>NW_020664419.1:57434755-57568666 GCF_002925995.2 Terrapene triunguis | reverse complement strand
CGGGCTCCGCTGCCACCCCACGCCCGGGGTCCTGGCTGCCGCCCCACGCCTGGGGCTCTGCGGGTTCTGCTGCCACCCTGCACCCGGGGTCCTGGCTGCCACCCCACGCCCGGGGCTCTGTGGGCTCCGCTGCCACCCTGCGCCCAGGGTCCTGGCTGCCACCCCACGCCCGGGGCTCTGCGGGCTCCGCTGCCACCCTGCGCCTGAGGTCCCGGCTGCCGCCCCGCGCCCAAGGCTCTGCAGGCTCTGCTGCTGCCCCGCTGGCTGGCCCGGAGAAGTGGGCAGAACACCCACCTGTAGGTGGGGCGGGGAGCACGGCTCCATCGGCGGCCACCTGAGCGCCCTGCTGCCTTCGGATGCTGATCTCTGCTCGCCTCCCCTGGCCACTGGGTCCTTGCAAAGCAGGCGGCTGCGATCACCCTTAGCCGCTGCGGCCGCGCTGCAGCTCCCATGGCCGGGCTCTGGCACCGGCACCTCCCTGTCTCCCCAGGACCCCGGATGGTTCTGTGCTCCTAACAATATGTTTTAACATAAATGGCGTGGGGCGGCAGCAGAGCCCCACATAAAACGTGGGGGTGTTGCAGCACCCCCTGCACCCAGGGCCGCCGATGGGGGGACAAAATGGGCAGCTGCCCCTTGGTCCGGCAATTTAAAAGGCCCCGGGCCTCCTGGCCGCTGTCACTGCTACTGGGGGGGCCAAAAATGAAGCTGCACACAGGGCCCCACTAACTCTAAATCTGCCACTGGTTTGAGTAATACATTAAATATGATAGGCCTTTTTGCTAATGGTCAAAGTTGACAAGCAAAAACGGTTCCCTACTATTTATCTGAAGAAACATGAATCTAGGCAAGGTGGTTGTTAGCATGCAGAAAGTAATTTCACAGCCTCTGGGAGGTTTTAATCAAGCCTTGTATACTGATTGAGATGCACTGCTCAAAAGTGGGGAAAGTGATTAACGAAATAAAAATTCTAGAGTGTTTTCCATGCAAACATTCATCAGTATATCTTATATAATTACATAGCCAGTAAATCAACACGGTGTGTAAATGCTTCAGTCATGGTGTAAATATCTTAATGACTGAAACATCTTTAGACATGAATAATTTATATCTGTATGATTCATTTTTCATACCCATGCTTTACTTCAACATGATAAACTAATCCTTCTCTGTCAGGGGATATGCACTTGATTATCCTTTCCAGATTTCTCTTTCTTGTGTTTATTTTTCTCAGTTAGACACACTCCATTTCTTTTCTTCTGCTTTCTCTAATGTAGTTATCTTATTTATTCACCTTGTCTACCTTAGTTTCGTTTACCTTCCCAGTACATCTCAACAGACATCTAGAAATGCTGCCAGGGAATAAGCTGATTTTTCCTCTTACAAGTAACTTTGCAAGCACTGCAGCAGCATCTTGAGACATTGACTCAGTATCACCAGATGACATTAGCATCTTCTTTTTTCTTTGTTGTTGTAGGGGAGACATAGATTATGGGAAGTACTTTCTAGTGACAGGCCAATGCCAGGTTAAAGTTTATCACTTGCAGAATCTTTATTGGTACAACCCTTTGCCACAATATTTATTACAAAAATGGCTTTCTTCTTTACAGAGTATCATAAAATACTGATGCTCAAATCATTTGTTTGTAGTTCCAAACATCAGTAGACAAAAATAGTTGAAAAAATGACAACAAGCACAGGACTGGGAGCCAGGAGTTCATAAGTTCTAGTCTCTGCAATGGACACCTTCGGCCATAAGCAAGTCAACTAGGGAAACATTTTCAAAAGGATACTTCTGGGTGCCTCTGTTTTGGGAACTCAACTTGAGACATTTTTGGCCTGAGTTGCTAAGTGCCTTCTACTTCCTTTGATTTTAATAGTGTCTATGGATGTCCAGCACCTCTGGAAATCAGACCCAAGGGGTCTGAGTTGGGCACAAAATTGAGGCACCCCAAATTAGTGGCCACTCTTGGAAAAGTTAGCCTTGATTTCTCTACCTGAATTTTCCATCTGCAAGAAGGGGATGATAATATCAAGCTACTTCACAGGAGGTTTTGTGAAGAATAATTAGCTAATACCTCTAACATCATGAACAATTCTACCCCACCACCTCTTTCTTCTTTTCACTCCCTTTCATTCCTGTATATTAGTTATGAGGACCACCCAACCTTCATTATTTAATAGTATTTCCAGTTCTGTTTGTTTACTTCCCACACACCTTTTCCCCGGTATTTATGCTTTGGGACAATAATACAACATTTCACATTCTTAATCTTCTAGTTCCTGTTCAGTGCTTTTTTCTTGGCCACTTGTTGAGTTGCTATCTTTGGCTTGTTCTTGGATAGTTCCTTCTCCTTGTCAAGGATAGGACATCTATTGCAGGTGTCTCTTGAATCACGCCATCACATTCTTCCTCTTCTGCAGAATTCCATTTTCTGTCACACTTTGTGTATTGGAAATACATGACAGATTCTTTAATATTCAATAAAAGACCTCATGTCCCCTTTACCTTTTCCTAACTAGTTTAAATCCCAGCTAATAAACAGTACCAATTTCAGTCCCAGCAGCTTCTGTGGATGCCGTCACATCTTAAAGTGTGCCTCTCCTCACAGCAGGCATCCCAGTGTTCTGTGAACCAAAACTCCTTCTGTACATCCATTAAGTTTACTGCAATGTTAATATTCTCCTTTCTCCACTGATGTGTGGCACTGAGAGCACCTCTGAAAAGATCAATTTACTTTTTACCAGTTTTCAGTTGTCGTCTTACATCCCTGAAATGTATCTTCATTTTCTCAAATCTCCCTTTCACTTATCTCATTTGTTGCCTGATTGTCAATAGCTGGTAGGGATTCCCCAGTTATTTTTCAGAATATACTTCACCTTTATTATCACATGCTTTATCTTGGCATTCAGGAGGCAGACTACCGTCTTTTTCCCTTGATCTGCGTAACAAATATTTTGGGCTTAGTTCCTCAACACAGAGTCACTAATTAGATTCATTTGCTGCTTCTTTCTTTCTGGTTTCTATTCAGTGCTTTCTTCTTGGCCAGTTGTTGAGTTACTATCTTTGGACTGTTCTTTCTCCTTTTTAAGGACAGGGCATCTATGGCAAGTGTCTCTTGCATCACTCCACACACCTTTCTCTTCTGCTCTTCATACTATTTCTAGTTGCCATACAGTCACTTCTTCCATTTTCTTCACAATGGTCTTTTCTGTTATCTCAGCCTGAGTCTGGTGATTCCACCTCTCATCAAATTTTCCTTCACCTTTTTCTCTCAGCCATTTCAGTTACTATAAAAGGCCCTCCACTTCTCCAAAAACTAAACCAGCATGCACTTTTATACATCTTATACTTTTATACCTATTCACTTCCTACGTATGTAGCTCTACTGGTCTTCATTCAGATATTGAAACATCTTTAACTTTTCACTGCCTTAGTTACTTAAATAGCATTCTATGTCCCTGATAAATTTTTACTTCAGTTGCTGTCTCTTAGCAAGTCATTCTGTTCTTTCTTTCCATCTCAGAATTGCATCTGTCTGCTGCTTCATAGGGTTCTTCGAGTCAGAGCTCTCGTGTGCCTAACCTCGACACCTTATTATCAACAATGACTTTACTGACCTGCTCTCACTTTCATTCATTCCACACTCAAAATATAGGCTCCCTAGTTAATTATTTAAACCCCATAATCGCTCCCTCTGGAACTCCCCAGTCCAATGTGGTTTTCCTGTTTGCGGCCTAGATAAATACATTAGTTGTAGAGATTTTCTGTGAAAATGAAATATGAAAATGGCACAGATACCAAATTGGTGTAATACTGAAATACTCTTTTTGGTCTAATTTTAACAGATTCGGTAGCAACAGCATCTGGACCATTGCTAGTCGAAGTTGCCAAAACTCCTGGTGCTGCTCTTGGGGTTGCACTTACTACCTCGATGTGCTGCAACAAACAGGTCATTGTCATAGACAAAATCAAATCTGCAAGTATTGCAGACAGGTGAGTGCTACAGAAGGCCCTACATTATAGGATTACGCATCCATTTTATATCTTATCTGTATTTTTGTTGCGGTTTAAAAAAACTTCCCTTGGCATTTTAGATGAATTTGACTGAAGAAGACGCTCTCAAGGTTGTTAGAGCTTAAAATTAACCCCTCTTGGCAAACAGTAGCTCTATAATGTAGAGCTTTTAAAAAGATTCCCAGACACCATTTTACTTTTGCTCATTCACACGGCATTAAATTACAGAAAAAAACAAACCAACTCCCAACAATACCCTATGTCACCCCATAAAAAAACACTGTCTCCTCTTTCTAGTATGTCTGAACCTGTTTGCTTATGCTGTGCTGCAGAGTAATTTGAAGGTTTGCTTGGTTTTTTAAAATATAATGCTGCAGCAGTGATTAGCATTAAAAATAAATACCCTGCTGCAATTCTTAAAGTAAGTCCCACAGTATGAAACATCTGTCAAAGTAAGTAAATTTTGAGACTTAGCAACCATGAAGTGCTCTTTTAGGGTGCATCGTTCATTCTTGTGGCAGAGTGAAATGGAACTCCTTATACTTGGATTTTTTTCTTATGAAGGTTTTAGAATACCCCTGAGGTATTAGAAAGACTGGCTTCTGTATTTTAGAGTTATTTTATAAGGAAAATCCCTTTTTCAGCTCCATTTGAAAAATTCCACCATCGTGAGATAAAATTATATTTACAAACAGAAAAAAAAAAAAAGGTTAGATACTTTCCCCCAGATCAGTGGTGGGCAACCTGTGGCCCATGGGTCGAACGCAGCCCATCAAGATAATCCGCTGGCGAGCCGCCAGACAATTTGTTTACATTTGCACGGCCGCCCGCAGCTCCCAGTGGCTGCAGTTCGTGGTTAGTAGCGGTGGCCAGCACGTCCCTCTGCCACTTCCCACAGCCCCCATTGGCCGGGAACGGCAAACCGCAGCCACTGGGAGCTGCAGGCAGCTGTGCAATGTAAACAAACTGTCTGGCGGCTCGCCAGCGGATTACCCTGACAGGCCGCAGGTTGCCCACCCCTGCCCCAGATGGTGTAACCTCTGTAGTAAAGCTGTGGGATCTTTTTTTTAAATTTGCCTTAAATATTATGTTTCAGCAGCAAATTTCTCCTGCATGTCCCCAGTCACCCTTCCTTGTAATTCCTCTTTGCCAATGGTGCTGTTAGTAGCACCCACTTGTAACAGTGAGTCTACAGCTCCACTGTGGGCTTTACCCTACAGTAGAACCTTTGAGAGTGACGGCCATTGATCCAGAGGGGTTCTCCAGCTCAATGGTGCAGGATGCTTTAATTTTCTCCCTCTGTTTTTTCCCATTCCACAGGGGGTAACCAATTAAAGGAGCTGTCCACTTGACTGGTACGTCGGGATGCTGACTGCTGTGTTTGCATTTCTCAACTCATCCAGTAGCCAGTCTCTTGAGTGCAGCAAGATGTAGCAGCTAGCCCCCTCCCCACCCCACTCCTCGAGTCACCATGCCAGCCCTGGTTTCATTATTTGTTTGACTACTGCATAATTTCATCATCATTTACAGCTTTTGTACTAATAAATGTTTAACTATGAATAACTCAAAAAATGATGAACTGGGTGCTTGTGTGAGGGATATGAGCAGGCTTGCTGAGTCTCCTTAAGCTCTTCTCATTTATTCTGCTGCCATTCACACATATACTAGTAATCAACTAGTACCCCATTCCAGTTCTGTGAGTGATGTCTTGACATATACTGTATTTACCGAATTGTATTTAAGATTTGTACTAATAGACTTAAAGTTTGTCCAGTGACAATCCTTATAAAAATATTAATTTTTTCTCTCTAAAAATGTACAGTCTCATAATTGCCATGACCAATTTGAAGGCTATAAAACTCATATACCAAGCAAAGAGCACACTTTATCATACTGAGTTTTTCTCCCTTTGTATAGATGTGGTGCATTACACGTAGGAGACCATATTCTGTCCATCGATGGTACCAGCATGGAGTACTGTACATTGGCAGAAGCAACACAGTTCTTGGCTAATACAGCAGACAACGTCAAACTTGAGATCCTTCCTCACCATCAGACTCGGCTAGCATTGAAGGGACCAGAACACGGTAAGGGGATCTGTAGCACTAGATTCCACTTCCTCTTTCTTGCATGTTCATATCTACTGCCATTGCTGTAACTCGGGGGAAAGATATTAAGGCAATTTTATCTGTAACCTTTCTTTTCAGCTCGCCGGGTTATGCTTCTGAAAACCTCTTGCAAGCTGTGTACTGTTTGTTTATCTCAATCTATCCTCAGAAATCCCTAAAAATAAGGAGAAAATGTTTTGCTGAAAGTGCCTCTGCATAGTTCCAGTCATATAAAAAAGAGAGTTGGTGAATATACCTTTGTAGTTATATGAAAGAAAACAAGCTATCTATGAATTCAGTGAATTATACTCTGAATAGCTTCTCAAAATGGAAAAAATAATATGGATCATTACCAACTTCTTTAAGCATATTCACTTTGAAGGGTATTATGAATGCCCATGGATTCACCTACTTTCTGTAAACCCTGATAAGTTCTTGAGGCTCCTGTCTCAAAATACTTCCAAAAGACTGAATTTCTCTTATTAATAACATTGTCCTTGATTGCCATCCTTCTCAAGGGAGCTTTTCAAATTACTCTGCTGCCCAGTTTAGATACTTACAAATTGTAATGTTTGTTTATGGACATTTCCCCATAGTCCGTACCCTAGTTCAATTTACTGTTTCCTGATGTTATATTATAATGCTATGCAGAAAGGAACTTTTCCAACCAGACATGTGACACCTGTTTTTATTCAGCCCAAATATGGAGAGTGAATATCTTGTGGATTGGATAATTATGAAAAGTGGTTAATCTCAATTATCCACAGATAAATTCAACCTAATAATATTGTATATCTTCAGCAGAAATATTGGAGATAGATAGATACCTACAACACTGGGATATCTATGCTGTAGTGAGAGACTCGATGCATTTTAGTGCCAAAGACAGCAATACTAAATCTGTGGCTTCTTTGGTCAAGAGTCTGCTTTATAGGCCTAGATATTTCAGTGATAAGAAATGCTGGTAGATACATGGCTGAATGTAGCTCCCTGAATAGGCACCTGATCTGTGATCTATTCATTTTATCAGAGAGCAGCAAGCTGTGAACTGATGAACCAGTGTTTTGGATGCCACTTAGTTTCTCCCCTACTGGGATACATGAAGAGTAGCTCCTGGGATTCCATGTTCTGCCATCCTCCAGTTGGGTCTCCATCCCTCTTCTGCACAGCAGTCTGGAGGGATGAGAGAAAGTGAGGGATGACACCTGTGCTCAAAAGCTGTAGAGGGGTGAGGGGAGGGGAGACCACGGTTGATGATTTATTTCCCTACCATACAGTTGTGCCAGTATGTTACAAACTATGCAACATCATGAGGCAAACATGTGGCTATTTTGTGACTGTTTGAAACTCCCTTTGAGGATGAAGTGGCTCTCTTCTGTTAAAAGTTTAGTACCATGGCCAAAAGATTCTATTCAGTAGCAATCTGTTTGTACAGCTGATTATAATTTGCTTTTTAAGACAATACTAAATACTTCAAGGTCTTCCTTCAAGGCTTCTGTTATATACCATTCACCTTCACCTAACACAGCTGCAATCTGGAGGCTCGTATAGTTGTTGTGCTGCGTATGGGCATTGAGCTTTGTGAAATGACATCAAGAGGATTCAGTGACATTTATGCAAGGATATCTTTCTAGGGGAGCTCTCCCTAGACAACGAGGCAGCTGCCTTAAATTAACCAGAAGAGCCCAAATGTTTTGAGTATAGATTCCCAGGTGGTGCTACTTAAAAACCACAGCCTACTCAAGAGGAAACATGCTTTATGGAAACATATGTAGCCTTGGGAACAATCCTTCATTGGCTGAGAGATGGACTGGATGGTATAAAAGTACTTTGCATCACCATCTTCTATGATTCTATGATCTGTTGAGTCATTAAGGCTCTCGCTGTTGAACGCAGTTATCGTTCACCCTAGAATGTGCGCTGAATTATGAACTGGCAAAAAAAAGCAAAAAACCACCCAACCCAAAATCAAACCAAAATACCTAAAGAGAGTTAATGGAAGAATAAAGAGTTGAGCCAAAAAGAAAGAAAAAAAAAAAAGCGCAAGAGACCCGATTTGTTTTTAAGGTTTTTTTCTTTTATATTGGGATGCCAAACTCATTCCTTTGTCTACTGCTGCCCCATAAATTTTACTGCAGCATTAAGAAGTCCTGGGCCGGTATAGCTCAATGAATTACTAACGTGCATGCTATAGGTTTATACAGAATTCTTATTGAATTGGAATGATCATTCTGCAAGATATGAAAACTTAATTTGTATGGACTTTCCACCTCATAGGACACTTTTTACACCTATCCACAGTTCAAGAGAAAAAAAATCAAGAGCTGCCAGATAATTTCCTGCTGGAAGCAGCCTTTTTAATTAAACGGGGCTCATAGCAATCTGAATATAATGAAAATCCTCCTGGCCATATTATTCTTATCAGATTTTAATTTTTATACCATGGTTAAAGCTCAGAAATTGACATAGATTATCAGAAGAAGAATCAGTTGAATTTGAAAAGTTATGATAGGAAACTACAGTAAGTTGGATTCATTAAAACAAAATATTGAGATAGATTGTTACTAGGGCTGCTGGGATTTTCCTGGTCACATTACCCTGCTTGATATGTAAGTTTTTATAGACTTCTTCAAGGTTACTTTTATTAGAATTAGATCGGTGAGCTGTTCAGGCATCAGTCTATTGGACTGTGAAGTGAAGCTTAGTGGTTCTGTCCAGGAACTGAATGTCCTAATTTCACTGCAGGTGACCCTCAAATGGTTTATAAAGTGGTGTTGGCAAAACATATTTTATTTTTTAAGTCCAATACATTCCTTTCCTTTTACCTTCCCTCACCTACCCTTTGTTGTAATGAAACATTCCACTGGGGTTGGGGCAGGGGAGGGAGGGCAATCTCTATTTAGATACAAAAGATTTAATGTATTCAGCCAAGAAAGAGATCCTACTTCTATAATATAAAAGAGAGAAAAACTATAGCTTTTCCTCTGGCATTTAATTAGGCCTTGGACCAAATGTAGCTCATAGTGTTTGATAAATCCCACCTCATCTTTCAATACAAAGGTGAAGCCAGTGGTGACTACAGGCAGTGCTTAATTTGTTCTAGGGCTTACCAGGGCTGACGCCTCTAGACTTGGCAGTTCATAGCCTCGGCACCTCTGGCGCTGTGTCAGTTATGAAAGTTAAAAAATTGCTTGAGCCTGGAACCTAATTCTTTGAGCCACAGCACCTCTTTCATTACAAATTAATCACTGACTACAGGTCACAAAATACTGTGTTCCATCTTTTTCAGAGTGAACAGACCACTGTGCATCTAGAGATACATCTCGGTACTAAAAATGAGGGTGGCTATTATCTGTACCATTTTGTATAATTTAGGAGCCGCCCCCTGGCTTTTGGCAAATCGATCAACATGTGCCATTCCCTTCTCCCCCCTCCCACCATTTATTTTTTTGACAAATTTTGGCAATTCCCATTTTGAGCACAAACCTGAGAGTAGGAATCAAATATGGTCTTAATTTTAATCGGGAAAAGGAAAAGATCTGACGATCACGCTGCAAAACCATAAATAGTGACTTTAGACTTTTGTTTTGTCCTTATTAGTCAGGCCCCAAGATAGGATTTTTGTGTTGATGGTTGAGTGAAGTAGTTTATTGCCCAGGGTAGTATACCACCAGTGATGGATGCTTGCAAAATTAAAATGTCATAGCAGAAAATTGAAATGACTGACATGTAAACCACTTCAAGTCATTATGGGAAATGTGATTTATAGTCCCTTTTTATTTTCTTAATATATACAAGTCCTGCTAATGCGGGTGGAGATTTGCAAACCTGTAATTACTAGTCATATATCATACATCTCAATAATGTTGACTTAAGTATTTTTCAGAAAAGTTTTTAATCTTAGCTCTTAAGGCCAGAGGGAGATTAGAAATTGATTCAGTACTTATCTTTTGGGGGTTAAAAAAAAGCCATAAGAGGCATTATTTCTGGGAAGATGAAAGGTTTCCATCCCTGAAGTTGATCATGGTGTTTGCTGATCACCAAGAAAAGGGACAAAGCCACATTAATTTTTTCCCCTTTTCAAATTGCTTTCATTTTTGTTACTTTTTATTTATGCAATTCAGTTACCTCTCCCTCTTCTCTGGTCCCTTTTTGTTTTCTTATTTCCTGTCATCCCTTCATGCGGGCAGTGAAGGTTCAAAGGAGCAACAGGCAACTTACCTGGGATTCCTGTGCCAACAACCACAGCAGCCTCCTCACCTACCACCATTATAACACCTACCACCCTGACCATTGCAGGATGCCAGCCTTGAAATTCCAGAAAACGCCTCCTCAAAAAAACCCTCGTAATGTTCCACGCTTTTTCCTCCTGACATATATATTTTTTTTCTTCTTCTTCCTCTCATACTTCTCTCATTTCAGTTCACACTTTTTTCATAACTATGACAAGGTTATTTCTGACAACTTATGCCTTTTTCTTTCTTTAATTGGACAGTCTTTGTAGATGGGGAAAGGCTTGAAAATTCTCAGTGACCTGGTTGTTAAACCATATTACTAGATCATTCGGTTTCAGCACCTTATGTGCATCATGATCTTCGAATACAAAGAATGGTTTACAAATGTTATGTCAGAAATCACCTATTAAAAAGGCATTTTTAGAGTCAATATCCAGACACATTGATTTACATTGTGTCTCAAAATATTTATTTTATGTACTTTGCTTAAAATAAGGTATATAGTACATATTTTTGTGTCTACAGTGTCTTTGCTAGTTCCTAGTTCCTTTTATGCCTCACATGGTGTTGAAATTCTGGTTATGCTGTTATCTAGGGTCACACCTAAGGTTTGATGTGTGTGTTTGTTACTAGATACACAAACCATTTTTGTGCACTATACACACTGTCTGATTCATGAGTGAGTTGCAGGCTTATGTTGCACTGTTCCCTGCTATAGAGTGCTACGTGCCAAGTGTCCAATTTTTTACAGCAGCTTTGGTGTCTTCGTCCTTCTCTCCTACCTCCATGAGTGCATACAGCCTGAGTTCCCTGAACATGGGGACCTTACCTCGCAGCCTCTACTCCACCAGCCCACGCGGAACAATGATGAGGCGGCGAATGAAAAAGAAGGACTTCAAAAGCTCATGTAGGTGGTAATAGCGGTCATTTGAAGTGTGCAACAGACAGGGGCTGGGGAAACAAGATGAAAGAAAAGGCACAAAATGTACTGCAGTATTACTTTGGTAAATGTATTAAAGAGAAGTAGCCAGGAGAGCAGCAATAGTTTAGGTGTCAGTGTGTTCAATTTGGGGGCAGGAATCAGCAATGTACAGTGTTGGCATCCAACACTAAAATGGGTTGATTACTTCTAGTTTGTGTAACCCAGGATTAAAAATATATATTATTTTAGTGTAGTTTGCTTCGGTACTCTCTGGGTGGGTATGCAGTGCTAGTTTTGGACCCCTCCAATACTTAAACATAGTTGGGTGAGTTTATTCATTATTCAGTTTGTACGAGGCAACTATCTAAAATCATTACAGTCATCATAAAAATACATACCATTTTAATATACGAGGTTGCTCTGGCGCACAGCCATTAATAGAGCTATCCTCCATGAACTTATCTAATTATTTTTTGAAGCCATTTATACTTTTGGCCTTCACAACATCCCTTGGCAACAAGTTCCACAGGTTGACTTGCGTTGTATGAAGAAGTACGTCCTTATGTTTGTTTTAAACCTGCTGCCTATTGTGCCCCTGATTCATGTGTTATGTGAAGGGGTAAATAAAATTTCCTTATTCTCTTTGTCCACACCATTCATGATTTTGTAGACCTCTACGATATCCTCCCTTAGTCATCTGTTTTCTAAGATGAACAGTCCCAGTCTTTTTAATCTCTTCTCATATGGAAGCTGTTCTTCTGTACTTCTGTAACTTTTCCATTTCGAGTATATGTTTTGTGAAATGGGGTGACCAGAACTGCACGCAGTATTCAAGGTGTGGATGTACCATGGATTCATATAGTGGCATTATGATATTTTCTGTCTTCTTATCTATCCCTTTCTTAATGGTTCCTAACATTGTATTAGCTTTTTTTTATTGCTGCTGCACATTGAGCAGACATTTTCAGAGAACTATCCACAATGACTTCAAGATTTCTTTCTTGAGTGGTAACAGCTATTAGACCCCGTCATTTAGTATGTACAGGTCTGTCTCATCTTACGCGGTTAGCACGTAAAGCGAAAACCGCGTATAGCCAAAATTCCATTGAGTTCAATGGCGGGCGAAATCGCCCACACCACAGGTATAGTATTAAAATTGTTATTTTTCTCTTCTTTTTTTTTTTTCCCCGACCGCGTAAAGTTGAAATCGCGCGTGTTAAATGCGCGTAAGATGCGACAGACCTGTATAATTGGAATTATGGTTTCCAATGTGCACTACTTTGCATTTTTCAGACAATGAATTTCATCTGCCATTTTATTGCCAGTCACATAGTTTAGTGAGATCCCTTTGTAACTCTTTGCATTCAGCTTTGGACTTAACTATCTTGAGTAATTTTGTATTGTGTTCAAACTTTGCCACCTCACTGTTTATCCTCTTTTCCAGATCATTGTTGAATATGTTGAACAACACTGGTCCCAGAACAGATTCTTGGGGGACCACACTATTTATCTCTTTCCATTGTGAAAACTGACCATTTTTTCTTACCCTTTGTTTCCTATCTTTTAACCAGTTACTAGTCCATGAGAGGACCGTCCCTATTATCCCATGACAGATTAGTTTGCTTAAGAGCCTTTGATGTGGGACTTTGTCAAAGGCTTTCTGAAAATCCAATTACACTGTATCAACAGGATCACCCTTGTCTTTTGCTTGTTAACTCCCTCAAAGACCTCTAATAGATTGGTGAGGCATGATTTCCCTTTACAAAAGTTGTGTTGACTTTTCCCCAACATATTGTATTCAGTTATGTGTCTGAATATTCTGTTCTTTACTATAGTTTTAACCAACTTGCCTGGTACTGAAGTTAGGCTCACTGGCCTCTAATTGCCAGGATCGTCTCTGGAGCCTTTTAAAGAAATATTAGTGTTAAATTCTCTATGCTCTAGTCTGGTACAGAGGCTGATTTAAGAGATAGGTTACATACCATAGTTAATAGTTCTGCGATTTCATATATGAGTTCCGTCAGAACTCTTGGATGAATACCATCTGGTCCTGGTGACTTATTACTGTTATCAAGTAGTTGTTCCAAAACTACTTCTATTGACATCTCAATTTGGGAAACTTCCTCAGATATGTCACCTAAAAAGAATGGCTCACGTGTGACAATCTCCCTCACATCCTCTGCAGAGAAGACCAATGCAAAAGTATTAATTTTGCTTCTATGCAATGGCCTTGTCTTCTTTGAGTGCTCCTTTAGCACCTTGATCGTCTAATGATTGTTTGGCTGCTTTCCTGCTTTTGATGTACTTAAAATATGTTTTGTTGTTAGTTTTTCTGTTTTTTATTAGTTATTCTTCAAATTCTCTTCTGGTCTGCTTAATTATATTTTTATATTTGACTTGCCAAAGTTTATGCTCCTTTCTATTTTCCTCAGTAGGATTTGACTTCCAATTTTTGAAGGATGCCTTTTGCCTCTAACCACCTCTTTTATTCCATTGTTTAGCCATGGTAGCCTGTTTTTGATTGGGGTATACATTTAGTTTGAGCCTTTATTATGGTGTTTTTAAATAGTTTCCATGCAACTTGCAGGCATTTCACTCTTGTTACTGTTCCTTTTAATTTCTGTTTAACTAGCTTCCTCATTTTTGTGTAGTCCCCCTTTTTGAAGTTAAATGCTACTGTGTTGGATTTCTTTGGTATCTTCTGCCCTACAGAGATGTACATTATGGTTGCTATTACTGAGTGGTTCACCTGTATTTGCCTCTTGGACCAGATCCTGGGCTTCACTTAAGACTTAATCAAAAAATGCCTCTCCCCTTGTGGGTTCCAGGACAAGCTGCTCCAAGAAACAGGTATTAACGGTGTCTAGAAATTTTATCTTTGCACTCTGTCCTGAGGTGACATGTATCCCAGCCAATATGGGGATAATTGAAATCCTCCATTATTACTGAGCTTTCTATTTTTATAGTCTCTCTAATCTCCCTGGGCATTTCATGATAAATAGGTACCAGATACATTGAGCAGAGGGGCCGTTTTTATATAGTTATTTTGCTAACTCCAGGCCCACTTTAAGTAGAGCATGTGAAACTACTGTCTTTCATTCTGAGAGTTTTTGCACATGATCCTGCAATCGGATACATAATGATAAACCTCCTGTACCTGCACAGAGCCCCGCTGTCTTGAATTGGACTCTGCACAGACATAAGGGTTGGCCCACATGGAGATCTATTGAGGTCAATGGGTGTTCCTGCTCGGTTCAGCTTGCAGGATTGGGGCATTAGTCAGAGATAAATTTTCACTATTTCCACTGTTGAACAAGTTTCTCTTGGGGGTGGTAGTGAGGGAAATTGTGGGATTCCACCACAACACAAAGCACCACCCCCTCTCAAAAATCTGCCATTGTCACAGCAAAATGGCAGTTTCTCGTCCATCTAAATCATCTCTGATTTTTGTGGGAAATAGCAAATAACTCCATGTGAGACTGGGGGGGGGGGTGTTTGCCTGTTTCTTTAGCAGTACAACTCTTTTCATACAGTTTTGCCCTTCATCAGATTTTTTATCTGATCTGCCATTTGATCCAATACATGTTTTGACATATCATCTGCTAATATATCCTTTAAGATCATTAGGAGATACTGCATGAATCCATATTGTGGCACTGATAAGATTAAGTATTATAAAGTATGAATCTCTTTCTCTCTCTATGCGTGCAGAGAGACAGAGGGATTATTATACAAATACTAATTGAATTGGAAAGGGATAGCAGTAAAATACTGCCCAAGGCAAAAATATTTCCTGAGATGGTGGTATCCTGTCAGACTGTGGTCATTTTGTGCGATTGAAGAAACTATTATTATCTGAGGCAATTTTATTACTGCTCTTGCCTCTGGAGACCGTCACTACTTATTTTTATGATATTTTTAGAATGTTTTCAATAAACATACGTCTTTCAGTCAAATTCTCCCCTGTGCAGAGCGCCAACATAAAAGGGTGTAAGTGGCACATGGGCGGGGCTTCGTACTGACACTCTGCCCAGAGGTGATTTTCACACTTTAATCACATACACACTGCAACATCTGAGAATGGTTCCTGCATTAAGGAGAAACTGGGAATGCAACCAACCCAGGAAGTGATATTAAACCTCATGCTTCAGGTTTTAAACCAATCCCTAACAAATAGAGATTAGGAAACATCTAAAGTGGGGAGGAGGGGTTACCCCACATCTGATAACATCTGATCAGATTACTCCACATCTGCCCACTGTGGAGTCTTTATGTAACCACACACCTTCTGGGTGTGGTGTTCTGTCCCATCTAGTGGCACCAAGACCACTTAGAGATTAATGAGTTTACTCTACAGCCTTAGCTAAGGGCCATATGGCTTTTAGCTCATGAAGTAGAGGCTCATGCATTTAGCTCCAGAGGTCCCAGGTTCGATCCCGCCCGCCGATGACCGGGGTCTGTCGGTGTTACACTTACACCTTCCTCTGAAGCATCTGGTGCTGGCCATTGTCATAGACAGGACACTGCATTAGATGGCAATTCTTATGTCCCTCAGAGAGATGGCCATTTCCACTGCCAAGCAGAAGAATTTGGACAAGCCTGCCAGCTCCTTTTGTAGGGGATTAATGGGAGACTGGTCAAATGTCCCTGCTTGACAACAGTGATTTATGTCAGATGTAGATTGTTGCCCTTTGCCTAGAAGAGCAAAAGCACAATCTGTTTTGGGTTTAGTGACCAATTTCTAACCAGTCAGATTGTTGTGGAACAGTTTTAAATGTAAGTTGTAATAAATCTCTGAGAGGGAAAGGGAGAAGATATGTTGGTGAAGGGTGCTATAAAGTTTTCATTGCCCCTTGTTAGAAAAACCTGCATAACTAATATGATCATCCCAAACTCGTGGTAATAAAGGGTACTATAAACATTTTATTGTTGTGAGTTTACAATGACTGTAATACTTATACAGGGCTTCCCAAACATGTGGCTGTGAAAATTTAAGACACCTCCATGCCATCACATACTTTATTTATGCCACTTATTTTTTCCTCTTCCTCTGCTTTTTCACCTTTGAAGTATTTTACTTACTATGGAAACAATTATGTCACTGTTTGGGTAGAGTTTAAATCCCCAAATACTGTGCAGTGTGGCTATGTAAATAGGATAGATGAAATTTATACTAGGGTTGGTGAAATATAGGAGTTGACGTGATGGTTTTCGTGGCCACATGTCAGGTAGGAATTAGAGATGGTCTTGGGAATCCCTGGTTTGTTTGTTTTTATGTTTTTCACAAAACCTCATTGCTGCTGATCCCTTTGATTTTTGGTGCTGCCTCGCAGCAAGATCTGGTGACACAGCAGCTCTGCCTCAGTTTACCTCTTTTGATATGTTGCCTGCCTTCTAGCCTGCTTGTTGCTTCCTTGTTCTGACCTTAGCTCTCTGTCCAGGTCCCTGATGGTTCTTTCCCCTCTCAGGGTGTTAAAAAGCCCAATACTTCAAAAGGCCGGTGGCTCTAGATGAGAGGTACTCAGTCCCTGACCCCTTCAGGTATGGTTCACTTGTTCAGGGCCTTAATCAGCCCCCTTCCTGGATTTGTAGGGGAACCCAGACCCGGCCTCTCCTCTGGGTTCCAGGCCAGGGACCCTGTGCAAAGCGGTTGGCTCCAAACTCTCCCCACCTCTTACTGTTTCCCTGGCAGCTTCCTACCAGGCTTGTCTTGCAGGCTGTTCCTCCAAGTCACTCCTCTAGTCCCCTCCTCCAGAGGGTCTGGTCTCCTGGGCGGCTTCTCACCAGCCTGTTGCTGAAGGTTCTTGTTTTCCATGGCTTCTCAGCCTTCTGCTCCGCAGTCCTTTTACCACTGTAGTTGTTGTGAGTCCACCAGTCAGCCCTAGCTGAGCGGGCAGCTAGTTTCCCTATTAACCCTTTAGTGGTTGAGACAGCATGGGACACCCCATGACAATCATCTCTCATGTTTTGCTGTCATTGGCTAATTTCTCCACTGCCTCTAGGAATATGGAGCATTTTACATTTGCAAGAGTTCCCCTGCTAACTTGGAATTATGCAGCTAAAATAATCCCCCGTTCACCTTTTAATAATTCTTGTCCTTCTTCTGTCACTATTAGGGGAATAAAAATAACAAATATGCAACCCCCATATTCAGGATTACAAATCTACATACTGCATAGCACATAGTAAACCAGTCCCCAGGAAGGCCAATAATATTACACATAGGAGCATTTAGTAAAATAACTGCTTGCATATTCAGTGTATGTATAAAAACATGCAGTAAACTAGCCCTCAGCATTAACAAAGATTCACTGGGGCCAGTATCCTACATGCTTTTCTTGCAGAAATACACCAATAGTACTCAAAGCCCTAATACACCATAATCAAACTCCAGACAAATTTTAGGGACAGGGGAATTTCCAAAGGTTTGGACTCCAGTTCTCAGAAGCATCCAAAAGTTCAGATATTCATCCAAACTATTCCAACCAATGAAGGCCTTAACCAACCCCCATGTCTCCATTCATCCTTGATGTCTTTTAAGATGGAGGCCTGGTGCTCTTAGTCCTCCTTCCCTTCATACCAGTCTCTTCAAGAGTGTGTCATGTGGCTGTTTCTACCTACATATCCTGGACTTCCAAAAGAGGGAAATGCCATGCAAGGACTGCCCCATCCTCTATCCACAGAGCCTTTTAGATGTCCCTCAAGTAGTTGGAAGTGGCACTGTCTGATCCCTACTGCAGTTAAACTACAGGACCCAGACGCCCTTGCACAGTTGCTAACGCTTTGGGGCCTTCACTGCACACACCCTAGAGGCTAGGCAGAGAGTATCCCTCTACTGGCAGCTATGGGTGGCAGGTTTGTGCAAACCCTCCAGTGGAGTTTTATTGGTTGTCAGATTTTTTCATATTTTTTTAACTTCGGTGGCACACTTAGACTCTGTAACTACATGAACAAAATACACATTTGAAAGTGTTTCAGCGCTATAAGTGTTAGGCCCTAATTTCAGTCGAATATCAGAGCTGTCATGAAGGAAGCTGAGGGAGGGAAAGAAGTTGAGTTATTGGTGATGGAAGAGAGGGATGTGGCTAGTGAATGGAATAATTGTCATTTGATGTTAAAGGGGAATGTGTGCGATTATGAACCGTTAGAAGGTTTGCTTTGCAAGGACTTGGAAACTTCTGGCAGGTAGGTGGGGCATCTGATAACATGGGTCTATACTTATGTCACTATCTAAATTTTCAGTTTTCAGATTATTGAAACTAGAGGTTTTTGTTTGTTTTTCATTCTTACTACATATGGATGTTTAGTATTTAGTGATTACAAGACATTCGAGTATGAATTTATCTAACTCGGCATGTCTCAAGTTGAAGGAAGTGGTTAGAAAGAAGCTATGGGATGGGTGAAGTAAGAAAAACATAATTCTTGTAAAGTAAAATATAAACATTATCAAGATTTAAGTAGCAAAAGAGAGAAGATTCATGCTCATCTCAAAAAGTGCAGAAAACTAGCTTCAAAATCAACTGTCCTCTTGAATGAAACCTCGAAGTGAAAGAGAATAACATTGATGAGCTTGATTTCGCAAGTGAAATATTTTGATGCCATTGTCGTCACTGAATATTCTACAGTAATCAGATACTATGGTAACAAGGACAGTAGAAGTACCTAGATAGATACCTAGTCATGGAAATATAATCATAATCATGATCATAACTTTAGTCACAGCTCTTCAACATCTGCTACATTCAAGATGCCAGCCCATCCACAGTTCTTCGGCTCATAAAAAATGGCAAAGATCAATTGGTGATTATGCCATTAAAATAATTGTGTAAAAAAATTGAAGAATTTGAAATAAGACTGAAGCATTTTACCTTAGATATACTCCTCAAGACAGATTTCAACTTGCAAATGAAGAAACAAAAGGAAAAGTTAAAGAACAAAAAGAACTGGCGTTGACATTAGTGCAAAATGCCTGGTTGAATATGAGAAGTGGCCTGATAATGGCATAAGCATAGAGAAAAATGTGTGACTACTTAAAATATTGATTCTGTGTCTGAAAATAGACCCTCAGAATATTTTGCCTGAGTTGCTGATGATGCCACCCAAAAGGGCAGAGAAAACTATGACATGGAGGTCTTCACGATTTGCTTATAAAATTAAAAAAATTAGAACTCTCAGATGTAATCATTCTCTGACCTGTTCATGATTAGTGCACTATTTAAACCTCATTGAGTAAGAAGCAATATCTAACACAATCCTAATGAACATTGTAGAAGTTTAAAAAAATTCTTCATCTGCCACCCTCAGTCTCATGGTAGATTGATTGAAAAAGTTTAAATTATACGCCAACAAGTCATGTCACAAATTTTTGAAAAACAAAAACATTGAAAAAGCAAAATGGCCTCATAATTTTTAAAGCCATTTTCAACCAAAAAAGTCATTTGAAAAATGTCAGTCATCTGTATTAGGAGTTCGTATTGATCAAGAGGAGAACTTCAATCAAAATATCGCACCCATTTTACATAGCAAGGGATTCTGCAAATAGGCACTACATTTACAAAATGACTAAAGGAGGTTTAAGGGACTTGACAGTTTACATGCTGATGATGCTACGGTCAGCATCTCAGGGGAAATTGGCCTGATCTTAGCAATAAAGAACTGGAACCACACACTCACAAAATCAAAAACCAATTCAGAGAAGCCACAGAATCTTTCTTTTCCATAGCTTACAGAGTTCAACCTAAATACAAAAGTCATAGGTGAAGCCAGGACAGAAAACGAAGGCTGAAATGTGGCTGATGGGATGTAACCCCAGTTCCTTTCCTCTCTTCTGACATTCAACGTGAAGCTCCAGAGTTCTTCCCCAAATCTATATGTGTAAACTAGATTGTGGCACAGTTCATTACATCAAAATGGTGGGAAATAGTTGAAGTAAAATTGCAGAAGACAATTGAATTGAATTTGTCAATTTATAAAAATACATGCACGCCTATCTAGCCAGCTTTGTTTTTTGTCAAGCATGTTTTTAGTATATTCAGATTGATTTGGTCAAAACTTTATACTAGTTTAGGTGCCAAAAAAAAAAGTTGGTAAAAAGATATTGCTAATGAATGACAGATATAAAAGAGTGGAAGGCCTAAGCAGTTGGTAGACTGGGGACTCCGTTATTGCATTCTTGTGTTTTACTTACAGAATTGTTAGCTTTTCATTTTGGACAGCGTGTGCCTTTTTGTGATCGAGAAATAGTCCCTTTAAGCCTTTTATGTTTGCTTCAAAGAGCTTGCAATCTAAAATTAGACTAAACAGGAAGATGATGCACTAAACAGGAAGATGATGACCAAAAAAAAAAAAAAAAAGATGAGGAGTGGAGAATTAAGGGAAGCTAATAAGAATACAAGGTACTTTTAGCTGAGGAGGCTGCTTAAGGTTATGGGGTGAGGAGTTTGTTTGTTTTTATAATATGTTCATAGTCAATATCTTTTTCGGGGTGGCACCTAATTAGATGAGTGGAAGACAAGTGACATGAAAAAACAGTCTTGATGCCCTGATATAAAACCATTGAAGCCAATGGACAGACTCCTATTGACTACAGTGGGTATTGAATGAATTTGCAAATTGAGTTTGCAAAATCATATTAATTTGAAACTCAAAGCAAAAAACTAGTGCTGTAAACCCTAAACTGAAGGAAATGTTTACACAAATCCCAAGGAAGGAAAACCAATGTGATTTTTCTACGGCTGTGCTAACAACTTGTAAAATTCAAAACGTATTTAATAACAAGTAGTAACTTTGTTTTTGCTCATTAAAAAATGACAAAGCAAACTGTCCCTCAGATGAGTCATTAAATTTTAGCTAATTCCTTGTAGGCAGAAATGAGCCTTGAAGGAATTTAGAGGAGGAGTGGGTAGTAGCCTAGATTTGTACTGGAAAAATACTTGCAGTGCCATAAGTGCTGGAGGATTTAGGGATACCGCTGCAATAGTGTTTTACTGGTTTGACTAGAAACAGAATGAATTGCTGCCCGTCCTCTTTGTATAAGATAATAGTGTCTTCCAGTGGCTACATATAAATAATAATAAAAGACCTCATTAGGCAGGGATCAATGTACCCAAGGGCACCCTAATCCTTTTGTGTAGGTATCGGTGTTGAATCTCAAAGTCATTTTTCTCTTGACTTGTGCCGCAGTGCAGTCAGTTGAGAGAGAGCAAAAAAGTCTGTCAGAAACATAGGAATCTTGCAAGCACAGGGGCGGCTTTCTATAGGAGTTATAAGATCAGTCTTTTTGAAGGACCATATAGAACAGGGGTCGGCAACCTTTCAGAAGTGCTGTGCCGAGTCTTCATTTATTCGCTCTAATTTAAGGTTTCGTGTGCCAGTAATACATTTTAACCTTTTTAGAAGGTCTCTCTCTATAAGTCTATAATATATAACTAAACTATTGTTGTATGTAAAGTAAATAAGGTTTTTAAAATGTTTAAGAAACTTCATTTAAAATTAAATTAAAATGCAGAGCCCCCTGGACCGGTGGCCGGGACCCGGGCAGTGTGAATGCCACTGAAAATCAGCTCGCGTGCCGCCTTTGGCACGCATGCCATAGGTTGCCTACCCCTGATATAGAACTTCTTTCCCCAAATATGTTTGTCTGTAGTGTGGTATAAAGCAGAAAAGGGAGGTTAATTGGTGTTACATAGCTCAAATAGCCTGACATAAATGTTAATGAGAAATAAACACGACAGGTGGTGAGATTTCCTACCTCTCTAGGACATTTGCCCGATTGCTAATGAATAAAATATTAGAGATTTTCAAAGAAGCCTACAGGAGCTAGCAGAGCAATAACTAAGGATTTTAGCGCCCAGGGTGAGCAAGCATATTTGCATCCCCTAGAACCGACACATGGTGGGGCACCCAGGGTCACGTCCCCGCTCCATCCCCCTAGATTTCTGCCTTCCATTTAGCACAGATGGTTTTAAAATGTGCCTCTCTAGGGGCACGCGCCCCACAGTTTGAAAATTGTTAACTCCTGCAAGGAGCTGGCAGGGAGTCGCCTGGCCGCTTGGAACTCTGACTCTCCACCCTGTGGGAGCCAGAGCACTGGCTGGCTGCCCATGAGCTCTCCCCTGCCCTGCTCCCTCTGCATGGCCTGGCGCTCCCCAGACAGGGTGGGCAGCACAGCTCCAAGCTGTTCCCCATTGTGCTCTTGCCTCTGCCCTGAAGCAGCCTGGTGCTGACCAGGGCCAGCTCCTGCCCATGGATCCTGGCTGCTATGAGATGCTCCCTCTGGTGTACTCATCCCTCTTGGGCACCTGCCTCTCAGCAGTCTGGTCACACCCCATTCACTGCCCAGGGACCTGCCATTGCAGCTGGGTCATTCTCCCCACACTCCCTGCATGCAGAGTGGAATCACCTCTTGTGCCCCTTGCCTGCCCTGCCCCAGCCCTGTGGCTGATGGTCACACAGCCCAAGCTCTCACCTTGGCCACGTGAACCTGGTGCTCAGCGGCTGCTGCTGGCAGGGTGGACTCACTTCTGCCAGCTCCGGAAACCCAGGCTGTGAGAACAGAGCGACCTCTAGGGTTACAGATTTCATGTTCCCAAATAGAGGACACTGCTGGGGGGAAGAGGAGGGGAGAGGGAGCTGGGGGGGAACAGTTGAGGGGCGCTGAAGCGTGTATTTGGGGAACGCTGGAGGGGGTAGCTGCGGTGGGGGTACCCACTGTAGGGCAGTGTCACTCCCTGTCATGGTGATAGGGCAGCTGGCGCAGGCTCGGAATGCAGCACCAGCTGTCAATCAGCGCCTCCCTATAGACCTCTCCCCCTCCCCAGGGCTGAGCAGGGCGCCATTTCAGATTTTGGTATGGGGGGCAACTTTGACCGTGATTCCATGACTACTTAGGCACCTGGAAACTCTAGGCTTTTTGCAGATAACTTAGAAATTAGCACTGTATCTAATTCTTATATAAAGAAAGAACAAAATGTATACAAACACCAATTAAAGCTGTATTTTAAGTTTATATGTAAATTTAGAACAATCAGGAGATTGTTCCTCCTTACCTGAGGAGGTTGTGAAGGCTAGGACTATAACAGCGTTTAAAAGAGAACTAGATAAATTCATGGTGGTTAAGTCCATTAATGGCTATTAGCCAGGATAGGTAAGGAATGGTGTCCCTAGCCTCTGTTTGTTAGAGGATGGAGATGGATGGCAGGAGAGAGATCACTTGATCATTGCCTGTTGGTACACTCCCTCTGGGGCACCTGGCATTGGCCACTGTCGGTAGACAGGATACTGGGCTAGATGGACCTTTGGTCTGACCCAGTACTTTTTTGGTCTGACCTGTTCTTATGTACTACAGCAAGATATTCCCAATCCCAAAACTTGAGGTGGAGTCAGAACTGTTCGGCTGTGTCCTACCATTAAATCAATAAGACTCTCATTCAGCTCAGTTGATGGTGGGGAGGAGCCTGTGCTTTGGGAATGGGAGGAGTCCGTTTCAATCCCGATGGCCAGGATTGAGTCCCATATGAGGAGGAGGTGCCTCAGTGACTGAGGGGCCTGTTGCTCTTGGGGGAAAAATCTGGATTTGGGAATGACAAATCCCAAATTCCCATTGTCACGCTGCCTGGTGTGGGACACAACTAAGAGCGTCAATCTCGGGTCAGAATGCCAGAATACAGGGCATGTACCCCAAACTGGTAGTATATTCTATCACAAGATTTCACCAAACCTGTAACAAATGTGTGCTTCCAAAATACTATACTAGTTATTATGTAGCCACAGACAGTCCCCTTCAGGCCCCCTAGCCCCTCATGTACCACTCAGACAAAGCAGACTTCTGTGATAAATTATTATTAAAACTAAGAATCACATATATTAGGTTCTTCCAGTTCCAAAGACCCCGACACACACCTCAGATCTTACCCCAAAACCACACTGTTAGCCAATCCTTTAATAACTAAAAACTAAAGGTTTATTAATATATAAAAAAGGAAGAATATTATTAAGAGGTTAAAATGAATCATATACATTACAATTGATTTCAGAGTTTGTAGATCAGGTTAATACAATGATGTTAAATCTGCCAGTTTGTAATAAGTCTCTCTGGTTCATCCCAAATATTGGGGTCCTCTGTCCATTGTTCAAAGCTCTTCTTTGTTAGAAGTCATAATCCAGAGATGTGGAGCAGGAAAGAGAAGCCGCGCCGGCGGAAATTATGGGATGGAAGCATTTGGTGCACAGAGATTTCTTATGCTGATGTCAGAAGTTAGATCTGAATAGCTGGTTCTCAGGGCAAGCTTTGTCTATCGAGGCACGTGTGCAATGAACAGGCTAGTGTGTATGTGCACCATGTACCTTTTGTGATTCCCCTGGTTGTCATGGGCCCTACACTGCTAACATATAGCAGAGATTCTCTGTTAGCTCAGGCCTCAGGGCCCTGTGATTTGGTGCAGGCGAGCGGGGTTGTGCCCCCGCCACAGCTGTGAAGCTCTCCAAAGCTGTTATGCAGCACAGTGGCACATGGCGGTTCCATCTGGCTGTGGAGTGTCACCACAGAGCAGTACCGCCCTGAGTTACTCCTTTGCTGGCCCAGTGCCCAGGGAGCTGTTCAATGCAGTGAAAAGGTTGTTACAGCATAGAACAGGGTCAAAGAAGAGCTGGCCACTGTAATTTGCAATCCGTGTGTGAGTGACAGGGCCATCATTCCGTCAGCAGCTGTGAAAAACGTGCATCTCTAGACCCCTCTGCTGGAATTTCAGCCTGGGACTCCCCAGTTCCATGAGAGCTGAGCACATGTGAGTGCCAGGGGGCTGCCATGGGGTGCTCTAGGAGGCCTTTCCTCCTTGCCATTGCCATGCATTTGTGTCAGGATTCAAATGTTTGTTGTCAGCCAAGGGGCAGAGGTCAGCACTCTGTGAGGCAAAGGCCACAGGACAGTCTTGACCCTGTGAGTGGCCTGAGCAGTGCCCGGTGGGTGTGTGTCACTGCCATGTTCAGCCAGGCCACCCAAGAGCCATGGCTGTGCAGCTCATCACACTGGCTCGTCCACAGCGAAACCCTGATCAGGGATGAGTCTGTTTAAATTCCAAACACCCTCTAGTGTGTACAACTGGTGATTAGCAACTTTAATGAGAGCCTTAACCTCAGATGTCCTCTCTCCCCCAGTTAGGGTTGCCAACTTTCTACTCGCACAAAACCTACCCTTGCCCTGCCCCCTGCCCTGCCCCTTCTCTGAGGCCCTCCCCCCCCCCCCCCCCCCCCCCCCCCCCCCCCCGTCGCTTGATCTCCCCACCCTCACTCACTTGCTCATTTTAACTGGGCTGTCTCAGGGGATTGGGATGCAGGAGGGAGTGAGGGCTCCGGCTGGGGTTGTGGGCTCTGGGATGGGGCCAGGAATGAGGGGTTTGGGGTACAGAAGGGGGCTCTGGGCTTGGGGGGGTGGAGCTGAGGGGTTCGGAGTATGGGAGGGGGCTCTGGGCTGAGGTGGGGGTTGAGATGTGGGGGGGGTGCAGGCTGTGGAGTGGGGCTGGGGATGAGGGGTTTGGGATGCAGGAGGGTGCTCTGGGCTGGAACTGAAGAGTTTGGAGGGCAGGAGTGGGATCAGGGCTGGAGCACGGGGTTGGGGTGCAGGAGGGTGCTCCGGGCTCAGATCAAGGGGTTCAGAGGGCGGGAGGAGGAATCAGGGATGGGACTGGGGCAGAGGGTTGGGGACCAGGATGGGGTCAGGGGAGCAGGCTCCAGGTGGCGCTTACATCAAGCAGCTCCCAGAATCAGCGGCATGTCCCCCCTCAGGCTCCTATGCAGAGGCGCCGCCAGCTGACTTTGCGCGCTGCCCCGTCCTCAGGCGCCACCCCTGCAGCTCCCATTGGCCATGGTTCCTGGCCAATGGGAACTGCGGAGGCGGCACTTGGGGTGGGGGCAGCACTAGGGGTAGGGTGGTAGACAGCGCCGCCAACCGGACAGTCAAGCGGTGCTGATCAGAACCACCAGGATCCCTTTTCGACCGGGTGTTCCGGTCAAAAACCGGACACCTGGTCATCTTACCCCCAATGCTGGGAAGGGCCATGCCCCAAGCTGGCGACACTGCTCTGTCAGGCCTCAGCCCTGCACACAGGTTAGGGAGCATGAGCAGAGCCAGTGGCTCATGGCCATACAGCAGGTCTGGGGAATGCAACAGCTCCATCCTGAGCTAATCACACACACAGTTCCTTATGGCACAGATTCGTACAGCACCTAGCACATTTCGTGTATGTTCCGAAACAAGGCCCCACTTGTACACCCCATCTCCTCCTAGTGCTTATGCTGATGCTCATGTATTTCCTTCTCCCCTAACCCCTGCACTCCCCTCCTATGCCCCCTTCTCCCCTAACCTCTGCACTCCCCTCCTCTGCCCTTCCTGCCACTCAACACTCAGAGCCCTGCCTGCCTGCCACTGCAGTCCTAGCACTGGGGAGAGCCTGCTCTAGATGGGGTCACTGGACCCGCGATCCTGCAGGGTGGGGGTGTGCTGAACACCCTGGGCTCCAGCTGATCCTGGGGGGTGGGGGGTCTGATGCCACTGGGCACAATCCGGGGGGGGGGGGGGGGGTGATGCTGCTGGGTCCGATCCTGTGCCACCCCATTTTTGTGCCCCCACCAGCTCTGCGCCTCTCGTCCCACCCTAGTTACAGCCCTGGTAGTGCGGCTGAAAGTCAGTGGGAGTCGGTACATAACTCCCGTAAGCTATTCAGACCCATTCTTTTTAAAATTGTAAAACCAGCTGTTTTCTGTTCTTTTTAGCTGTCATACCCATTTAAATATCATTTATAAACTTTGCTCTAAATAGAGTTTGAATGAGAAGTTGACTGTCTCTGGGAGTCAGTGAGTTTATTAAATAGATGTGCACCAATGCAAGGAGCCTGGGTAACAAAATGGAGGAACTATAGCTACTGGTGCAGGAAGTGAAACCAAATATTGTAGTGGAATAGTAGGCCTGACTGGCATACAGATAGTGCTTGGGGTATGCTACAGACCCCCGGGATCTGATATGGATAGAGACCTCTTTAATGTTTTTAAAGAAATAAATACTACTGGGAGAAAGTTGTTAAGGACATAGAGGTGAACAGTAACAGGGATAAAATACAGCATGGTTTTACAAAAGTTAGATTGTGCCAGACCAATCTGATCTCTTTCTTTGATAAGAGAACTGGGTTTTTAGACAAAAGAAATGAAGTAGATCTAATGTACTTGGATTTCAGTAAGGCATTTAATACAGTTCCATATGGGATATTATTAGTTAAATTGGGGGAAATGTGGATTAATATGAGAATTGAAAGGTGGATAAGGAACTGGTTAAAGGGAGACTACTGAAAGGGAAGCTGTCAGGCTGGTGGGAGGTTACTAGTGGAGTTCCTCAGGGATCAATCTTGGGATCAATCTTATTTAACATTTTTATTAATGACTTTGGCACAAAAAGTGAAATTGTGCTAATAAAATTTGCAGATGACACAAAGTTGGGAGATATTGCCAATATGGAGGAGGACCGGAATATCATACAAGAATATCAGGATGACCTTGATAACTGGAGAAATAGAAATGGGATGAAATTTAATAGAGCAAAGTGCAAGGTCATGCACTTAGGGACTAACAACAAGAATTTTTGCTACCCGCTGGGGACATATCCGTTGTAAGTGACAGAGGAGAAAGATCTGGGTGTATTAGTTGATCACAGGATGACTATGAACCGCATATGTGATGCATCTGTGAAAAAGGCTAATGCAATCCTAGGATGCATCAGGCGAGGTATTTCCAGTAGAGATAGGGAAATGTTAGTACCATTATACAAGGCACTGGTGAGACCTCCTCTGGAACACCGTGTGCAGTTCTGGTCTCCCATGTTTAAGAAAGATTAATTCAAACTGGAACAGGTACAGAGAAGGGCTACTAGGATGATCCGAGGAATGGAAAACCTACCTTATGAGAGGAGACTCAAAGAGCTTGGCTTGTTTAGGCTAAGCAAAAGAAGGCAGAGGGGAGATATGATTGCTCTCTATAAATACATCAGAGGGATAAATAGCAGGAAGGGAGAGGAGTTATTTAAGTGCCGATGTGTACACAAGAACAAATGGCCATAAACTGGCCATCAACAAGTTTAGGCTTGAAATTAGGCAAAGGTTTCTAACCATCAGAGGAGTGAAGTTCTGGAACAGCCTTCCAAGGGGAGCAGTGGGGCAAAAAATCAAACGGACTTCAAGACTGAGCTTGATAAGTTTATGGAGGGGACGGTATGATGAGACTGCCTACAATGGCATGTAGCCAATTTGCAACTGCTAGTAGCAAATATTCCCCAACATCCAGTGATAGATCCCAGATAGTGTGTGTGTGCGGGGGGCTCTGAGTTACTAAAGAGAATTCTCTCCTGGGTGTCTGGCTGTTGGGTCTTGCCAAAATGCTCAGGGTCCAACTGATCGCCATATTTGGGGTCAGGAAGGAATTTTCCCTTGGGTCAGATTAGCAGAGACCAGGTGGGAGAGGGTTTGTCTTCCTCTGCAGCATGGGACACTTGCAGGTTTAAACTAGTGTAAACGGTAGATTCTCTGTAACTTGAAGTCATCATGATTTGAGGACTTCAGTAACTCAGCCAGAGGTTAGGGGTCTATTACAGGAGTAGGTGGGTGAGGTTCTGTGGCCTGCAATATGCAGGAGGTCAGGGTAGATTATCATGATGGTCCCTTCTGCCCTTAAAATCTATACAATGGATTATATCAGAAAGCAATTACATTTCTACTGTCTGTGTCTGAATGTCTTTCCCTCTGGTCTGTTCTGTTTTAGTGTCTTTAGCCTCTAGCACTGTTGGTCTGGCTGGGCAGGTTGTCCACACAGAAACCACAGAAGTAGTGCTGACAGCTGACCCCATTGTAGGATTTGGGATACAGCTCCAAGGTAGCGTGTTTGCCACTGAGACCTTGTCTTCTCCACCTCTGATTTCATATATTGAGTGTGACAGCCCAGCAGAAAGGTGAGGCTCTTTCAGATGATTGCTTCTAACTATATCTTGCTGACGATGCCTGGGGATGGTTTGGTTTGATTGCTTTCAGATTTCTGAGAAATTCTGGACCATTGCTCAGTGGAAAAGTAGCACGTAATGAACTCCCTGTTCTGATAATAAAATTTTGTATTCTTGATCAGGTGTAAGACAAATAACAAGCAGCAGTGCCTTTATCTTGCTGATTCCTTCAACAGCAGACTAGAGGCTATATTAATTAAAAAGGAGAGAATTCATTTTTTTTTTAAATCTCTGAAATTCAAAACTAATAAACTCTTTGCAAAGGAGGAACCGCATCTATCTCTGTTAAGTTTTAGTTCAGATCACAACGTAGGAAATGCTTGAGTTTTGAATTATTAATTACTTCTTGGAACATTTCAACTGCACCTACATACGTTTTTGTGATAACATGGTTTCATGTAGAACCACATTAGTTCAATAGTAGATACAACTGCTAGTTGCCATTCCATAGAATGAGCTGATATATCATCCTCTTTAAAGGTTAGATGGGATTTATTTTGTATAACTGGATACTGGTTACCTGTACATCTGAAGGCTAATTTTTATTATTGTGTATCAAGGTGTGGGGTTCTACAAATAGGAGACAGACTCATGGCAATCAATGGAATCCCAACAGAAGACAGCACGTTTGAAGAAGCTAATCAGCTTCTCAGAGACTCTTCTATCACCAACAAGGTCACTTTAGAAATAGAGTTTGATGTTGCAGGTATGAATGTATAATATTTTTTGCAAGACAGTATTAGGAATGATTTTCATGTGTATTTTATTTGGCAGGCATTTGAGGCTGAAACTTTATTTTCACAGATGCCATTTGTTTGGGAAGCTGCCCCTCTGAAAATTGTGCCTGTTTGTGCAGCTTTCTCATTGCACATGGCCCTCCTCAGTGTGCTCCAAAACCCCAGTGGAAATGACAAATGCTGTAGAAAGTTATGGTGACAGTCCCTCTTCTTCCTTATTTGCAAACATATTTCTGTCCAGAGTTTGAGTCTTAACTAAGCAGAATATTCCTAAATGTATTACAATCTCCTATAGAGTGTTACCTGTTAATAACATGTTTTGCTGCACAGAAAAGTGTTATGTAAACAGTGGATTAGTGGAGAAATCTTAATGGTTCCATTCTTGAGGTATGGACCAGAAAGAATATCAATAGAATTTCATCTTGAAAAACAACAATGTAAATTATATGCAAAAACTTAAATTAATAAAAGTCAGGAAATGCATAACATTGCCAATGCATCTTTTACTTTCCCAGGACTCCTCACCTTTTTTAAGGTATTGAAGCATATAGAATACAAAACCACAGATTATATATGTAATATGCACAGTATATAAACAATGTACACCCCAAAACACCCACCAACCCACCCCCACATATATATTATTTTTTAAATATGTTTAAATTAATATTATGTATATATATAAAAAATATTAAGAACCATTAAGACATCTCCACTAATTTAGTAATAGCTCCTTAGAAGTCATTACTGTGTTAGTTCTGCAGTGATTTTGCATGGTATAAATATTCTTACAAATGGAATTTCATATAATGGTCATGTTCTGCAAAATCCCAGCTAAGGGTTGCTACAGTAATAATTATGAGTGATATCTTATCATGCAAATTTCCATTAAAGTATAGTCAGACTATTGCATTTTTGTACATAGCCACTGCAATATTCAAAAATAACACCATGCTCAACTGGAGAGCAAATTTTAAATCTGTCTGAGGTCACAAATGAAAATGAGTTTTGTGTTTCAAACTTTGGGCCTACTCCTGTTCCCAATAATGTCTATGTCAAAACCAGGGCCGGCTCCAGGCACCTGCCTGGCAAGCAGGTGCTTGGGGCGGCCGCTCCGGAGAGGGGCGGCACGTCCAGCTATTCGGCGGACGGTCCCTCACTCCCGCTCGGAGCGAAGGACCTCCCGCCGAATTGTCGCCACAGATCGCAATCACGATTTTTTTTTTTTTGGCTGCTTGGGGCGGCCAAAACCCTGGAGCCGGCCCTGGTCAAAACTCCCATTGACTTCACCAGAGCAGAATCAGACTTCTAGTTGCTAGTGGTATTTATTTACATCTCTAAACCACGGCAACATGCAGTCTGATTTATCTGGGGCAATGGAGGTGCCACAAGTCAGGACTGGGATGTAACGTTGTGTGTTCAAACTTTCATTGCCTCAGCTGGCTCCTTGCTTTCCCTCACTATGCTATGCTTTTGTTCCTTTACTTTTCATGAGAAATAAAATCCACTGCAGTTATTTAGGTGAATATTTCAAAATGTCTTAGATCTACACCAAAAAGTGCCTGAAATCAGGACTTATTTTGTGTCTTTTTAATTAAAAGCTACCTGACAACATCATGTACGCACGCACACAGAATTGTGGGCTAAGCCACCGGTAGGCACATGCAGTCTCCATCAGTTGAGATTTAACCCTCAGAATAATGGAGCTACAGACCTTACCTTATGCAGTGACATTACCATCTGATATAAAACATGTTGCATGTGTCATGCTCCTTTCACATCAACTCCTACATTGTTTTCATGAATGGGTAGGTGTGATGTAAGTGTTACTAATGTATTTTCGTTGGCTTACACTTAAAACTCCACATCCTTGCAAGTACAGTACTGCAGCCTGTAACTCATCTACTTTTCATTACAGAATCAGTTATACCAAGTAGTGGAACATTTCATGTAAAACTACCAAAGAAGCATAACGTGGAGCTTGGCATCACCATAAGTTGTAAGTAATTATGATTAATTTTTAAGCCCACTATTGTAAGATATTATATAGCTAAAAGTGGATCATATAATCATGGGCTGTAATCAGTTTCAATTGAAATACCTCTTTGTGTGTGTGCTATTCCCAGCCAGTGGGATGGTTAACAGCATAGGCGCTGACTCTTTGGGTCTTCCAGGGCTGGAGCACCCACGGGGAAAAAATGGTGGGTGCTGAACACTCACCGGCAGCCAGCTCCCTCCCCCCAAGCGCCTCCCACCCACTGTCGGCCCTGCTGATCAGCACCTCCCCCTCCCTCCCAGTGCCTCCCGCCTGCCACGGATCAGCTGTTCCGCAGCATGCAGGAGGCGCTGGGAGGGAGGAGGATGAGCGAGGGCAGGGTGTGCTTAGGGGAGGAGGTGGATCGGGGCATGAAGAGGCGGGATGGGGACTTGGGGGAAGGGTTGGAGTGGGGGCGGGGCAGGGATAGAATGGGGGTGGGAAGAAGCGGGGGGGGCTGGGGCAGAGTCAGGGAGTTGAGCACACATTAGAAAGTCAGAGCCTCTGGTTAGCAATGCTATCTATTATCAAGTATCTCCTTCTAACACATTTGTAGTTTCCTTATTATGTTTATAGCTAGTTGAAGAGGCATGGTGAAGTTTGCCATAACTTAAATTTGACTTATCTTTTAGTAGATATATGCCCCAATTCAGGAAAGAACTTAAGCAGATGCAAAGTCCCAGTGTAGTCAATTTAAAAACAGAAGCCAATGGGACTTTGGTACAAGCAAACATTCTTTCCTGACAAGGGATGCTTTCTTGCATCAGGGCCAATTTTTGCAAAGCAAGGCCCCCAGTCCTGCAAGTGGTTTCTGCACTGATTTCAGAGGGACTCATCCTGGGTGCAGGGACCTACACAAGGAGTCATTTGCTGCATCAGGGCCCAAGGTTTATGTGTGGGCTAAGCAAATAGCTTCAAAACTATTTATACTTTTAAAAGTGTCAGTGCCAGCAGATCAGCAAACACTTTAATGGTGCACCAAAAATGGACACATCATAGAGGAAAATTTAATTTAATTAAGGAAACAGATTTCAGGTCAAAATAATAATGAGAGAAAAAATATTAATTTAATTTTTTACACACTTTGACTTTGTCATTTTACATTTGAAATAAAAAAAAATTTCTAACTTTTTTCAGCAGCCAGTAAAAAGTGGCTCTGGTCTGTAACTTGACCTTGTTAGACCCCACCCATGGTGCAAGCAGGCACAACCCCATTAAAGTTAATGGGTGTTATGCATAGAGCACGGATGCCGGTGATGAATCTGGCCTGATAGGAATTAAAATGTCATTGCTTTTGTGGCCTTACTTAGACCATTAGCTTTATTCAGAGTTATGTTTATGCAAAATACTTTGTGAAATGTCTGTAGGTTTTTTTGTGCTTTAATTTATATTATCAAAGCTTTTAGCAGCACGACAGATAAAAATTAGTCAAAAGTGCAGTGAGGAATTTAGCACCATGATGGGCATCTGAAGAATAAATGAGATGCACCACTGTAGGTTCAGATTATTATGTTCCCATTTGTTATATACGCATATCAAGAATTGTTAGACTCAATAAGGAATGCAGTTTGATGCAAATTAAAATCATAGATCTGCCAGCAGAAGGAGTGGTAACACATGAAACATTCATACAAATAAAATCCTGAACAATGGGAAGAGGTTGTTCTATTTAGTTATTAGACCATGGCTCAATGTTGATTTCCTGATTGGTTATAAAAATTAGTTTTTCCTTGTATTAATAATGTTATTTATATGTATTTATATGAAGATGTATTTTTTTCTCTCTCTATTTGCTGTAATACAAAGGTTTTAAAGTGTTTATCCTCCCCCTCATTAACGAAAACTTTGGAAATTTGTCTGATAGATTTCAGACCCTTTGTAAAGCCTTGAGTCAGTTGTATTTGTGCTTGGTTTAATACTTTGTTCTGTTCTACCTAATTAACTCAGAAATGAGCCAGTGTGATTTAACAGGGTGAATGGTTTATACTAATTTCACTCAGAGCATCTGTAGCACATTAATATCTGCATGCCATTTATTGATATTATTGTCATAATGCTAAATGCTTTCTTTTAAAAAACAAAATGGAAGTGGCCCAACAAAAAAACACAAGAATCTGCATGCACTGTGGGTGAAATTCAACTCTCCACAAAGCTGGAGCTATCAAGCTTAGAGCATAAATACTACATGAGATCAGGTGATATAATATCCATGTGGGCTAGACATGGGTAAGCACTGTAGACACTCTATAGTCAATACTCCTGCAGGCACTCTGATGCAGGAGTCTTCAGGGGTCATTTCAGCTACCCCTCTTGTTCAGTTCATATGTAAAGGTTCTAGAGGAGCTAGTGAGGTACTTAGTCTGAGGTGCCATTGGTATTACTACTGAGGGCATTCTGCACCAAAATATTTAAAATTCTGTGCCAAAGAATTCTGCGCACAATATTTTAAAATTCTGCAAATTTTATTTGTCAAATAAATGTGGAGGCTCCAGCATGGCATTGGGGAGCACAGGCCACTGGCTGCACAGAGGTGGGAGATCACTGTGCAGATCCCCCTGGGACACGGACTCAACGGTGATGCTGCACCCAACCCTGGCACAGCGCAAGGACCAGGCCTGCCCCCAAAACACCCCAGGGCCCTGCTCCTCTGTGCAAGGTGCACCAGGTGTGGGCAGGCAGGCTCAGCAAGGCAGGATCCAAGCGTGGTGGGATCCAGGGGTGGGTTGAGAGGGTTCTGTGTGGGGCAATCTGGGTGTGGGTGGCTCAGTGGTGGATCCGGGTGTGGAGGGGATCTGGATACACCAGGGCTGCCCAGAGGATTCAGGGGGCCTGGGGCAAAGCAATTTCGGGGGCCCTTTCCATAAAAAAAAGTTGCAATATTGTAGAATACTATATTCTCGTGGGGGCCCCTGTGGGGTCCGGGGCCTGGGAAAAATTGCCCCACTTGCCCCCCCCCCCTCTGGGCAGCCCTGGGATACACAGGGGCTTGTTGGGGGGTTCTGGGTGAGATGGTAATGGGACTCTGCAGGGGGGTCCAGGTGAAGATGGTTCTTTCATTTTTCTTGGTCAGTAAATAAGCCTACGTGAAACTACTGTCTGGTCCTCAAAAAGCTTGTGAATCTGGACAAAGTACTAAATGAACCTGAGCAGATTTAGAGTTTTGGAGAAAACCATGTGCAATTCAATTTTGGGGGCTGAATTTCACTTTGTTTAAGGTTCATTCAAACTAGAAACTAAGGGGGCACAAATCATAATGAACTAAAACCAGAAGAAAAGTTCATGTGAATCCCTGTAAATCAAAGCCACTAGCTTTCACATAACTTTTATGTCAACTGTCTCTCAATACAATGGGCTTGTCAGATGCTGCTGTAACACAGTGGTCTCCAAACTTTTTTGATCGCGCACCCCTATCAGTAAAAAATTTTTGAGCACGCACCCCCTGCCGCACTGAAGCAAAAAAAAAAGGCGCTCGGACTCCCGCCTGGCTCCTCCTGCCGCGCACCCCTAAGGATCCTCTTTGGAGACCCCACTTTGGAGACCACTGCTCTAACGCACACAATTTTACACTCTTAACCTCCCAAAAGAAGGTCCTAGTTAAGTCTTTCATGGTTCCCCAAAATTCTTTAATGGGTTATGGGTCCCCTTAGCACCTATGTAGGGCCTGTGAGAGACCTGTTTTCCATTAATATTTATACGCTTTGGATCAGGCACCTAGTCCATAGTCTGCCAAGATAAGTAACTATATCTTTCATACTGCGATTAGCACCAATTTCATACCCAATTAACTGCTTCTGGAAATTAGAACTTCTCCATTTTTTAAACCAGGCCACAGAAACTAGAACTGTGTAAATAACTGATTTTCTGGTTCAGAAGCTAAACTAAAAACTCAGAGAAAAAATTCATTTCTGGTTGACCCAAAAAGAAATTTTCACTTTTTTTCAGGAAAACAAAAGAGTTGGGGAAAAAATTGTTTTAAATCAAAACATTTTGTGTGACCCAAAGGATTTGGGTTTGGGTTTTTGTTTTATGTTCTTTTTTACTTTTTGTAAAAATAAAACTGAAGCAAAATTTGAAACAAAAAGTCATTTCAAATTGAAAAATTGAAACATTTTGTTTTGAAAATGTTGAAACAAATCTTTTCAACATTCTCAGGTTTTTTTTTTTCCAGACAGAATAATTTGGTGAATTCCACTGACCTGAATATGTATTTTTGGGAAACAATTTTTATCCATTTTTTCCCCCCAGCTCTAGTGGAACCAAGTACGACACAACAATATGCTAGGCAATATCACCTTTTTTTAAACAGAGCCATTTCGTGGAAATTACTAAGCAGGTCAACCCTCAGCAATTGTAAGGTGTTTAAATTTGATTTAATTTATTTGCCATCTATATTGATTTTAAACAGCGTAGTGGAATATAGATTTTTTTTAAGATTGATTTTTGTGACACCAACTATTTTATCATAGCCACATATTTTAAAAATACATTGAAAGATGTCAAAAAGATATATTTGCTAAAGTAATATGAAAATCGTAATTTCCTAAGTCCTGTATATCATACACCAAAACTTATATAGACCCCAGTCCTGCAAACACTTATGCACATGAGTAACTCACATGAATAGGCCCACCAAGTTCAATGGCACTCCTCTTATGTGTAAAGTTTCACATGTGCATATATTTTTTCAGGATGAGGTCCATATTTATTAAGTATATTTGAACTTTAGTCAAAAAATGTGAAAATCATACACCTTTGGCATAAAAGAACTGTTGCATACGCTCCCACTGTAGAAATATAAGAATGGAAGAATATTGTGTACACACACACAGTAAAGCCTGTCTTTAGCAGCCACTCTAAAACGAGTGACAAAAACTGATTGTCTATTAGAAGTGGTCTTCAAATAAAAGTGGGGCATAATTGTCCTTTTTTTCTGAGATACCTCATGGTGTTTTCATTATATATTAGAGAAAAGGAGGCTAATTGTCATATTTAGTGTCAAGGAGAAAAATATTTGAGGAGTTGTATGTTGAATAGAATTTATGTATATGTATGGGTTTATCTATACGTACTATCTATTTTTATTATTTATTTACTTTGTATTAGCCTTACATTGTACTCAGGTATTGAACTATCTGTTCATGAGCATAAATCAGTTCTTGCAGTGTCTGTTAGTGCTGATACAGTTCTGACGTCATCAGAATTTTTATTATTAACCTCCATTCACAGGTGGGCCAGAAAAAAAAATCATTTCAAGGGGCTTCGAAAGCAGCAGGTGTACAAGGTTTGAGCCTGGAAGCAAATTATCTTGACTCATTTTCCAAAAATCATTATGGGCACTTTACATTAGGCAAGCCTTAAAAAAAAATACATCAAAGATTAGCAGGTCATTTATTCTTTTTTGTGCTTATATATAAATAGTAAGATTCTGATACACTTACTCACAACAAATAGCACCTTACTCCACAAGTGGTCCCCTGAAGCTAATAGCTCATGGAATAAGAGTAAGAAATGAAAATAATATTTCAAAGGTTTGCAGGATTGGGCCCACATCCACAATGTGCAGATTTACTTGACAGCTCTCAGCAGCCCCAAATGAGCCATCATAATATTAATTATCCACTTTTAAGAACAAAAAATAATCCCGCTGTAAGAACTGCTTACGTATGGATTCAATGAGCTTTTTAGTCCCTTTAGTAAACAGTGTGCTCTAACAAGTAGGGGTTATCAAGAGCTGTGCATCAGTGATTTCAGTTTGCCAACTTGGTTTGTGTACAGCCATTTTCCTCTGAATTTTACTTCAAGTTTTGAGTTCAAACAAAGTTGGAACCTCAAAGCCAAACTCAGCTGCAATTGCCTAGCTTTGGCTGGACACTAAGGGGGAAAGATGCTTTTGCCTGGTTTCTGGCCCAAATCGTAATTTGATCCAGGTTTGTTGGAAACATTTTTGAAAAAAAGTTCATGGATGTTTCAGTGACCACAGCCTGTGTTTCATGTTTGCATGATATGTGACAGCAGGTGTAGTTTCTGATTTTGTTAGGGCTGTAGTGTTGATGGGGCCATTGCCATTATTGGTTCCCATAGATTTCAGGGATTTTTATTTCCCTTTTCTAGTTTTAATAGTAATATTACAGTAGCACTTGGGGTACGTGTACACAGCCCAGGGCAGTGAGCCTACCAGCCCAGGTCGACAGACTCACGCTCACAGGGCTCGTGGTACCACTCTAAAACTAGCTGTGCAGACGTGCTTCAGGCTGGAGTTCAGACTCTGAAGCCTAAGGAGGGGGGTGGGCTTTCAGAGTCTGCCGGAGCCCGGGGTTACTGCACTATGTGCAAACCCGTGTTATATCAGGTCGCGTTATATCGGGGTAGAGGTGAACTTACACATTGGAGTTCAGATAAGTAGTTCTAGGCATGATTTGATGACTTATAATCATACCTGGATTAGCTGCTTATAGCATGGCTGCTCTGACCCTTCATCCCAGAGAGAACAGACAAAGGGAAAGTTTCTTTCCCAATTTTAAAAAGTTCTACCTTCCCATTGGCTCTTTTGGTCAGGTGCCCCTTTTTTTTCTTTGCCTGGGGGACTTTTTAACCCTTTACAGGTAAAGCAAGTAAAGAACAGATACCAGGAGGGATTTTACAGCTAACTGGCTGGCTGAGTGTCCATCAAAGGGAGCTATCCCCCCCTCCTTTATTTATTACATGCCCCCCAAATCACAGACGGTGCTGGCCAGCCTGGTTCAGGTCAGGTCCACACCGGCTGGGATTTCTTACTGGAGGTTTAGGAAATAGAGTTAATAAGATACATACTAATTTTATTAATAATTTTTACTCATAATTTTACTACTAATTACTAAGAACTAAACAGTACTTTTTACATTTCAAGGACTACAATGACTTAGAATACAGGGACATTTTTACCCGGCTGATTCTGGGAAACCTTCTCGGGAGAGTGCATCAGCCACTTTGTTAGAGGCTCCTGAAATGTGTTGTATTTCAAAATCAAAGTCTTGAAGAGCTAAACTCCACCGAAGAAGTTCTTTGTTAGTCTCTTTGACTGTGTGAAGCCACTTCAGTGCAGCATGGTCAGTCTGCAGGTGGAACCGCTGTCCCCAAATGTAGGGGCGTAGCTTTTCCAGAGCATACACAATGGCGTAACATTATTTTTCTGAAACTGACCAGTGGCTTTCCCTCTCAGAAAGTTTTTTTGCTGAGAAACACGACAGGATGGAATTGTTGATCTGGTCCCTCCTGCATTAAAACTGCTCCCACACCACGTTCGGATGCATCTGTGGTTACAACGAATGGTTGGTTGAAGTCCGGGGCCCTCAGTACAGGGTCAGACGTAAGGGCCGCCTTAAGCTGGTTAAAGGCTTTCTGACACTTTTCAGTCCACTGAATGGCATTTGGCTGCTTTTTCCTGGTCAGGTCTGTCAGTGGGGTGGCAATTTGTCTGTAGTGTGGTACAAATCCTCCGTAATACCCGGCCAAGCCCAAGAAGGATTGGACCTGTTTCTTTGACTTAGGAACAGGCCAATTTTGGATAGCATTTACCTTAGCCTGTAGGGGGTTCATAGTTCCTTGACCCACCTGGTGTCCAAGGTACGTTACCCTGTTTAGGCCTATTTGACACTTTTTGGTCTTAACAGTTAATCCTGCCTCCCTTATGCGCTGGAAGACAGCTTGGAGGTGTTCCAGGTGTTCTGCCCATGAATCTGAGAATATAGCCACATCGTCGAGGTAGACAACTTCAAATACCCCAAATCCAGCCAGAAGGTTATCTACCAGTTTCTGGAATGTGGTGGGTGCATTTCGCAGTCTGAAAGGGAGCACATTAAATTCATACAGCCCTACATGGGTGATGAAAGTTGACCTTTCCTTGGCGGGGTCATCTAGCAGCACTTGTCAGTACCCCTTAGTTAAGTCTAAAGTAGAGATGAACTGGGCACGTCCCAGTTTCTTCAATAGCTCATCTGTGCGTGGCATTGGATAGTTTTCTGGGCGAGTTACAGCATTTAGCTTTCGGTAGTCCACACAAAAGCAGATTTCCCCATCTGGTTTGGGAACCAGAACCACTGGAGAGGCCCATGCACTCTCAGAGGGGCAGATTACACCCATCTGTAACATGTCCTTGATCTCCCTTTCTATTGTGGTTTTGCCTTGAGGAGCCATCCGGTAGGGTTGGGCTCTAATTGGGCGAGCATCACCTGTGTCAATGGAGTGGTACGCCCGTTCTATCCGTCCTGGGGTGGCTGAAAACATTGGCGCGAAGCTGGTGCACAGCTCCTGGATTTGCTGTCGCTGCTTACGCCCAAGGGTCATGGAAAGGCTCACCTCTTCCACGCCACCGTTGTTTTTTCCGTCATAGTAGACTCCTTCAGGCCACTCAGCGTCGTCTCTCTCCTGGGCTGTAAACTGAAGAACCTTGATTTCTCGGGAGTAAAAGGGCTTTAGAGAATTAACATGGAATACTTTAGGTTTTAAGGAGGGTCTGGGAACGCTATGAGGTCAGGTGCCCACTTTTTTTCTTTACCTGGGGGACTTTTTAACCCTTTACAGGTAAAGCAAGTAAAGAACAGCTACCAGGAGGGATTTTACAGCTAACTGGCTGGCTGGGTGTCCATCAAAGGGAGCTATCCCCCCACTTTATTTATTACAGCGGCAGAGCCAGAAATTGAGCCCAGATCTCCAGAGTCCCAGGCCAGTATCTTAACCACAGTCTTCCTCTCTGGAATATTAAATGAGTGTAAAAAAATCAAAGGAAATTCACACATGATTATTACAAATACAAAGTATTAATCAGTTTATTTTATTTTAAAGTGGACTAAAAGCAGAATTTCAGCCTCAGCACTGAACTTACCATCTGTACCTTTTTTTGCACTTTTATGCACCCTTCAAGTTCAGAACACGCTCTCCTAGTTCAGAATACAGAGTGTGTAAGGCAGGGGTGGGCAAACTTTTTGGCCTGAGGGCCACATCGGGGTTGCAAAACTGTATGGAGGGCTGGGTAGGGAAGGCTGTGCCTCCCCAAACAGCCTGCCCCCCCATCCACCCCCCTCCCACTTCCCGCCCCCTGACTGCCCCCCTCAGAACTCCCAACCCATCCAACCCCCCTGCTCCTTGTCCCCTGATCGCCCCCTCCCGGACCCCCTGCCCCAGCCGCCCTCCAGGGACCCCACCCCCTAGCCAAATCCCCCTGCTCCCTGACTGCCCCGACCCCCTATCCACACCCCCACCCCCTCACAGGCCCCCTGGGACTCCCATGCCTATCCAATCCCCGCCCCCATTCCCGTCCCCTGACCGCCCCCCCCCGAACCTCCGCCCCATCCAACCGCCCCCTGCTCCCTGTCCCTGACTGCCCCCGCTCCCCGCCCCCTTACCATGCCGGAGCCAGCCACGCAGCCGCGCTGCCTAGCAGGAGCGGCAGGCCAGAGCGCTGGCAGCGCAGCGCACAGAGGCTGCGGGGGTGGGGGGACAGCAGGGTAGGGGCCGGGGACTAGCCTCCCGGGCCAGAAGCTCAGGGTCCGGGCAGGATGGTCCCACAGGCCGGATGTGGCCCGCGGGCCATAGTTTGCCCATCTCTGGTGTAAGGGCTCTCACTGTGCAGGGATCTCAATAGCTACATACAAAGGAATATACTAAGCATGAAGTTTCAAAAATAGAGCTAAATTTCCTTATGGAGCAAAATACAGAAAAAGCAATAGTAAAATAGTGTGGTGTTTTCATGTTTTCTTTTTGCAGATCCCATCAGTATGTTTGCTACAATAATCTAGCAATCGGATCCACATGGGAAGTCCCTTGTTCCCATCTGGAGGCCCAATGATTTCACTGGGACTCTGCACAGGCGTTAAGATCCAAAGGCGAGATAGGGTCCTAGATATTAACCTCATCAAAATTATTTGGTGACAAAGACATCCCCAAATCAGTTTTAGAATATAAGCTTAATCTAAGATTGATTTATGTATTAAATAATTATTAAAAGAGGGGCTGGTAGTATCACATACTTTTAAAGTTACCTGACACTTCCCATTATAAGACCCTGCTTTTAATTGCTTATAACTTTGCCATTCTGTAACCATTTGGGCTGAAATTCTCCATGCCAGGCATCTGCCTTTTTTGGGAGAAGTCCAGCCAGGACAGTTCAGCTGGTTCCAAGAACAATGCTAGGGGAAAATACAGTGTTTTACCCATGTTAAAAAATGCTGGCAATTTTTTTGCTTTGAAATCCTCTAGCGTCCCCATGATTTGGAACAGGGACTTGAAATTTGGCCAGGGGTGGCCTTTGTGTCAGGGATTTGCCTTTGGCCATCTCCATGAAAATCTGCCTAAGTCTGGCCAAATTATAAGCCTTTGAAAAATCACACATGCTCAGTAGAGATTTTCGCCTCTGGTGCTGGTCCACATAGATGATGACAATCTACTACTGCTATCAGTTACTCCTTTAGCTCAAGTGGCAGAGGTCTGTGTGGTGAATCTAAAGGTTGCAACCCTGTTGATGACAAATGTGGGTGTCAATATGATGCCACATGGTGGAATTTTTTTTCAGTTTCCTTTTTTAAAAATGTAGGAAATTACACACACAAAAACTGTTAAAAGAACATTAAGGTTGCAAAGTCAAGCACTCAATAGTTAGGAAATGCCCCCTTGTGTGTTTGCATTATGATACAGTCTTTAATTATATGATCACATACTATTATTTGCACAAGTTAGAGTTGCTCTGGGGTTGAATCAGGGTTGTGTAGTGAAGGAGATGGTCTGTAGTACCCCTGGTTCATTTGTTACTGAAGTTGGGCGATGTGTAATGATTGAGGCAGTGAATTGCAGGAAGAGAGAGGAGATGGTCTCATAGTTAAGGCAGCTGAATGCTGTCCCAGAAAACTGGATTCTATCCCTGCTTTGCCACTGAGTTCCTATGTGATGCTGGGCAAGTCACTTAAACCAGACTTTTCACAGGTGGTCAAATAGAATGTGATTATATAATTCTAGACTGTGGCCATTATTTCCTAGACTACAGACATCTGCCAGCATAGCTATATCAGCCAGGTCCCAGGATATGATAAGGTGTGATTTGTGACCAGCATAGCTGTACCACAAAAGCACCTGGTGTAGACACAGTAATATCAGCAAAACTGAGCTTTTACCTGTGTAGTTTTTTGGGGGGGAGAGGGGCTGGAATAAGCTATTCTGGCAAAAGCACAGTTTTGCTGATATAAACTGCTTCCACACTAGGATCACTTTGCTGGTATAGCTGATATAGCTATACCAGCAAAGTCTTCCAAGTGTAGGGCTGGCCTCAATCGTAATGCGTATGCACAATGGGACTAAATTAAGGTTGCATAGGCAACCTTAATATGGCATTTCCTAACTCTTGGCTGCTTGATTTCGCATCGTCTTTTAATTTAGTTTTTGTGTGTGTAATTTATGAGTGTATGTTATGTATATTTCAGGTAGTATATCTATCTATCTATCTAAATTGTATATATGTGTGTGTTCTTTATTGCAGCTCCATCCAGTAGAAAACCAGGGGACCCCCTTGTTATTTCTGATATAAAGAAAGGAAGTGTTGCTCACAGGTGAGATCTTTCAAACTTTCAGGGAAAGTCTGTTGCCTTCAGCTTGTGCCCCATGTAACTTCTGTGCACATAGAAACTCTCTTACAAGAGTTCTATGGTCTGTTAAGTTTCCAAATCAATTGAATCAGTTTACTGGAGGAATAAATAATATGTTTTTAATATTAATTAAAACTAATGATTGTCATCCAAAACCAAGATGAAAAAGATGTATTATTTTTTTTCAAAATAATTAAAAATCCATTTGAATGGTACATGAGAGTTAACACTACTTTAAATAGCATATTTATATGTTACTAATTAATCATGTAACGTTCATTTGTTAACAGAACTGGAACGCTAGAACTTGGTGATAAACTGCTTGCTATAGATAACATTCGACTGGACAACTGCTCCATGGAAGATGCTGTTCAGATCCTTCAACACTGTGAGGACCTTGTAAAACTAAAGATCCGCAAAGATGAAGATAACTCCGGTATGAATGGTGACATAGTTACATGCACTTTCATGTCTTTTAGAGCATAGGATTATTATTGTGTTTGTAGAGTGCAGTTAAAAAAATGTGTTAAATTTGGCTTATATTTATTAATGTCAGTTAAAGATGTTCAGAATAAAAGTAAACACAGGGCTTTATACCGTCTAAAATTGTCTCCATGGCTATATTACTTACAGGGGTTTTGCAGTAGTAGAAGTTACTCTGTATTCCAAGGAGATACTTTCCCCCTCAGATGCAGTCACATAATGTTGATTTTGCCCTTATGTGACCATGTAAGTCTTCCCTGTTCCAAGGACCGGAGATGCACAAAGTGGAATCCTGATTTAGGGTCTGATCCTGCAAGATGCTGAACACTCTGGCCCAGATCCACAAAGGTTCTTAGGAACCTAAATCCCAGTTTTAGGCACTGCTGCGATCCACAAATCTTCCACTCGGCTGCCACCAAACACTGTAGGCGTCTAAACTTGGCACTGAAATGTTCAGCATAAAAGTTCTCTAGATTACTATGTTTTTGCCTCTGGGCATGCACACTGCTGCCTCACTCTAGACACCTGGATGCCTACCTCTCACCTGAGGCCCAAAGCGACCCATGAACCAGGAGAAGATAAGTGAAGCAGTGCCTGTCTCGCCTATGGGACTCAGAAGCTGCCTACCAGATTGAGTCCCATTCAAAATTTGGCTGGAGGAGGAGGTGGTAGAGCAAGAGGTGCCTACTGTATGACTTTTAGCCCAATGATTAGAGCACTCACCTGCAATGTGGGAAATCCAGGTTCAATTCCCCTCTGCCTCAGCGGGAGAAAGGGGTTGAACTAGGCGTCTCTCACCTCTCAGGAGAGTGTCATTGGAAAGTCATTAACTACTTAATAATTTAGCCAAAGTGGAACAACCTCAACAGGAGTGAGAGAGGGAATCCCACGTCAGACTATCCCATAGCCCAGTGGTTAGAGTACCCTCCTGAGAGATGGGAGACCCCAGTTCCAAACCCATTCTGCCTCAGGCAGAGCGGGGAGTTCAACCTGAGCAGGGGAGTGCTCTAACCGCTGGTCTAAAAGTTATAAGGTGGGTGGTGGTGGTGCTACCATCACCACCTCATGTTCCTCTTCTTCCCCCCATTTTGTGTGGAGTGAGGCAGGCACCTAACTCATCCTCACAAGAAATTACTTAGGCGCCTAAACCACCTGACTTCAGGAGAGGGGTCCCCAGCTGTGGAACACTAGCTGCCTCCCTGCACTCTGGACTTAGGCGCCATCCCCAGGAGAGGAGAGGGCTTAGGACACACCCCTTTCCTTGGCATCTCCTGCTGGCTAGCTTAGGCGGCTCCCTAGCTAGCATGCTGGCTTTTGTGGATCATGTTCATAGGTACCTATCTCTGCCCATCCATTGTATAGGGAGCCTAGGTTCCTAACTTGGCTTTGTAGATCACAGTGTTGTTCCTGTTAGTTTGTAGGTGCCTAAAAGATAGGTATTGCAACACTTGGCATCATGACACAATGCCTTAGTGCCTTTGTTGATCAGGCCTATGACCCTGATCCAGCAAAGTACTTAAACCCATGCTTAACTTTAAGCACGTAAATTTGACTTAAGCAGGTCTACTCACACGCTTATAGTTAAGCCTGTGCTTAAATGCTTTGCTGGATTGGGAACAGAGTGCTTAGCAAATTGAAGGATCAGCCCCTAAGGGCGAATTGGGGCAAACACCATTTTGCACACTATGTCAATTACCACATCCAGATCCATAAATCAGCAAACTTCCCAAATCATATATTCATGGAAGCAAATCCCTATCATGTTGAGAGTAGAGTGAGTTCTGCTAGGCATTTTAATGCCAAAGCAGGTCAGTCCAATTATAGTTATTATTATTAATTATTTGTATTTTGGTAGCACCCAGGGGAGCCGCAGTCCTGGACCCCATTATGCTAGGTACTGTACAAACACCTAACAAAAACATGGTCCCTGTTGCAACAGCTTGCAATCTAAGTAGCTAAATCTAAATTATATGTTATAACTGACTAAAACTAGCACCCCACACACTATAATGTTCTTGTCCTGTAGCTGAATGCCAGCAAGGAAGTTCTTAAATTCTTTTCTATTGCTGAAAACAGCAAAGAAATGACTTCTGGTCTGATCAGTATTAATGAAGGGCAAACCCGGCGGCACCTGCAGAAATTGATTTTTGAAAAGTAACTTTGGATCCAGTGAGCTAAATGATCGCTAAAACTGAATTCTGTCCTACAATATATGGTGATTAGGCTCATAAGCATGAGGATGTGGAACTGGTTAAACATACTCAGTACATCCTCAGACATCCTAATGTGGGAGGGGGAGGGATTGGCCTGGCTAATTCATGTCAGATAGTTATGGAAATAAAGGATCATGTGGCCCAAAGAGATGCCTACCTGACACCTCCTTTACAGAGCTCAGTGAAACAGCTAATGGAAGAGAGGCACAACCATTGTAGGCAGGTGATTAGGGGCAGGAGTTTCCATTCAACAATGGGAAGTGTAAGAACTCTCCCCGCACAAGTAACTTGTGTTTTTTAAAGGTCAGAAACTAGAGCGAGTCAGAAATTTTTTGACAAAATGTTTTTTCCTTCAGAAAATGCCGATTCATTGACACTAAAACTGTTTACTAAAATGTATCATTTTCAACAAAACTTCCCTAGAGGAGATTTCTTGCATCCAGGATGGAATTTCTGGTCACAACAAAAGGGGTGGGGACACACCAGAATAACCAGTATTACAATGGTCAATCCCCTGCACTGCCTGATTCAGAACATCAACTTAAATCTGGGCCTCTCGCACCCCTGATGAGTGCCCTAACCACCAGACTAGGGTGGGTCAGTCTGTCTCTCACCCCTCTCTGGTAAGGTCTCTCTTTTGTCCTGATGCAGAATGGGAAAAATATTTGAAATCTCAAAAATTTTCACAAGACAGGAAAACTGTTTCCCGCCTAGTTCTATTTATAACAGCACTGGATCCTGTCTCCTACCTGCAACTCTCAGGTGTGGTGTTGTCCCAGAACTAATCTAGGAATTTTGCTATTGATTTAATTGAAGCCAAGATTTCACCCTAGGTCTGCTCAGAGGCAGCATATGTGGCCTTCTGGGAGTTGTGTGCCCTGGTAGATGGTGTATATTTTAGTCTGAATAGGACCCTTACTTACTAAGTTACTTTTGCAAATGAATGTTTCTTAATTTTATGACTAAATTAATATGATACCTAGAATATAATCAAGAATCATTTATTGTATCTACAAATTAAATTGTCTTACTGCATGACTAACAAATATGATTAGTAAGTTTTAATTAATCTATTATCTACTCTGTGTAACCAAATCTATTCAAATTTAGGTACAGAGACAGATTGTAGACATAGTGAACATAATTTTCTATGTAGATTATACTAAAACAAAAGTGAATGAGTTCCAGTCTGTATATGTTGTGATTAACAATTTTAAAAAGCGGCTTTCAGTCAATATCCCAAGAAATCAAAAAGGAACATTATGAAAAATGGTGGCAAAAGGTAAAACAAAATACCCATCTTAATGAATTTAATATTTAATATTTAATTATTTTCTCTCAACTAGGGCTGCATGGAACAAAGGTGTTCCTTTAAACTCAATAAAATTGATCATTAATTAGAAGTTCCCTAAGAGAAATGAAGCTTGATGTTTATAGATGAGTAAGCATAGGGCACTCTAAAATGATTTCTATACCACAGTGTAACATAGAGAGCTTGTCTATATGGGGACTTCCAGAAAAAATAGTCTGAGTGAACTAAACATGTTAATTTGAAAAGGACTCGTTAAACCTCATTAAATCCCTGTGCTGATGCTGTTATTCAGAATTAAAGTGGCCTTACTTCAATGTAACTTAATTCATTTTGGAAGTGAACTAAACTAAACCAAAGTTGGAATTGGAAGGCCTCTTTTTAATTCTGAATAAGGGTGTTCATAGAGGATTTTAATGCGATTTAACTCATCCACTTCAAATTCAGAATTTTGTTCATTCAGATTAACTTTACTGGATGTCGCTGCATAGACAAGCCCTAAGATTTTTAATGATTATTTTTAAATTCTTCTGTTGCTCCATCCTTCATTACTGTGTTATTGTTGGGTTGTTTTTTCTCTTCTTCTTCCTTGTAAGGTTGTTTTTAATCATCTATTTTTGCAAATTATTTTTACACTCTTTCTTCCCCATACAGTTTTTCTCCTTCCAATTTGCATTCTCTTTCTCTTTCATTTGGTTACTCTTTTCTTTGTATGCATTATTAGACCTTCATCTTAGTTTTATTTAAACCTTTCACCCTTCTGTTTGTCTTTATCCTGCCTTTTCTCCTATCCCTTACTTCTTCAAACAAAACAAAATGTTTGCCTGCCTTCTGCCACTCTCCTCAAAGCGAATCCAAGTGGTGAGGTCACTAGTGAAGTGATCCATGCTAATAGGGCTCTGCAGTTGTATTTCTGCTTCACACTCCAGTCTGTATTTAGCGAATATCACTTTGCAGAACAGAGACCAGCACATATAGCAGAGATAGTGCAGCATTAACAGTATTCTTGCCAGCAAGTTAAAGAAGTATGGGCTGGATGAATGGACTATAAGGTGGATAGAAAGCTGGCTAGATCATCGGGCTCAATGGGTAGTGATCAATGGCTCCATGTCTAGTTGGCAGCTGGTATCAAGCGAAGTGCCCCAAGGGTTGGTCCTGGGGCCAGTTTTGTTTAATATCTTCATTAATGATCTGGAGGGTGGATTGCACCCTCAGTAAGTTTGCAGATGACACTAAACTGGGAGGAGTGGTAGATACGCTGGAGGATAGGAATAGGATACAGAGGGACATAGACAAATTAGAGGATTGGGCCAAAAGAAATCTGATGAGGTTCAACGAGGACAAGTGCAGAGTCCTGCACTTAGGACGGAAGAATCCCATGCACTGCTACAGACTAAGGACCGAGTGGCGAGGCAGCAGTTCTGCAGAAAAGGACCTAGGGGTTACAGTGGACGAGGAGCTGGATATGAGTCGACAGTGTGCCCTTGTTGCCAAGAAGGCTAATGACATTTTGGGCTGTATGAGTAGGAGCATTGCCAGCAGATCGAGGGACGTATCATTCCCCTCTATTCGGCATTGGTGAGGCCTCATAGAATTATAGAATATCAGGGTTGGAAGGGACCTCAGGAGGTCATTTAGTCCAACCCCCTGCTCAAATCAGGAACAATCCCCATCTGGAGTACTGTGTCCAGGTTTGGGCCCCACACTACAAGAAGGATGTGGAAAAATTGGAAAGAATCCAGCGGAAGGCAGCAAAAATGATTAGGAGGCTGGAGCACATGACTTATGAGGAGAGGCTGAGGGAATGGGGATTATTTAGTCTGCAGAAGAGAAGAATGAGGGGGGATTTGATAGCTGCTTTCAACTACCTGAAAGGGGGTTCCAAAGAGGATGGATCTAGACTGTTCTCAGTGGTAGTAAATGACAGAACAAGGAGTAATGGTCTCAAGTTGCCGTGGGGGAGGTTTAGGTTGGATATTAGGAAAAACCTTTTCACTAGGAGGCTGGTGAAGCACTGGAATGGGTTACCTAGGGAGGTGGTGAAATCTCCTTCCTTAGAGGTTTTTAAGGTCAGGCTTGACAAAGCTCTGGCTGGGGTGATTTAGTTGGGGATTGGCCCTGTTTTGAACAAGGGGTTGGACTAGATGACCTCCTGAGGTCCCTTCCAACCCAGATATTCTATGATTGATTAAGCCACTACAGTACTTGTAATAATTCTTTGATTCTGCATTTGATACAAGTTGCATCAGTAGGTGAGAGACAAGGGGAAATTTCACCAAGCTTAAGGAAATCCTAATATGTTTAGATCTAATTTGATTCAGCCTCTTTACCATGGGGTAACATACGCACTTGAGTCCAAGAAATTATACTAGTTTTTTCCTGCCAACTTTTCACCCTGAAGTTTGTCATCACCTTTATTGACCTGAACCTGCAACCCTGAAAAGTCTTTACAAATCTAGGTCTTCCGTTTGGCAGCAAAACCAGCTATTATTATGAATTCAGGCCATATACTTTTCATGTTGTTAAATAGTCAGAACTCAAGTTGTCTGAAAGTAACATTAACGATAAGTAATGCTGCAATTTTAAATCTGTTCTGCTGTCATTAATTTTCTTAAGTAGAACTGAGCAAAACAAACAGGTAATAGACTGGCCTCCTTTCTTATCATCCCTTAATAGTTGTAAACCTTCTGTAGGATGCAGACACTAGTTATCATATGATTAATGTCTGCTTACTCTTGCACTACACCTCACTATTGATAACTGGACATACCAGTATTTTGTCAACACCCAGTAAATACCAATTACTGCATTTTCAGTTTGACCCAACATTTGCTAGTTATTGTTTTAACAATACGGTTCATCTTCTTTATTGAAGTTCCACATTTATGTAGCTCTTTCAAGCCTGGGATCTCTAAGCACTTTGCCAACATTCTGCAAATGAGTCTGCAGCCCTTTCTGTTGTTAAAGTGGCAACAGTTTTGTGCGAACTCATCACATGACCATTGATCACTTCCAGCTGGATCTTGGGTGTTATTTATTTGTCCGTGATGGTGACTTTCTGGAAATCAGGTGGCAAGAAAAATGCATCCAATAGGAGATGTGAGGGGGCCAGAACCCATTTAACAGGTGTCCCAGCTAGGAATCAAATGTACATGATAGATATGAAAGACATATATACCAGCAGTAATTCTTTGCTGAATACATTACTAATTCTTCTCTCAACACAAGCCTTTGCTTTGCTTTGATGATACATATATTGTTTGTTTAAATCTATAGCAGGAAGCTAGGTAAAAGGGAACTAATGAAGATTCTAGACAGTAGCTTTACAGCAAAGCAGAGACAGAATAGCTTTAAAGAAAATATCATTTCCCTTATTCTAACACAGTGCATTGTTCAGTGTTAGAAGAAAGCTACTCTCTCCATGGACCTTTGCCATGACACATATTTCCTTCTTTATTTTAAAACTTTATGATTTAAATGAGCAGAACATTTAAAAACTCTAGCCTGTCAAGGTTTAGTTCTGGTAATGTTTGCTGAATATGCACCTTAAGGGTTATCAGCGCCTACTGAGCCATTTCAAAATGTCATTACCCACAGATCTGAGAATGCATGCCTGACAGGCCAAACACACTAGGTGAATACCAATATCATAAACAAGAGCAAGTGAGCATTTGTTATTTTGGTTTTAGGATAATCTGACCTTTAAGATTTAAAAATTTCCTCTCACAAATTATAAGCATTACAGTTGATTGCTCTCTTGCTGTGACACTTTTTGGGTAACGTGTAGAGAACTCCATTTTTGGTCACTCATTAACATTTTCCTCTTTATTCCATGATTATTGTGTGCTAAGACAAAAAACCAAGATGTTGTACAAATGATTTCATGAAAATAACCCTAGTCAATTTATTGTTTGGCTTGATGTCTGTTGATACATAGACGCCAGGAATTATTTTTAATTATATCAATAGTTGAGACTCAAAACATGCCCTTCAAAAACATTGACCTAATATCAGATTTTTCTTTTAAAAATAAATACATGAATAAAAGCTGCTCAACTCAAGGAAATGTTTGGTCAACTAAGACTGTGAAGACCTCAAACTTCTCCCTCCTCACAACTCCTTCCTGTTTTAACCCCCCTACTATCTCCTCCAATTAACAGAAAAATTGTCTTGGCCCTCCCCACAGCAAAGTGTCTCCTCCCTACCAATTACATTTGTATAAAAAACATACACATCAAGATTTTAATACGTAAGGATCAAATTCTGGTTCCACTGAAGTGAATGGGAGATCCACCATTTACTTCATTGGGACTGGCTTTTGGCCATAAAGGCAAAATAAATTAGCGATTCTCTTATTTTTGTTTTATAAAATAAGCCAGTGGAATAATGAATAAAAATTATATCTGAACTGTAATCCTTTGAGGATACTCTGTCTGATTTCCGGTCACTTGTCTGAATGTATTATTCTTTTCATTCCTTCTTTCATAAGAAACCAATTGCGTCCTCTTGGCATTTATTGCAGATGAACAGGAGAGTTCTGGAGCAATTATTTACACTGTAGAGCTCAAGCGTTATGGTGGTCCACTTGGGATCACAATTTCTGGTACTGAAGAGCCCTTTGATCCAATAATCATCTCAAGTCTTACTAAAGGCGGACTCGCTGAAAGGTAAATTGGAAACAATTATTAATATGACTTCCATTTACGAAGTTCATTTCTTCCTTCATTCACATGGACATGCTGATTTTTTTCTTGCTTAGGAATGTGTTGATTTTCCCAACATCTATGAAAAAAGATAAACTAACCATTTCCAGTCTTTGTTGTTGTTTTATGTTTCCTGTGATTTTTCCAAGCTCAGCAGTATCATGGATATTTTATCAGGATGTTATTGAACCTACAGCATGATTTTCTTAGAGTGAAAAGGATTGCTGACCTTGTTGTAAATCACCTAAGAAAGCTCCGCCAGCCAAACTCCTCCATCACATGAAGATTTTATGAACTCCTTTTGAAAAGATGGCAATGGAATAGCTAAAAGACACTGTGTGTGTGTGTGTGCGCGCGCAAATATAAAATGCACATATATGCACACACAGATTGTGTATATACATATATACTGTACATGCATACAATACACAGTCTGCATTTGTGTATGTGCTTTTACACATACATGTAGTGGCACCCTTAAAAGCTTGGAAATTACATTAGATAACATTAATTAAGGATGTTAAACATTTCCCTACAGTAAGTGCTGTATAGGAAATAATGCAAATATTGAAGTTACCTTATCTATTTATTTCAGGGAAATTTTGCATGTGTTTAAGGGTAGTTACTATAGGTAAGTGTGTGTGTATTATATACAGAGCAATAAAAATGTATATGTATATACACACACACACACACCTACATGAGCAATAAATCCATTGAACAAGCCAGTCTCCAGTAATACTTATTTTTAATGCAAGTTATAAATTTACTATTTTGTAAGAGCAATATTAATAGTTTATGGAGCTATTATTTGTTTGACACTGTTCAAATCCATAACCATCTTGTGGATGTTCAGAACCTGTATGAAATGAGTAGGTGATTTTAGGCCAAGATTTTAAAAAGTGAATAGTGATTTCGGTGCCTAACTTGAGATACCTGAACAGAACCGGAGTTTTAGAAATGTCTGAACACCCACACTCTGAATATCAGGCCCCTTTAAGGTGTCCCAAGTTGGGCACCCAAAATCACTGGTCACTTTTCAAAATTTTGCCCTTAGGTCCTGATGGGGAGGTGTCCACTACATATAGTCATTGCAGCTGACACCTTTGCTGGCCATCTTAAACAGAGAGGCCAAGAACTGAATGAACCAGAAAAGCAAATATATACATGGGGAATGAACCAGGTGCATTGACACACAAAATGTATCTTCTCATCTCTTGAGGTGATTCCTACAGAACAGGCATATTGGTGCGACAGTGGGTGGTTTTTCAGGCTACCATTGCACTTGCTGTATCTGTCCTGTGATTATGAGACTTCAGTTTCCAGTGCTGTCAAAGTGGTACTTCTGTAAACATTAAGTTTACTTTAAAGTTATTAAAGTATTTTAGGTTTTTTAACAAATGAGCACCACTCAGGCTCCTTATATGATCAGTTCACCCACATTTTGCCACAGCAAAGGAGACAGAAATCTTCATTGCTGTGCATTATCTCTGCTGCTGGCATTGCAGCAGAGGTAACTTAATTTACACATCCTTAGTGGCAAATGTACTGATTAAAAGTAGTTCCAGTAATAATACCTTACATGTGAAATTAAAAGAAACAATTGAAAATACACTCGCATGTCTCAAAATATGCGAAGAAATTGGCTTTGCTATTTTTTTCTGTTGATCTTTTCAGTGTTTTATTTCTGATGCTTTAGGACAGGTGCAATTCACATAGGAGACCGCATCCTAGCAATAAATAGCAGCAGTCTGAAAGGAAAACCTTTGAGTGAAGCCATACATTTGTTACAGATGGCAGGAGAGACTGTCACCTTGAAAATCAAGAAGCAGACAGATGGTGAGTATGGCTAGAGTCACATTTATGCTCTTGAACCAGTGTATTTCTACACCTTAAACATTTGAACATGTATGTGCCAGGGGAAATTTCTTGTCCATAATGAAAGGGAGGGGAAGTATCTTTTTAGGTTGCAAAGAGGCTATAATCATGTTTGTTTTTAAACCCTATTTAGCTGCAAGCCCCAAGAAATTTTCCATCTCTGGTCACTTAAGTGAGCTGAGTGATGCTGAAGATGAAACCTCTTCTACACAGAAACCAAGCAAACTCTCGGACATTTATTCTACTACAGTTCCAAGTGTGGACAGCGCAGTAGAATCATGGGATGGTTCTGGTATTGATACCAGCTTTGGAAGCCAAGGTACAAGCAACAGTTTCGACCACCACTTAACACAGAAGTGATTAGATGTCTGAATCACAGTTCTCCACATTAGAGAAAATCCTACCCGCCAACTTTCAACTTTGTACTTCACAGTGTGCACGTCTCATTACGAGCACACCCCTTGGTATCTGGTGTTATTTCTTACACTCAGGTGGCCTTGAGTTCATTCTTTCATAACATTGTGATGGGTTATGAGGCATTTATCAATATATTAACAGACTTGCATTAGCTTTACAAATGTCTGAATGGCCCAATCCATAGTTCATCCACACTAAATGAGCTTATCCTTCAAGATTAGATTAATACAAGGCACAGAACACATTGAGTATCTGAGGCCCATTCTCATTGGTTTTTAAGATGACTACAATGAAGATTTATTGTAAACTGCTGAAGGGGGACACGAGAGATCATTCAGTGATTTGTTACTCTTTTGTTTCTTCTTCATTCCCATGACATTAGACTCAAACTTTTAGCCCTCAAAGTAATCACTGTGTTTAAAGAGATTATTAAATTAAAGAAATAACAGGCTTCTTATTACCTTCAAACTTCTTTAGCTAGATTTGACTGTTTATTTAATAGTACTTTTTAAATAATTCACGTTAAGTATGTAAGATAAGACGTAAGTTTTTTAGGCTATAGAAAATGTAGGCAGTTCTTTATTACTCTGAATTACAAAAGAACAAAGAAGCTTCCAAACATCTTCATATGTTTTCTTTGACTGTCTTTTAAATTATTATTTCTGTACTACCACTGGTGTGCACAGTACATCTTTACACAGACAGATCACCTAACCCAGAGAGATTTTTCTTCCTCCTCCTGATTTCATTAAATTGTTCAGTTGTGTCTTCATCTTTACATTTCTGTCAAGACTTTCTGGGGCATGGGCAGTCAGATCAGTTGCTCTGCTGTGTTTTACCCCCATACAGAGAATTGGGACAGACCTTGGCCCAATACATTGCCTTGATAGACTGAAATTCTTTGTGATTACTTTAACTGCTTATATATAATTAATATATGTCTGGTTCAATGAAGCACTTGTCATTTTCTCTCTGACAATCTTCCTTTAAAGCCTGTCTAATAATATTAGAGCAAGAAGTAGCTGGTGTCACTATTGATTGCTGGTTTTTTTTTATTTAGTTTTTAAGTATTTTTTGGTCTTATTGTGCATATCCTGGCAGTAACTCTCTGTTGTACAAAAGGGTCTCTCAGCATTAGATCATAATCCCTCTTTTCTGTGTTTTGGGGTTAATTTATCATTATATTTACATTTTCTTTGGCCTAAAATATGATTCTCATACTGGAGCTGAGACATTAAATTGACTTCACTGGAGTTACTGCAGAGATTAATTTGACCCATTTGTATCTTTCCCCTCCCTCTTTCTGCTCCCCACCACCACCACCACTTTGATCTGATTAACAGAATAAATTTTATATTTTCTTTAGTTTTCTGATAATTTTAAGGGAATATAGTCTATGAAAGTTGCTAGATTGACAACTCTGTTTCCTGTTTGAATTGATCTGGAGTGAATCCTCTTTTTACTTACAGAACAGGTTCAGAGCAGGCAGTGACAGTGTAAACTTCCCTACGCTGCCCCACCAATGTGCTCAGATTTAGTCCTGAAGGAAGACGAGAGCTTAGTTCAGACTCCATGACCAAGAGGCCTTGTCCTCTCTGCTGAGATTGCCAAAAATGGTTCCGGAGATGGATTAAATGAAAGAATCGCAACAATTCCCTGATTAGACTTGTCAGTACTAGGAGAATGCTTGTCACCTGTGAAAGGGGGACTCATGTTGCCACAGTGATTATATCCTTGTCAAATAGGGTGACCAGATGTCCCAATTTAATAGGGACAGTCCTGATTTTTGGGTCTTTTTCTTATATAGGATCCTATTACCCCCTCCCCCCTTCCCGATTTTTCACATTTGCTGTCTGGTCATCCTATTGTCAAGAGGCAGATCGACAACTATATATGATTCACCTTCTTAACCTAATAACTGCGAACAAATCTCCTCCATCTGCCTTAAAAATACTGTCCCATTCTTGCATCAGTATATCTCATGTCTCTTAAACTGCCTGAGTAGTTATCAAGTTGTGTCTTACTATGAATATTCTCTTGTCTTGGTACTAAAATCCCCCCCTCCCCCTTCTGCATTAAATTCTATTCTTGCCTGACCTGTCACTTCTGAGTTTGGCTCCCTTTCCAACCTTTCTTGGCATAAATATAAACTAAGCAAATTCAGGAGTCTTGGAAACCTTCTTGTAGCACCACCAGAAAATGTTTTCTCTTATTTGTTATACTGATTTAGGGCTGGTGGCAGTGTTTCTCCCCGCAGATGGATTGACACTATATTTAGGACCATTGGCTAATGTGCCAGCATGGGGTAGCCAGAGCATTCCCTACATAGTAATCCATAACACACAAGCTCTCACAAGCAAAACCCTTGTCCTGAACAGCATCTGGGTGCATTAATGCCGGACATTCAGCCAAAAGAGTAACGGAGTAACTCCATAGCTACACTGTTTTGAGGGAGGTGATTCCAGACAGATTCAAGGAAGTGAACTGCTCCTGTGTATTGGTCACCGATAAACAGAGCTTCTCAACAAAAGAGAGCTTCTCCAGCAAAAGTGTGTGTGGAAAAGTTCCTTGTACAGGGGTTAAAAAGGAAAATGTAAAAGGTCAGTGCAGTGCACCAAACAGACACATGTGGTTTCACTCATGGCTCAATAATACAGTAGATTCTGCTTATTAGCAACTTCTTGGTTGCCAGCAAAATGTTGCCATTACCCAGCAGTTGCTAATAAGCAGAAGGCAGGTTTGGGAGGCAGCAGCCAGGGAAGGAAGTGCTTGGACATGTTGTTCCTGACTGCAGCCCTGCAAACCTGCCTGCAGGCAGGACAGCAGCAGGGAGGGCGACTGCAGCTCTTTACAGTGAGTGGGGCCACTGGGGGTCCATAGGGCTGAACTGGATCTTGCCCTGTGCTCTCTAGGGTTTGGGCCTTGCTTCCTACCCTGTATGCAGTCTCCCCCACCCGACCCCACCCCCAGCAGGTTGCAGACTGGAGAGTTCGGAGAGAGGTACGATGCAGCTCTGACATCTGGGCTGGAGCCTTACTCCCCGCTACTGCCCTGTCCACAGTGCACAGCCCCTTACCTCCTGTGTGGTCTCTGTGCGCAGGCAGATTTGCCAGGCTGCTGCCCCAGAAGGAAGTGCTGGGACAGACTGAGCACTGGCTGCAGGTAGGTTTGTGGGGCTGCCCCCAGGGAAGGCACATCCCAGCACTTCCTTCCCTGCCTGCAGCCTCACAAACCTGCCTGCAGGTGGGGCCTTTCTTTAAAAAAAAAAAATCAAATCGCTAATACGTGGTATGCCATTGCCAATATCCAAATCCCATTAACATTGATATTAATGGGAGGGGACTGGTTCCCAGCACAATGTTGACATTAACTGGAAGTTGCTTAATATCAAGGATTGTTATTAGAATCTACTGTACCAGGTGTTCATCACCACAATTCCTTAGATGGTGTAGGGATGTGTTGGGTCATTTGGAATGCAGCCCACATTAAATTAAATAAGAAAAGTTTCACTGAAATAATGTTAAGACATTCCAGCACATGCAGGACTGAATACTCTAGACTGCACAAGCAGCACACGATAAACCTCAAGTGTCTGGAGATGGCCAGTGGAGAAATACCCTTGTGCAAGGAAAATTTTCCATTGGTGTAAATGGACGCAAGGCAGTCTTCCCAACCCTTATCAAGAGGTGAGGCCAGGAGTGTGTCAGGGGCTGTCTGAGGATGCATGCGGGTAGGGCAAGGAAGGGAAGGGACCTGGTGGAACGGAGCTGTGCCATTTCTGATCCTCCACTGGTTTAAAGTTCTTTGGGGACCTTATTTCAGAGGCATATGTGAGGCCTGCCTTTGTGTAGCCCTAACTTGCACTCAGAGCGCAGTGTGTTCCCTGTGCCACCAGTCTCCGCTGTGTCCCCACCGAGCTCAGATTCAGTGGAGAATTGGTGCCAGAGTGTTTACTGTAACATCATGCACTGTTCAGAGATCCCTGCCAATCCTGAGCATATTACGCTAGATTTAAGAAGGTTGGTCTAATGGTTAAATCACACACTTGGCACTTAGGTTATGTCTACACTGCAATTAGACACCCGTAGCTGGCCCGACCCAGCTGGCTCGGGCTAAGGGGCTGTTTAATTGCAGTGTAGATGTTCGGGCTCGGAGACCCTGTGAAGTGGGAGGGTCCCAGAGCTCAAGCTGCAGCCCGAGCAAACATCTACACCACAATTAAACAGCCCCTTAACCTGAGCCCTGTGAGCCCGAGTCAGTTGGCACAGATCAGTCGTGGGTGTCTAATTACAATGTAGACATACCCTCAGAAAGGCTGGGTTCTATTCTTAACTCTACCATAAATTTCTTATGTGATCTTTGATAAATCACTTGACCACCAAGACACTTCACCTTTTTATGTCTTGATTTCCCATATATGTTTAATGGGGATTGTAATACTGATCTACCTCTTAACGGTATTGTGAGGTTAAATTCATTGTTTGTAAAGTACTTTGAGCTTCTGAGCTGGAAGGTCCTTTATTAATGCAAAGCAGAAATAGTCGTAAAATGCAACCGCAGCTATAAATCTGAATGGCTCTGGTTTTTTTGTTTTAAATTTAATCCTTAATGATCTAATTTAAAAAATTAACTGAACCTGCTTAGATATTTATTTTGACTAGATTTTCTATCCAATTGAGCTGTGAGGTTAAAATCATGTTCAGAGGCATGACAGGTTGTACTATAAGCAGCAAGATTTTGTGCTGTTCTATTTCAGTCCAGGGAAACAAGCAGGTTAGTTTGACAGTGTGCCAGAATGCACTGTACTGCTGCCATTTCATTTCCCTGATGGAGAGCAGAATGTTCACCATGCAGCTGTAATTTAGTTTGACAGTAAACTGCACATGCATCACACACATGGCTTCTTACAGACACACCGCTCATATTTCTGCTTCTATCAGACCAAAATAATGAAATATTGTAACTGTAAATAGTTCCTGAACCTAAAATAGTGCTAACCTGCAGGATTACAAAGAATGCTCAGCCCAGCCATCAGCAGAGACAATAGCTGTCAATATGGCCCAGCTGGTAGCATTCTAGCCTTTTAGGACAGAACATTTTTGGGTAGAGGTGCCATTCTTAGAATAAGATCTTTAACTGGGGCAGGTCAGTTCTGCTTATTGCTGTTGGCTTCCTACCTGGAAGTTAATGGTCCTTTGGTAGAAAACTGTACAAAAAAGTACGGTTAATCCTGAGGTTCAGATTCAATCTTTATTTCCCCCTTCAATAAGTCAAGTTATAGTTAGAATGAACAGACATTTTTATAGGGTCTTTCCTCCCAGAAGATTCCAAAGCACTTTCCAGTCTTCAACTAGGTCACAGACTGTATACAGGGAACACTTCCTCCACCAATGAAATGGAATAATAGTTTAATGAGGCACAACAGTACAGATATCACCTAAGGACAGGAAGTAATGAATACCTTATTCCAAATGCAGGGGAATTTTAAGTGGTGGAAACTGGGGGGGAATTTAGATAGGCAGAATGTAATTAACCTGAGATAGAATTTGGCCAGGACAATGAGGTTAGCCCCTCTACTTGTATCAAAACTACCATGAGATCACATTGTATAAGGACTGTAACCCCTTTAGCAGCACAGTGCCCCGTAATGCTATGCTGGAACGTTGGTCCAGTACTGACTGAGAAGAGTGTCAGCTATTGAATCCCTAATACTGCTTCATATAGCACGTAGGTGTTCTTTTGGGAGGCTCCCATCCAAGTACCAAGTCCATCCAATCCAGCTTACATTTTCAGATATGACAGGATCACAGCACAAGGTGATATGGCTGCTGGCCAAGTCTCTGTGTGAACTGGAGCTGAATGCATAAGGGCTGCCACTTTGACTATCACTAGGATCTGGTTAATTTAAAGTGCTTTTAAGGAGACCTTAAAATATGAAACATGTAAAACCGAAAAACAATATAATCTTCTTAGGTTGATTCAGGCAGCGCTGCTGTTGACTTTTCACTTTTTTACATTTAAACTCCATTGCCTCTTTTTTCCTGTTTTTCTTGAAAATTCAAGAAAAAGTGATACTTATCAAAGATACTAGATGAACAGCCCTGGAGTGGGCGGGGGGCAGGGGGCAGAGACACAATCTAGGACAATCAGCTTCATTTGTATTGCGGGTATTTAACATCTGGTTTTAAGGGACCTCTCTTTTTGCTCACAATTAATTGTGAGTACAGCTTAGACATCTAAGTATCTAATTGTACCCACAAAAAATTACCGGCAGTTGTATGCCCACAAATTATGGGTACAAGTTTTTGAACATCTGCCTATTAAACATATGCATTTTCAGTTATTTGAACATCTACAGAGTCCAACGTATATGATTAACTTTTTAGGTCCCACCTATCAGGCTTCAGGATACAACTTCAATGCATATGAATGGAGGAGTCCTAAGCAAAGAGACAATTTGTCCCCTCCCAGTAGACCACGAAACCACCCATTTCATGACACAGGACTGAGTGATGATGAATGGGACAGACCAACAGCAAGTGGGTAAGTCACATGCTAAGTTGTAATATGAGATTTACAACTGCAGCAAAATTGCAGTGATTTTTCTTTAAAAAATTAGCACTGATCTTCTTGAATGAAAATACCTTTAATAACCCAGCTTTTCAGCTTCTCCTTTCTAAGATGCCACTTCATGCTGCATGAGATTTATAAGGATAGATCAGTAACATTAATGCAAGGCTACGAAGCTGAAAGCAAGGCTTGTAAGTAACATGAGTTTCTGTGCATAAAAGACATAGCATTAGGTGTTAATGTCAAAGAAAAAAAACCCTTGAGGTGCTTTTCCCTTGGTAGGCTTCAGATGGTAGAAAAGAAGCCACCCTCCCCCTCCAGGAGGCAACCAAAAAAGCCAAAAACAGGAAAAGAAACAAGAAGTTCTATCAGCTCCTTCATTCCTGGGGTTCAATCTAAGGACTCAAAAATGCCCATTCTTAAATGACATACAGAACGCTGTCCCAGGGATGTTGCAGAAAGTTGTCCAGAGGACACTCTCCGTACTTCAGGCACATAGGTTCATTAAAGAAGCATTCCCTTATCTCTCCTCAAAGGATTTTTTCTCCTAGGACTTGAGAAGGACACAAGGAAAGCTAGAGTCTTCTCAATTCAGGAAAAGTTTAACAAGATCCAGACACTGGTCTCTATGGTGTCACAGAACAGAGCATTATCCATCCATCTTTACCTGCAACACCTAGGTCTTCTGGTCTCATACATAGAGATTACTTCATAGTTCAGGGCGTATGAAAGTTCCAGGCACTCTGGAACCATTCCACGCAGGAGATATAACAGAAGGGGAACATACTATCCAAAGAGGTTCAGTCCCTCAGCTGGAGAAGGCATGGTACTCACATAACAGTAGGATTCTCCCTTTATAATCTAGACTCCAAGTCCTGACCACAAATGTCAACCCTTCAGATTGGGTAGCACACCTGGGCAAAACAGTACACAGGAAATGTGGTCAAGGTCAGAAAGGTGACACAGCATCAACTCCCTAGAGATGACAGCAAGAACGCTGGTTCTTTGGGACTTCCAGGATTATCTGAGGAATGAGCATGGCTTGGTTCAGTACAACAAATAAAACAGCAAGGACACACAAGAAGCTTAAGTCTAAACAGTGGTATGATGCAGATTCTTTCCTGGTAGTCTCCACCAGGGAAGTCCACACTGAGCATAAAAGCAAACTAGCTAAACCATTAGATAAACCATTTTTGGAATGGTCCCTGAACCCAGTAGTAATCCAGCTAATATCCAGTGAGCTAGGCCAGCTTCAGGTGGACCTACACACATCCAGCTGAAATGTGAAGCCTTCTCTTCACAAGGAAAGAGAACCAAGAATCACTGGGAGCAGATGAATTAGCAACTCTAGGCTTTCCTCCATCTTCAACTACTGGGAAGTGTGAATACAAAAGGAGGAAAGAACAGAAATGCTTATCACTCCAAAGGCTGTAGCCCTCAGTCTTAGTGGAACTGTTGCAGAGGTCTTAGCTGCTTCTACCTAGGTGACAGGATCTTCCAGAGCACACTTCTCATCCCAATGCAGACTACCTGAGCCTGACATCCTGAGTGGCAAGGCCTAAACAAGAAAGGATACTCATCCAAAGTAATAGAGATTCTCATAGCCTCATGCAGGCCTTTTACCCTCCTGGACCGAGCAAGAGTTTGGACAAAGTCCTCCTGTTGGTTCAAGAGAGATAGAACAAGCCCAGGAAAACAGGCATGCCAGCTCTTCTAGATTTCTTACTGCAAGGCCTAGATTTGGGGCAAGGCCCTACAACCATCACATCTCATGACCCATCCATTCAAACTGATGGCATCTAATCCTTTCCATAAAATCTCTGCTCTTGGAAGATATGTGAAAAATGGCATTAAATTATGGAAATACCTTTCTTCACCCTTCTACCAGCCAGGTAGTAAAACATCCAGTCCTGTTGGTGAAGGGATTTTAATTCTTCACAGACAGTTAATTCCATATTAGTGTGCTGAAAAAGTGAAAAAGCAAGACATTGACTCTACTGTGATGTGTGAGCAAACAGAAGACCAGACTTCTTGGACACTGACTACTGAGATTACTAGTGTAAAAAATTTAGTAAAGGAATCCATCCGTCCTTGCTATATGCTCCCAGTTGTTTTTAAATTAATAGCTTTGTTTTACCAAAAGAAGCACATTTAGCCTCCGTTCAAACTCATCCTTTATTTCTCGGACCAGATATAATCGTGGGTTTGATAAATCTACTGTTTGGGGACCAGTTAAATACCAGGCTAAAAAATTTCATCAGATATCAACAAGGAATCTGGGTAATAAAAAATATCATATAATTTGTTGAAAATAAACATCATATTTTCCAGCTGTCCTTTAAAGGCAAAATCAATAGAACTATGCTTCATACAAAAGCTATTTCCTATTTACCAATGTGAAAATCCTCTGAGACATGCAGCACAAATAAAAATAAAGATTATCTGAAGACAGTATCTAGAAGATGGACTATACCACTACTGATGGGATTCCTAAATGGAGCGCCAGATTCTTCTGAGGGACTTGCCCATCCTTTCCAGCCAATCAGAGCAAAGGATAGGGCTCTAGCCTCTTTCTGCCACTGCCTCCAGCTAAGTTCTTTGTCCCTCCCCTGAGTAACACTAAAAAGTACTTTTTTCTGCCTGCTTTGTGTTGTGTGGTGCAGCTGCAGAGAGGAGAGAGAACACGTGGCAACTGAAAGAAGTGGGAGCATTAGGGGCAAGTCAAGGAAACCATTCAGAGTAAACTACAGCGGAAAGACCAGGGAGGTAGCTAAGGGAGCATGGCGAGAGAGAGGGTGAGAACTAGAGGAAAGAGGTGGTGGAAGGGGAAGGAAAAAGAGCAAACCCCAGACTGAACAATAGCGAGTGAAACCAGAAAAAAGGAGAGAAATGATTGAAATAAAAAGCAGAATAAGAGAAAGCAAAGACAAAAAGTGACAGTAGAGAGAGTAATGGGGAGAAAACAGGCAAAACACAGCAAATGCTCCAGGCAGGGAATGGCACTGAGACCCAGCAGTAGGGGAGTTCAGACACTGATCTATGCAATGGGGGCTCAAGTCAAAAAAGGTCAGGACTCACTGCACTAGTAAAATACTGGGTTAGATATGGATTACATATATTGTATTAGTAAGATACTATATTGGATATATTTGGCTGTTTGAAATCAGTGCTGGTAATTAAACGCAAGTACTCAGAATGGTAGAAAAAGCCAATTTTTAAACTCAAAGACTTTTCTGAAACAGCATTTGAAAAGGCCTTTCGGTGTTACCTGGGAGTAACTGCATCTGTATCTGAGCAGATATCCTCACCAGTGCTGAACAATATCTTAGAACAGACACTGGCGCTCTATGGAAAGACATTGTGAAAGGAGACACATTTGCTTGAAATGGCCAACCACAATCTGCCTAACTGATGGTGGTTGTAAGAAAGCATCCTTGAAGCAAAGATACCACATCTGTGAAGCATTTCAAGCTATAATGTTTGTGGCATTAAACGCTATTATGTTAATGGAGTACTAATAACACTAGTTTAGCAATATGCTATTTATCAAGGAAGCACAGAAATACCACCATAATGGTGCTTCCTGTGTGTGTGTGCACATGCACACTTCTTCCGAGCTTCTTGTCCATCCAGCCTACTGCTAGCCCTTTAAAATGCTATGCTGGTGTCATTCTGTATTGTGTTTCTGCAGTAAATTGGTTGTTTTTATCAAAACTCTCTTACTGGCCCACTCTCCTACGTGTCACTGTTAGCAAAATCTTGCAGGAGAAAGTTGGTAACAAGACTTCAGCACTTTTATGAAACAAAGCATAAATCCTTAACAATAAGAATGGTCCTGGGAATAGACTTCATTGGGGCTTAAGCACATGCTGAAGCACTTTTCTGGATCAAGCCGTAAGTCTGTGAAATAGCATTGAAGTCCTGAAAGAGAATCTATACCCTGCAGGCTGTGGTTTGCATACAGCAATTGCAGCAGTTGCTCTGATGGAGGCAGGGATGGGGTTAAATTGATTATGATAAATGTAGCATAGAATGAAGGAGACAGCTGAAAGTGTCAGGATTTCTTCTTGGACTAGATAAGTTTGCGAGACATTATTTGCAGACTGGAGGGCCCTCTTTGCATACCACAAGGGAAATGTGTGGGTGGAAAAGCCTAATTACAAGTATTTCATTGCACTGATCAGCTATGAACTGTAATGATGCCTGGTTCACTAACTTTCATTAAGATGTCCCAATTATTACAGAAGGAAATTTACATTAGATTGTTCTTAGAAAATCTACTTCTCATTCCCCTTATAAAACACTGCTCAAAATCCACCTCTTCTGCAACCAGTCAGCTGCTAGTAATTGCCCGTGTATGGGAGACTGGCTATCACCTACTTTTTGTATCCTACCTACTCTCACATTCTTATTATAATGCTTCCCCTTTTTAATCTAAACAGCTAGTCAGCGTTCAGAGCCCTGGGGATGTTCCAGTTGGAAGTATTAATGGATGGAGTCTAGTATTCTTTCTGGTGCAGTCATCTTGTTTATTTTCAAGGAATGTACAAAGTCCTGTTTCTCTGAACGTAGGAGGAACCAAGAATAAAAGGAGCAGTTTCTTAACTGACAGCCCCAAGCCTCTTTACCCAACACCAGACCCAAAAGTTCTCTCTAGCTTTTTCCAGGGTCACAATGTGCTGACAGGCTCCTACTTGGCTTCCTTGCTTTTTGCCTCTGCTGCTCTCTCTCTTTTGTGTGTCCCCCCTTCTCTTTTGTGTGTGTCTACACTGCACACTAAGCCTGAGCTCTGACTTATATTTGAGCCCAAGCTCCCCTTCTGTCCACACAGAAATCAGTCTGCTCAGGTCAGCAAGCACTTAAGACCCCAGGTCCTGGGACCCTGTTAAGAGGGTGGGTCAGAATCCAAGTCCCACTGTGACTCATGTCTAAGCTCTGTCATTTTGCAATGTTGACGTAGCTCAAGCCACAGACCCAAGTCTGAAGGTCTGGGTAGCGCAGTAGGGATGCTTTAGCACAGCTGTGAGATCTGGTTCTAGCAATTGTAAGTCCAGGTTTACAATGCAGTGTGGACGTTCAAGGGTGGGCTTGAAAACACCAAGTCTCACAGATCAGGTCCACAAAGCAGAGTAGATGTCTGTCCCCCGTCCGTCCTCCCTCCCCCCCCCCCCGTCCCCCAAAAAATGCTCAGCAAAAGCCCTCCACCACTCAGTCCAAACTCCTGGGCAGATTCACAAGCCCCTTTTGTCTTAAGTAAGGGGGTTTCGGTTTAACTTTTCCTGACAGTTATGTTCATTGAAAGGTGCATTAACATCCAATCTCAGAGGTTTGTGATACAAGCAGTCACTGGTATCTCTCAGCATAACACTGACATTCTGTTGTTGTAGCTGCTGTGTGTGACAAGACACTTGTCTGACTAATGCACTGCAAAGTGAAGCCTGTGTGTTGTTTGTACATTTGACTGAACTTCTCTTTGTGAACCCAGCTTTTCAGGTGCCCACGACAACAGTGAAACTGACCAGGAGGAAAACTTCTGGTCTCAGGCTCTGGAGGATTTAGAGACCTGTGGCCAGTCAGGAATTCTGAGGGAACTTGAGGTAGTGCAATCTTTCTAATAGAGATGTAACATTTTTGTTTGTCTTACATTCATTTTCTGTTCTCTTCTTCTTTTTTCTTTATTTGCATTAATCACACCAATTCATTTAAAAGCTTTAACCCCTTTCCACAGGACAAGGCTGACAGGCGTCTGTATTTGAGAAACATGACTCTCTTGGTACCTACCCTTTATGTTTATATTTTTGCTTGTGCAGCTGCCTCCCCTACCCCAAATAAAGCTATTTTCTGTTATATTACGCAGTTGAAAGTAGATAAACATGATCACCCAAAAGCTTCCTGTCTTGTAGCTTCTGTTGTGCGCTCTGCTAACACATGCAGCATTTTGTGCAGAATTTTTAAGTGGCCAGAATTTTCCAGCAGCGGTGCATCCCCCTCCTTAGAGCCGCTTCATGAAGTTTTTCTTGGCATGTTATAATTTGCCTCTGGTCTGTAAACTACTTTGATTAAGATGAACATAAAAGAAAAACATCATCTAAAATGTTTTTAACAGGAATCTGTCACCTTGTGAACAAAAACAGCACAAGAAATGTTCACAGTAACGAAAAGTTGTTGTATACAACAAATTTTCACATTGCATCCTGAAGTTAATTGCAAACCTGAACTCCATTATAACTTTGTATCAGATGATTTTGGGGGAGGTAGGAGGAAACAATAACTGTGCATTTTTAATACATTTTCTGTAAGTTCTTTAATCAGAACTATTAAAAATATACTGACAGTTTTAAAACTGTCAAATGGAAAATCCTAAAAATATGTTCTTTTATGTTCTTTTCAATTTCCTGAGCTCCAAAACTGGCAAAATCTCATTTTCATTTTTATGTCATATGAAGTCTCTTAGCAACCACAAGGAATGTGAATGGCATAACTAGGTGAAACTTTTGCAGTTCTAAATGATTGTACATGCTCAGATTTATGGCTTCCGTATTGCATGTACGGTTACTTTAATGTGATTCTGAAATACTTGTAATTGCAAGACAGAGAAATTAAGAGAAAAGTTAATGTCGGTTTAGTTTAATTCTGTGGTTATCTATGGCATGGTACCACGGGGTTCTCTTGTGATTTTCATTATTCAGAGCACAGTAAAAGGGTATGGAAATAGATAACCGAAATGGATATTTCAACAAATTGACGTTCTTACAGTTTTTACCATCAATTTATGAGTTTAAAAATTAAAAATCAAAACTGTGGTTGAGTGCTTTACTGCTATCACTATATGTAATTGTATGACCAGCACAATTCTGAACAGACATCTGTCCACATAAGATTATAGAAGTAGTATTCCCAATGGATGACAAGATGTCTTTTTGCATCAGAAGGCTAAAATGGGCTGTGTCTGTTTTTAAAGTATCATCCCTACTTCCTTCATTAGGACTCCCTTCTCATTGCTCATTTCAAGGTCTTCAGCCAAACAGCAAGGTGAAATACACTTTATCAAGTCCTCTTGCAGCTGCTGTTTCACAAGGGAGCATCATAAGTCACACTTAATGTGTTGGGAAGCTGTTACAACCATAGTACTGTCACATAATTAAGGCAGTGCTGGTGCTGACGGGAACATGGGCAGCACCGAATCCATCACCAGAACCAGTGGTTCTAATCAAAAACGTATCTGATTTTCTTCTCCATTCCCATATTTGGGAAGGGCTGTCTGCATCCTCTGTCCCCTTGAGTTGTGACCTTTCTGCTGCTTCTTCCCCAATCTAAGAGGAGACTCCCTTCCTCATCAAAATCCCTGCCGTGGCAGTGGTTACAACCTTTACCCCCAGTGCTTGCAGAAAGTAAAACTGAATGTTTAAGGGCATCTGATTAGATTTTTACATTCCACAACACAGAGGAAACAATTCCTCCTCTATATTGATATTTGTCGGCATTAAGCTATTCTACCCTGGGGATGAAGTGGGAGTTTTGCCTTTGACTTTAGTGGATCCAGGTTTTCACTCTTTGCATCCACAGCAATATTACCAATGAGAAAGGTCCTGTTCCTGGGAGAATGAAATTGATGCAAGAGACAGAGCTTTGTATCTCTTCACATATGCCGGTGGTACTTCAGAAAGTTACTGCTACAGCATCATTATTATATTCGGGTTCTTCTCAAGCAGCTACTCTAAATGATCTGCTGTTCTGTGGCAGTGTCTAGTCACCATCAAAGGCAGTGCTGGTTCTAGGGTTGCCTTCACACTTTGCTGGTTCAAGTATTTTTCCTTGAAATCGGCATATGCCACTATAGTAAATGCCTTCTTTTGTTCAAGTTCTAGGGAAAGCTAATGTTCCAGAATTTGGCTGTCATTTCATTTTAAAAATAACCTCAGTGTAAGTAAACAGTTGTACTGTTCAGGGCGTTTGACTTCATAAAAATAGCAATTTTAATGCTTTCTTTGGCATTTTGGTTTAAAATATCATCTGAAAACCTTTCGCTCACGGTTGGGCTTTTTTTAGTGATTTACAACCGGTTTGTATGTCTATCCTCCTGCCTTTTACTGTGCCCTGAAGTGGTTTTGTTTTGACAAGAGATTAGAGAATTGTGCCTAGTGTTATGAAGTAACCCTTTCTTTAATCCAAGTTATAATTTAAAAAAAAAAAACTGTTTGTTAATGCTGTAGGCAACAATTATGTCAGGAAGTACAATGAGCTTGAATCATGAAAATCCACAGCCTCGCAGCCAACTGGGAAGACAAGCCAGTTTCCAGGAAAGAAGCAATGTGAGGCCACATTACAGCCAGGCTGCCCGCAGTAACACGCTGCCATCAGACGTGGGGAGAAAGTCTGTGGTTTTGAGAAAAATTAAACAAGAAATGAAAGAAATCATGTCACCAACGCCCGTTGAGTTACACAAGGTCTGTAATTTTTATTTTAGCAGTAATCCTTGCTTTGGATTAATGCATGCAGCATAGGGAATCTAATTATGTGTGATATATTAAGTACTTTTCATAATAGTCCCATAGACAGGCTTTTGGGGCTGTGTATATTATTTCTTGCAAACACACTAATGATATATTCTTATGGGGGAACAAATAGAGTAAGATGCATTGTCATTTGCTGTTTGCTTTTAAAGCATATCCTCAGTGGATACTGCTCTTTTCCAAGGAGAATCTGCTAATAATTTGATTTGACAACAGTGATAATTCATCTCTGCATAATGTATTTATTAAGACAACAAAGTTTAATTTGCAGAAAAGATATTTCTTTAGAAAACTATGCACAATGGCTTGTGGCTCGCATAGTTGCTTTGCAACATATTACATTACTTTAGTTGTTTCCTTCTTCAAATTAACATAGGCTACCATGTATTTGATAGACCAACTTGAAATCTATAGGACAGATGTTAAACATTCACAGTTGCCACTCAACACATTGGGATCCCTTTTCTGTGAGAGGGATAAAATAATCGTCAGTCTAGGAAATAGTGTCAGAGGCGTTAGTCTGTACAGGTCTGTCGCATCTTACGCTGGGGTTACGTTCTGCAGTCAGCGTGTAAAGCAAAAATCACGTATAGTCAAAATTACATTGAGTGTAACGGCGGGCGGAATCGCCCGCACTACAGGTACAGTATTAAAATTGTTATTTTTCTCTTTTTTTTTGTTTTTTGTTTTTGTTTTGCCGACCGCGTAAAGCTGAAATCGTGCATGTTAAATGCGCGTAAGATGCGACAGACCTGTATCCACAAAAACAACAAGGAGTCCAGTGGCACCTTAAAGACTAACAGATTTATTTTGGGCATAAGCTTTTGTGGGTAAAAAACCCACTTCTTCAGATGCATGGAGTGAAAATTACAGATACAGGCCTAAATATACTGGCACCTGAAGAGAAAGGAGTTACCTTACAAGCAGAGAACCAATGTTGACAAGGCCAATTCAGTCAAGGTGGATGTGGTCTACTCCCAGTAATTGATGAGGAGGTGTCAATACCAAGAGAGGGAAAATTGCTTTTGTAGTGAGCCAGCCACTCCCAGTCCCCATTCAAGCCCAAATTAATGGTGTTAAGTTTGCAAAAGTCTAGGAAATGTGGTTTATATAAAACAGGGTAGCTTTTCATTTCCTGGGGACAGGCATTGATAGACATACCCTGTGGCAGAAAGGTGACTGTACAGCTGAAGGCAGTCTTCGGTAAAGCTATGCAAAATATTCATAATGAACTTCAAGTCTGCTCTATTGAACCTTAAGTATGATGCGTCTAAGAACTGCAACCAGTGTTTTCAGAAGTTTGTGAAACTTTGGTGGGAATCCAGTGACTCTCCTGCATTCCCCCTTCCCCATCAAACTTTGGGATAATTCCTTCCCTCAGGAGACATCTAAGGTAAGGAGGGAGGGGTCTCCCTTGAAGGAAGGAGCCAGTTTATGGAGGAATTCCTCATGAGAGGTTAAAAGCCATCAGCCTCAAACCTCAGAGAGAATTTGCACATCTTGATTTGTGTCTAATCTCTGCACACAGTCCTGCAGATTTCTATTCCTGTACTGAACCTTCATGTCTCTCACAGCCCTACCATGTACCGAATTAAATGTTCCCAGATAGCAGCTGCAAGTGGATCTGTTATTTGGAAGAGGAGTTAATTGCCACTGTAATCAATCAGTGGGATCAGTCAGCTTAGTACATGCTCATTCCAGAAATCATTTGATTCTCAGTTTGATGTGAAATGATTGGTGGACTTGTAAAAAGCACAGTCTTCAAGAATTTTCATCTGTCCAGTTAATGTGAGACAGAGAATAAAGGTACATTGAAGGGGTCCTTAAAGTCTTTTCCCATCAAGCAAAAAGGCTGTTTTCTTCTGTAGGGAATAAAAACCTGCTTTTCCTCCTTTTCAACGATGAATTTGTTTCATCATGCTGCTGAGTCAGATTTCTGCTATTGGGTGTTTAATTCCATTTGCTACCTCTAAGTCCCTGTCCTTCATCCTTCTCTCCCGTCAGCTGCTATTTTTTCTATTATTTTTTTATTGCTATAACTGTTACATTTTCTGAATGGAGATAGAATAACTGAATGTTTTTCCACTCTGCCCAGAAATAAAGTTGTTGAGTTTCCTAGTACTATCTACATCTTCTGTCAAGATTTCCTCACCCCACCCCCTCTCAAAATTTACAAGTCAATCCCCCTCCTCAAATGTTTATCTTGTATTTTTGTAAAAACTTCCAAGGACCGAATCCTGCAATCTAGTCCACCCAAGTCAACGGGGCCCACTCAAAGCCTTAGTCTTCACATCGTGTGCTATCCTTTTTTTATTTTGTCACACTTGTCTTTGTAAATCATTTTCTCAATTCTCTTAATCTGGTTCCATGTATTTCATCTGACGTAGCAATGAACCTGCTGTTTTCTCTTTCTGCCGTGATTGTACCCATTAGTTCAGTGATCCTAGGTACTGATCACTTTTTATTTATACCATTGAGAGAAAAATATACTAGAAACATTCTCAGCTTTTAAAGGGGGCGGAGGGCGGAAGGAACACCAAATGATTGGAAGGTAGCACAATAGCCAAAAGTGTTGGATTCCAGCACAAAATAGCATCTGGCATAAAAATGTCTGACATGAATACTCTGTAGCAACAGGTGTTTTTGTAGGCAATACTTGCTGTGTGTCAGAAGTTTGTGGCACTACTAGCCAGTTTAAAAAAGGGAGGAGGCCATTTATATTTTTAATGATAAAATCCTTTGGCCCAAGAACCTAATGTAAAGTGCCATGAGGTAACAAAAGGAAAAAGGCAGCCAAGTGGTTATTTTAAAATTTGAGATATATTATCTCAAAGTTCTGGATTGCAACAGAAGATGCAAATTCCCCAGGGAGAGTTTTTCTCTTTGGGGCTTGAAAAACGCGGTCGTGAGACACATACAGAATATTGTGTGCTAGGTAGCAAAATTAAATTCACTATTCCTGCCCATATATATTAATCAAACCATGATGAGCGTAAATAGAAGAATTATAGGAATGATTCTCCACACAGAACCAGTGGCTTTCACTGTTGATATTTATTGGCTTTGCTATGCAGCAGTGCAATAAAACAAAACATTACTAGAAAAAAACCTTTGTTATAGTCTCAACAGTGTTGCTTTTGTTTTGATGGGAGTTTAAGTATTGCTCTACTTTTTTTCTCCCACTGTCACTTACGAATAAAGAGGAGGGAGGGAGAGTACAAGTCAGTCCTGAACTAAGCTGTACTTATTAAGTGTTCAATGGAAGAATGTTAAAAGAGAAAATAGAACAACAATCTTTGCCTTGTGTATTTACATAAGGCTGTAGTTGGAGTTTTTCAAGTCAAAGTAAATAAGGTTCATAGTCTCCCTGATGGTTCATTTCCTTCAACAAAAAGGAACTGAAGCTGATCCAGGAGTTAGCATGCCAAGTAAGCTAGGAACAGAGCAGGAGATCTATGAATGGAGAAATGTCTACAATTAGATGGAAGACATAAGAATCAGGATCTGGAGGAATGAGCCATATTGAGCTTTTCCACCCCGATGCTACCTAGGCAATAATTAAAGATGGCACTGAGTGTTCCCTAACTGGCAATATTTTCATACCCCCCGCCCCTAATATGTACGTGTGTTTGTTTTCTCTTTATCTTTCACCAACTCTAATTGTGGGTTGATGTTACTGGGGGGAGGTAAAAAGGTGGTTCTTGTATTTGGATCTGAACAAGCTGTGGCAGAGAAAAGCCTTCTAAGTATTCTACAGCAAGAATCTTACCACTGAAAATGCTCTACCCACTGCAGGCAAGAGTCTGAATCTGGGCCAGCTGCATACACTTGGGGAACCATATCTGTTTTGGAAAATTGTGATTGGATAGGCAGTCTTTGAGGGAGCTTAGACACAGCCCATTAAGTCTGTGATCCATCAAGGTGCCTAGCACGTGCTTAACTTAAGCACAAGAATATTTGCATTGAGTTTAATGGGACTACTCACATTCTAAGTACCTTGCTGAATCAGAGCCATAAAGGGCCATGTCCATCTACCTTGTTGAATCAGGGCATTTATGCCTTGTAGATCAGGGCTCACATCTTAACTTCAATCCAAAACAGGATTAGCAGACAGAGGTCTCATGCATTGGGTTTGCCATTTTGTGATGGTAATGATGCTAATAGAACTGGACTCTTAGGGTATGTCTACACTACCCGCCGGACCGGCAGGCAGCGATCAATTTATCGCATCTAGTCTAGATGCGATAAATCGACCCCCGAGCCCTCTCCCGTCGACTCCTGTACTCCAGGGCCGCGAGAGGCGCAGGCAGAGTCGACGGCAGCAGTCGACTCACCGCGGTGAAGACACCACAGTAAGTCGATCTAAGTACGTCGACTTCAGCTACATTGTTGACGTAGCTGAAGTTGCATAACTTAGATCGATCCCCCCACCCCAGTGTAGAACAGGGCTTAGTCAATTCACTTTCACTTGTAAAATAATAATGTAGTACTGTACTGATGAAAAAGCCCACTGCTATAACACACATGCAAAAAAACCCTAATCCAGTTATGATGCAGATGGAGGAGGACCATGAAGTGGAGTGGCTAAAACTATTTAGAGTGGAAGCCCGAATGGGTATGACAGGCATTTGTTTTAATGCTACTGCTTAGCCATGCATATGTGGTCTTGTCACTGTTAAGTCAGGAAAAAGAAAACACCAGGTTAAGAAGAATTATTATTTAACATATATATTGCGATAGTTCCTACGGACCAGCCGAGTCAGGGCCTCACCCTGCAAGGTTCTGAATAAGGTCACAAGAACAACCTCTGTCCTCAGCTTGTGAGTATGTAAAAAAGATCAAGGTCGTAAAATAAATCTTAATGTAAACCTCATTATCAATTATACACAACTAACATTGTATTATTGTTTTCATGCAATGAGGTTCTCTTAAGCAATTGATTAAAATTAAATGAGAAAACCACATCAGAATCTAAACACTATCATTCCAGCTCTTTTAAAAAAAAATTTAGATGGTAATAAACAACTTTTAATTAAGCTGGATAATGTATTGCTACATCAGCACCCAAGTATAATTAATCCCTTGATTGACTAGATAAGTATGTGGATTCAGTTTTCTATAAACCGCAGGGGACTCTTTTAAAAAAAGTTTCACACAACTCTATTCTAATCCCTTTGACAGCAAAAGAATTTAACAATCATCAGGTAATTTTTCAATCTGCCTAAAATTACAAGCAAGTTGAGAAATTTGAATGGCTGACTCAATCTGCTCTAGATGTAAAAAATTAAAATCCAGACGTTTTCCCAGAGCTCAGGGCGAAAAAATAGAAACAGATGCTTCTTTAAAGACTCACGACTTCATACGTTTCTACTTAAAATTTGTGAATATTTAATTTCCTATATAATATTTCCTAAGTTTCCATCTCAGATTTTGTTTTCTTGATCTACTGATGCAATTTTAAAAGTCTAATGAATCTTCCACCAAGGCCAAAACTTCCAAACAGTTATGATCAAAATTACTCCCTAAAACAATACAAAATAGTTTAGGTGATATATTCATTATCAACAATAGCGCACCTTTCAGATAAGCCAGTTTAGTGACAAGTAAGCAAGCTACAACTGAGCTACCTGAGTGAAAAAGGTTTTGCCCATAATGAATCTTAAATACAAAGCAAAAGATTTCAGACAGCAGATCTTTTCTGGGAATTTTTCAGATATTCCCAATTCCCAATATCTCAGGGCGAAAAAATCCTATAACCCAAATAACAAAAGAAAGGCAATATTCTGCAGGTAGCTTTCAACAACTTAATGACCACCAAGTCAATAGTTGTAATATTGCCACTTTGTTCTTTAGAGAAACTCATTCTCTTTCCTCTATTTTTTAAACTTCTATTAAAATAAGAGTTAAGAATATAAAGATATTGACACAACAAGAAACAGCCTTCGGTGCAAAAAAGCAAAGCCCTTATGTTCTGTAGATCCTGAGGTCACTAGAGAAGTTAGATGGAGTCAGCAAGAGCCTGCAGTGTGAAAGAATATGTCTCATAGCAGCAGAATCCCTGCCAAAGTCTCAAAACAACTTGTAGTACATGAAAATGAATCCTTATAGCCAGCTAAAGTTTGATTGTGGTGTAGAAGAACCTGCATAGGAAGAAAATGTCAGGTACTAAAGGGCTCTTTAACCTAGTGGAAAATGAGGAATTTCTTACCCGATAATTTTCTTTCTGCAGCCCAGCATCTCCAACAATACTGTTGGGCTACTCAGAGGCAGTGCAGCATTGCACCACAGCCCATGCAGGCCATGCCCCCTTCTCCGCCTTCCCTCCAGAAGAGCCATTCCAAAAGCAATGCACAAAGTCTTTGAATATGATTAGTCACAATAATCTTAATAACAAACTGTAAGTTATGTGTGATAGACTAACTGGCCTGCGAACTGCATAGCTGAGGGGGCCCAAGCCAACTAGGTGCAAACGAGGCTGTTGTCTTGGCCTGATGGAGCAGAGACCCCCAGCCAGGACTGCAAGGAGAATGATCCCCCTGCCATGGGGAAGGCCACTCCGCTGCTAAACAGCTCCTGCCTGGGGATGGCCCCTCACTCTTGGCTGGTGAACAAACAAGTGGGGCTGCAGAAGGCTCTCTGCAGGGCCGGTGACACCTCATCCCAGCAGGTGCAAGTTGTGGGGAAGGGTGCAAGCCTGGCAAGGCAGAGCAGAGAACTGGCACTCTCAGGTGGTGAATGAGTGGGGCTGTGACAGCAGGACTGCAGAGGGCTTCCTGTGCTGCTGTAGGATCAGTGACACCTGATGTCTACAGGTGCATGGGGTGGGAGTGGGAGGCTGCTCTTGTTCAGACTGTTATCGATGGATTTTCCCCCCCATCACTTTCAGTGTCAGCTGAAATTGACATTTACCAACATCTATTGATTTAAATTGAATCCTGCCAAACCTCTGCATACCCCAGACCCATAGAACTTCCCAGGATTAATGCCTGCTTCAAGTCCAAGACCTGTGTTTGAACTGAAGCATCCCTTCTTAAAAAAATCCAATCTTGATTTAAAAGTGTCCAGGGATGGAGACTTCACCACAACCCTTGGTAAATTGCTCCAATGATTAATCACCCTCATTGTTAAAAACGTGCACCTTATTTCTAGTGAGTTTGTCTAGCTTCACCTTCTAGTCATTGGTTCGTGTTATACCTCTGTTGGCGAGATTGAAGAGCCTTCTATTAAATTTCTGTTGCCAATGTACGTACTTACAGACTGGGATCAAGTCACCCCTTAACCTTCTCTTTGATAAAATAAACAGATTAACCTTCAGTTTAAGCAGTGACTTCTATCTCTATAAGGCATATTTTCCAATCCTTCATAGGGGAAGCTGCAAGCAGTAAACATTAAATAGGGACAGATAAAGAAACAGACTGAAATAGAGAAATCTTGCCTCCTAAGTAAATTCATGAATGGCACAAGTTTGGTTTTTGTTGTTGTTTTTGTGTTTTCTTTGATCACCACATGCACTACTTTCCTTGCAAAGAAGGCCTCTGCAGAGGACAGAAAGTCCACCTTATAATATTTAATAAATGTGTTGATGGAGGACCATATTGATGCCCTACAGACTTCCTCAGTCAAAGTACAAGATTTTTCTGCACATGATCTTCCCAGGGATCTTGTAGAGTGTGCTCTGCTTTCTTCAGGACTAGGTTCGCCTGATGCCTCCAGAAAGCATAATTTAATCTATCTGCCAGGGATAGTGTGGGTACCTGAAGACCTTGGCACTTTGGGTCAAAGAACACAAATAAGATGATGGATCAATTCAGTGTGCTTGAGGTATATCTTTAGTGCTCTGCCTACGTCCAGATTATCTCACAGCTTTTCAGTAGGGTGCTGTGGATTTGGACAGAATGATGAAAGCACTGCTCCCTATGAAGCATGGAAAGATCAATTCACCTTTGGTAAGAGATCCTAGCACCCTTAGAACCATCTTGTCATTGAAAAACACCGTGGTTCCTGGATAGATAGAACGGCTAACTCCAAGACTCAGCTAGTAGACATGAGAGTGACCAAAAAGCAGGTTTTAATGGATGGGTAGAATGGTGCGAGTGTTGTCACTGAAGCAAAGGGTGGGCAGTTAGGGCTTTTAGCACAAGTGGCAGGCCCCACTTAGGAAAATTTGGTCTGACTGCAAATCTAGCTGCTCTGAGAAATCTTCAAACTTGAGGACTGTCAGCTAATGAGACCAAGGACCCTGGGTGCAAAACAGTGCTTATGGTTGACACCTTATGGGCTATATAGTGCTGGGCTGAAGTCCCTTTTCCATACTGTCCTGCATAGCTGTGATACCAGTGTCCTTGGGGTTTCTGTTTTCTTGATATGAACTGTACTGTTCCCAGATGGAAGAATAAGCCTTTAGCATTAAAGTTCTTCTGGAGGTCAGCAGAATCCAAGGGCAATTAGCACTTCCCTCTCAACAGCCAAGCTGCCAGCTAGATACTGCCAGGGTCTGAATGGAGGATGGGACGTTGGTGAAGGATGCCCTTTCTCACTGGAAGATGCAGTGGAGGTTCCAATACCAGGTCCAAAAAAATAGTCTCCTGATTCATCAGGCCAGAGCACAGCCTGTTGTCATAGTGAGCTCTTAAGAGATGGTGCTGCCATCTCTGTTTTTGCAGTCTGATCCAGTTCTCTGAAGTCAGGATAGTTCTTGTCTAGGGCTGTTAGGTCATCCAGCCAGGTCACTGCTGGGGATGCCCGGAGAGTAGCCAAGGAAGCTTCAAAATCCCTTCTGTTGGATGTATCCTTGGGAAAGAAAATCCATTCCAATGGTATTAGTGTACCTTTTGCTAATGTTGCCACTGCCGTCTTGACCTTGGTATTTCTGTGGTGGCATTTTTTGGCTCTTGCATCATACTATCACAGAATTGTGGGAGTCGCTGAACTACAGAAAGGCATACTAAGAACCAATGGCTGGAAATTAAAGCCAGAAAAAATTCAAATTGGAAAAAAGGAACAAATTTTTTAACCAGGAGGATGATTAATGCTTGGAACAAAACTACCAAAGGAAGTGGTGGATTCTCCATCTCTTGAAGCCTTCAAATCAAGACTAGATGCCTTTCACGAAGAGGTGCTTTAGTCAAACAAGTTATTGGGCTCAATGCAGGGTAGTTGCATGGAATTCTATGGCCCACGTTATACCGATCAGACTAGAAGATCTAATAGTCCCTCTTCTGGCCTTAAAATCTATGAAATTCAAAATTATGGAACCAGTGGGTTTGGAATTCAAGAACAAGCTGACTGCAAGACTGTGTTGCTGAAATTGGCATAGTCTCTGGCCTGCTGTGTGATGGCATAGTGCATCGAGAATCTGTGCACCAAAGACCAGGTTACTGCCCTGTAGATGTACTGAATAGGGACTTGAGCTAGGAAGGTGGCCAAGGAGGCCTGCGATCTTGTGGAATGAGTGGTCAGGTTAGCTGGAGGTGCAACGCCGGCCAGCTCGTAACACGCATGAATGCATGATGTAATCCAGGGTGAAATCCTCTTGGTGGAGACAGGAAGGAGCTGGGTTGATCTGCAAAACAGTTTGGTTCTCTGTATGTAGAATGCCAGGGCACATCTAACATCCACGGAGTGTAGGCACTGTTCCTCTCTGTTCGCATGCAGCTGGCAGAAAGACTGCTTGACTGCACTGTATCCTCAAAGAAGATCATATATGGGGGTTCCGATGTGAGGGCACAGATCTCCAAAACCCTTCTGGCTGAGGTGATGGCTACTGAGGCAGCCGCTTTCCAGGAGAGGTGCACTAATGAGCACATTGCCAGTGGCTCCAACAGGGGACCGGTAAGCTTTGACAATTTGAGATTTAGGTCCCAGAGTGGAATCAACTCTCTTACCTGGTGGTATAATCTCTCCAGCATTTAAGAAAATAGTTAACCATGTTGTGCAAAAAGACAGACCGGTTGGCGACCCGGGGATGAAATGCTGAAATGGCTGCTAGGTGACTGAAGACACAACCAAATCCTATTATTTCAGAAGCAAAAGATACTCCAATATGCATTGCAATGAGGATTGCTTGGGCAGAACTCCGTATTGGGAGGACCAGATGGAGAATCGTTTCCATTTTGCAATGTAAGTGGTCCTGGTGGAGGTTTTCTAATGCCTAGCAGGACTCTACAGACTTGCTCCAAGCACGCTTGCTCCTCAAGATCCATCTACGGAGCTTACAGGCTGTCAAATGAAGAGAGCTGAGGTTCGGGTGTAGTACCAATCATGGTTGCAGGAGATCAGGTCCGAGTGTTCCGGCAGCAGGAGAGGGCTCTCTACCGAGAGGCCTAAGAGGATGGACTGCCCCGAGTCCTCTGACATTGATATGAAGAGAGAGCTCCTCTGGGGACCATAGGCCTTGAATCCTGAAGGACCCTAAGTGGGCTCTCCAGCCCAGTGCTGACACGTCAGAGACATCGATGGTTGGGGGCTGTGAACAGGGCATTCTCGCACAGACCACGCGGTGGTTCAGCGACTAAGTCAGTGAACTGAGGACTTGAGCAGGGATGGTGAACACCAATCCAGATGATGTCGCAAAGGTGAACGTACTGTGTCCAGCCAGATTTGGAGAGGTCTGAGACGCAGTCTCAGGTGTTAAACTGTGTAAGTGCATGATGCTATGTGACCCAGAAGACTCAGACATTTTCAAGCTGTTGTGATTGGATGAGTCTGGAGGGATTTTATCAAGACTGTGAATTGCCCAAAACCGGTCTTCCGGAAGCCTGGATGGAGTCAAAATCCGCACTGATGAACTCTGTCCTCTGCACTGAGATAAGTGTGGGTTTCTGTGTGTTTATCAGTAGGGCTAGGGCCAAGAAGGTCAATTGTATGAGATGCATGTTGGATTACACCTAAGCTCTGGATTGGCCTTTGATTAGCCAGTCATTGAGGTGCAACTTTAAGTTCTTGAGATAGCAGTTGAGACCACATAGGTCTAGAATAGATCTGAGAGCATCCTTGGGTTTTGGGATTAGGAAGTAATGGGAATAGTGATGCGGAATCTCTTCTATGGCTCCCACCTGAAGGAGGGATTGGACCTCTTGTTCCAATAGTTGCTCGTGAAAAGGGGGGGAGGGAGTAAGGCAGGGTAGACAAAAACTGGAGGGTATATCCCACTTCTATTGAGCTAAGTACCCAACAGTCCGAAGTAATGTGGGTGCAGGCATTGAAGAAGTGGGTCAGGTGGTTCGAAAAAAGAGGAGTAACTGGATTCGATATTGTGAGGATTGAGATGTCAACCTCGAGCATCTCATCAAAACGAGTGTTTCGAGCTCCCCGGGAGTCTGGAGGCGATCTGCATCAGCCCTCCTGAGGCCGGCGAAAGAGGTCTATGTCTGTTCTTCTGCCTCGGCCGTTCCTGGCTGGCTGGGCAAAGTAACAGACAATCTGTTAGGGCCTGTAATTCTTCCTGGATACTGCTAGAGTATATAGCCCCTGGGATTTCAGGGTCACCTTAGAGTCCTTAAACCTATGGAGCCTAGCATTGGTTTGCTCCTAAAAGAGCATGGACCCGTCAAAGGGGAGATCTTGGAGGGTTTGTTGTACCCCTTGGAGAAAACCTGACAATGGCAATTATGAGCTTCTGTGCATGGTCACTACTGTGGCCACAGATCTGGCTGCAGAATCAGCCGCATCCAGGAGCTACCTGTAAGGAGGCTCTCGCCACTGTTTTCCCCTCCTCGATCAGGGAGAACTCAAACTTTTGTATAGCCTCCCACATATTGAAGTCAGTGGCACAGCAGAACCTGCTTGTTTGCTATGCACACAGTTATTTAGCCCACACACAAGTACTACATCTTAAAGGTGCTGAGTACATAACAAAAACTGATTAGCAAAGCATTCTAATTCATGTATCTAATGATCTGGGCAATCAGAAAATAAGATGACAGAGAAACTAAACAGAAAAAGGCTAGAAAATATGTCCAAGGAGACAGGGTAAAAAAGTTGATTAACAAGAGGTGATTCAGGATTATTATTGAAATATACAAAAACATTATTCATATTCTCCTAACAGTTTTCCAAAAAGAACTTCACAAATGACATTCCAAATTAGACATGCAAAATAATAGGGAAATGATCATTCTAGTATGAAATAAACATTGAGAGAAAAACCTGTGATAATATGCAGCAGTGCAGAAATGCGGCAAATCTTTTCCTTTTGTTATTTCTAAATTATTTCAACAGGTAACTTTGTACAAGGAGTCAGACGTAGAGGACTTTGGATTCAGTGTCTCAGATGGTTTATTGGAAAAAGGCGTATATGTTAAAAACATTAGACCAGCTGGACCTGGGGATCTAGGTGGTTTGAAGCCATATGACAGACTTTTACAGGTAACACTATCCGTACTTTGTATAAAGTTTACTTTGTAAAAGGTGTATGTGATAAATATTGTATGGGATTTATATATAAAATGTTTAACAGAGTATAATGTTTTTATTGTCACTTGTTTGGAATGACCATATTACCCATATTCTGTTTATACCACCCTCTAGAAAATAAGTGCAACTTTTTAGCGTTTTAAATGTGTTTATTGGTACAATAGTGTGTATCTCAGTTATCCTGCTTCATAGTAATTAACTGGAAATAAGTCAGACATCCAGATGAGAAAAGTTAGTACCAACACATTTTAAACTCTAAAAATATTTAAGCTAGATTTTCTATAACACTATTTTATGAAGTCAGATACTTCAAAACACCAAGGTGGTGTACAAATTACTCCTGCGCGCACAGTATTTTAAAATGCTGCAGAATTCTGCAAATGTTATTTGTCAAATAAATGTGGAGGCACCAGCATGGCATTAGGGAGCACAGGCCACTGGCTGCACAGAGGTGGGAGATCACTCTGCAGTTGCCCCCACCCCAGGACACAGACTCAGTGGTGAGGCTGCACCCAACCCTGACACAGCGCTATGACCGGGCCACCCCAGAAACACCTCGGGGCCCTGCCCCTCTGTGTCAGGCACACCAGGTGTGGGCAGGCAGGCTCAGCAGGGCAGGATCCAAGTGTGGAGGGGCTTAATGGGTGTGGGGGGTCTAGGTGTGGGTTGAGAGGGTTCTATGTGGGGCAATCTGGGAGCGGGGTGATCTGGATGCAATGATAATGGGACTCTGCAGGGGGGTCCAGGTGAATGTGGTTGGGGCTCAACCAGGTGTGTGTGGGGGTCTGGGTGTGGTGGACCAGATGCTGTGGGAGTGGGGCTTATTGGGAGGGTTCTGAGTGTGGGGGTGGGGGGAGGCTTGTTGGGAAGGTCTCTGTATGAGGGGTCTGGATGCCCAGGGGTTGGGCAGATGAGGGAGCAGGTCCCTGCACAGGGTTCCCTCCCTGCAGCTGAGGAGCGATGGGTGCAGGAAGTGGGAGGGGTGAGGGGAGGGAAGAGAAGAGTTTGCAGAGCTTCCTGCAACTGCTGGAGAAATCTGAGGGTGGGTCTGACCTGGCCCCAGATGCCATGCAGGGGAAGAGGAAGTCAAAGTCCTGTCCGCAGCTGAGCCCAGCACAGGGTAGGTGCCACCAGCCAGGTCTTCCCCAATCCCGCCCCCGCCCCCCACTGATCTACCTCTCTGCTGGCTGCCCTGCGCACCTGAAACATAGTGCTGGGGAGGGTCGCATGACTACTCTGGTGGCTTCCCTGTGAGAAAGTCATTTTTCTGCAGGGGACATAAATTATGCACATGCACAGAATTCCCCCAGGAGTAACAAATGCTTACTGTTGAGCAGAAATTTCCAACTTTCCTGTGGTATGTTCTTCCTCAGTTTGTGGTGCTCATTGTTCTTGAGATATTGCTGTATGTGGTCTACAAATGAGTAGTCAGTCACGTATCTGATCAGTGCAGGCCCTGCTCTCACCAGATACCAACTACTACATTAGCAGAACTTACTCCAAACATTTATTTTGAAACTAGAGTCTAAAATGGGTTGGAAATTATTTTTTAAACTTTTCTCTCCGACCACTTTCAATATAAATGTTTTAATTATTCATAAGACACACTTCTGGGAAAACCTGCTTAAGAGGACTGAAATGTTAGAAATAGTCTGTTACATTTATATTAGTGAACTTAGTGCAAGTGAGAAATAAGTCATGTTTATTTGATAATCATGACCACATGATATGTACTAGCATTAACTGCAATATGGTAAATACTGATTAGAAAAAAGTTTTCTGTTCTCCTTAAACCATGTTGTTGCATTTTCTGTATTTTGTGTACTTCATCTACAGGGCCACTCACATATTCTAGTCATATTTTAGAGAACATCTGTGTTTCTTAGATACTTGTGTTATGTTGCTTTCTTTTCTAAATCTAAAACAGTAATAAAACTAAACCAACACTTTAAACCTTTCAGGTAAATCATGTTCGTACCAGAGATTTTGACTGCTGTCTAGTTGTGCCTCTCATAGCAGAATCTGGCAATAAACTGGAACTGGTTATTAGCAGAAACCCACTGGCCTCTCAGAAGGTGACCTCAGATCAACAAACTTTAGCAGGTGGGGAATGGAATGACCAAAATAATGCCTTCCTTCAACAAACCGGACATACTGCTAGTGTGGAGACACGAGATCCTACAAACACAATATAGCAACAAGTTATTTTAGTGGGATACTCCGAAATGAAAGACAATATATGGTGCTAAATCCCCTTTTCAAATTTCTGTGACACTTGAGGCACAGATGTCATGTGGCATTAAAAAGCCCAGAGGGTCTGACTATCCCTCTCAAGGCTCGTGTTACTTCATGGATTACTTTAAAAATTGAGTTTGGTTTTTAATGTGATGGCCACTGAGTAGTGCCATTCCAAACTAAGCCTGATGTCAGAGAAGTCAGAATGATATTGAGTAAAGAAAATGGCTAATGGCCTTATTTTTTTTTCCTGAAGTAGCAGAAAGGGAGACCTTTAAAAGAGACTGAATTGCTCCTTCCTGTCTTAACCGCATCATTAGTTTTTGAGCAGAAAAAATAGAATTAGTCTCTTTTTCCACAGGTGTCTGGCTTTTGGTTTTTTTAATACAGCTAGCTGGCTACTGAGTGAGGGGGATCATGAGATGGGGGTATGATGCCCCAATACTGTTAGAGTAGTGTTTTGTGAACCATTGCTCTGCTGCAGCATGAGGGGTGCAGCCATCACACTAAGTGCTGTTCAAGTGTTTTAGCAAAGATGCACGTAGGAAGCTGCAGTGTGTGGTGGTCAAGTGTACTGCCCAACTGTGCTACAATTTTATTAGAAGTTTCGTTATTCCCTATGCAATGGAAGTACTAGACAGGATGTGTCTTGGAACGGTAAGATTCATTTCAAGCAGAGATGTTTTAGGTAGTGGAAAACTTCTGATGAAGGATTACTGAATAGAAGTAAAACAAATGAGTTATTTAAATCAAATTAAAGGTTTTTTTTAAAAAAACAGTCAAGTGGAAATGTTTATATTATATCAACTACTAGTAGCAATGGAGGACTGATGTAAAATCCATTCAAATGAGAATGATTCATACAAGGACATACAAATCTAAATTTTTATTTACTAATAAAACAGTTTCTTGAGGGTTACTAATAGATTTATGAAGTCCATTTACAAAGGCTTTGTTTTCAGCCTTCTCATATTTACCCTTACAAGTTTTTAGAAATTTGAATTGTAAATACATTTTACAAATTCTTTCCTACCCACCCCTCTTGAAGCAATAAAATACTGCCAGTTGCTTTTAATGCTCACCAGCAGCTGCTTTGATTTGTTCCAGTATTCAAGTGGTCATTGGTAATTATTGTTATTTGGTGAATATAAAGATACTGAATTTGTATATTAATTGTAGAGTCTTCATATCTAATCAATTATCTTACAACCAGATTTGTTTTGGGTCAATATAAATTGTTTAGGAAGACTATCCCCCCCATACTGTTTTCCTTTATATGAACAAGCTCACCTGCCCTGCACACACAAGCGTAATGTTTCATTCATGTTTCAGCACTGCCAGAAGATCAGTCACTATGAAATTTAACCCCAAATCATGTAAAAACAGAAAGTTCATGAGTCACTTAAATATGTATTTTTATTTGTAACAAATAAGTATTAAACTGTAAAGTATTTTTGTACAAATTTAATACTTTAATAGCATGATATTTATCGTCTATGTATGGATTTTGGGAACTCAAACTTGCAAATATTTGTATGGAAAAAACTGTATAAAATGGAATAAACAGTGATTTAAAGACAGTATTCTTAACAACGAGACGGTATTTGCATGTATTGGACAGCAGGAAAAATAGCATATTTACAAACTATTGCAGAGATATCACATTCCACGATCTTATTTTAATTTATTAAAAAATAAAATTTATTTTTTAAGTATGTCTACCACAAGTGTAGCTAAGACAAGAAATGCAAGCCTCTTTAGGCAAATATTGGGATTTTAAATAATCTATGATGAAATATGCAAAGTATTATTCCAGAACCTAGAAGTCCCAGTCATGAACCAGGACCCCACTGTGCTAGGCAAATATTAGCCATCCAAATTTCAGTATATATTAGTCAGTCAGAAGTTTAAATTTGCACATTTTCCCTATCTGGAAACTTCCAGTGCATCAAGCCAAGTAATTAGCCAGGGTATTAAAAGGAATTCACATTTAGCACTTGACCACACTTTAAGAGCCCTATTTTTCATTACAATCTGTTCAGAGCAAGATTTGACCCAACTTCATGATCCTGTATGGTGGCGATAGCTAGTTAGTACTTATTTGTCACACCCAAACTTCCATGAAGTTACCTAGAGGATATGGGTACAGAAGAAAAATCTGCATTGTAAGTCTTTAGTCAAAATACATGGGTATGAACTGACTGCCATTATCAAACCATAATACTTTGTGTTGCATCAACAATTTATATAGGCTTAAATACTGTGGGCCAAGAAATTCCCTTCTTCTGAACAACTGATCTTTAGGACCTCAAAGCGTCTATTCAAAGTTATTTGTTCAGCTACATTAAAAAGATAATATACAGACATCTTAGCCTTCAAGAAAAAGTTGGCCATATCTTCTGCTAAACACAAGCTAAATTCTGAATATAAAAAGTCCCTATTAAAAGTGATGCTCCTAAAAAAACTTGCAACATATTTAAAAAATTAAGACCGATCCCGCAGACTTTATTTCTCTGTTCCAAGACCTTATTTGGAGTTGTATAACATATTTAAGTGTCATATTAATTAATGTACTTGATTGTTAAGGTCCAAAAAGCTGCTTGGGAGTTGGGCTCCTCAAAGTCAGATTCTGAAGTCTGGTTGACGCAAGGGGCGAGTCTTCATTATTTACCTGTCAAACAAACAGGAAGAGAGTGATGAGGCCTAGAAATAGCACTTAAAATATAGTAAAGTGTTACTATGCAACACAAGGATTATTTTCAAGAAAAGATTTTCATTAATGACAGAGGTAGTTTAGAATTATTTTCAAAAAACAATATACAAGTGGCAAACCCCAGGAGAGACTGTCTTTGTAAATGTTAATTATCTTTAGTATAATTTAATGTGTATAAAAGAAGTTTGCATGGTTTATATTAATATTGTACTTTTGCACAGGTCAGCCCCTACAATTTTTGTTGTTGTTTATAGCCATCAATTATTAATGCATTTTGAGCAAGTCAAAGAGCCAGTGCGATCAATAACAATTTATCAAATATTACTTCTAAGATCATAACTAGTTTAAACAGTAACCATTAATTACTCAGACTGTATGACAAGCTTCATCCTCTCATTCATTCCATATGAGACCTGAGGAAACTTTCCCAACAAAAGATTAATTAAACTGATATGTTCCCACAAAAAGTTTTGGTTTTGGTGAAACTGTATTTTCTGCCAAAATGTTTAGCTGAAGAATTCTCAACCAGCTCTATGCAAAAGTTTTATTTTAAATACTCTTTAAAGGGCTTCTTACCATAGTAACTTTTGAAGGACTTTCAAAACTATCTGTAAAACTGCCTGGTCTTTTACATCCATTTGATTTAACGGGAGTCTCACTACCTGCACTGGCCAGTTCAGCAGTACTCCACTGTCCATTATTAGTTTGTATGTCATTAAGAACTGCAGACTCTTCTGCTTTAATGAAGTCATCTTCAACAAGTACAGAAGAGAGGGGAATATCCTCAGTTACTGAAATGGGACCAGGTTGAGTATCATGCCCTTGACTTTGCCAACAACCGTTTAGGTGAGATGACATTTGTTCTGGAGAGTCACTCATTTCTGCAAAGGTCTCTCTTAAACGTTGCTGTAAGCGAGTTTTTCTGGGAAAGCCCTTCGTAGTAACTGCTTTCCTGAGTTGAGTCTCTTCAGCCACAATATAGACCCGGCAGCATCCTCGAGTCACAGCTGTGTATACATGCTGCCAGTGCTGTGGGCCTGCATTCCCGACTACATAGACAATTGTTTTTTCCTCTGAACCCTGAAACACACACACAGGTTTTTAAGAACTCTTAACAAATTAAAAGTATTTAAAATAACAAGAAACAAGGGCTTACTAGAGAAGTGCCATCAGTTAACTACAGAAGTATGGTCATGAATTTTGGGCTGTATTTTTTATGTTACTTACATAGGTGCATACTAGTATGTAGACAAAGTTGGACTAGAAGGCAAGATTCTGTACAAGTCTATAAATGAAGGAGACTCTTCTTTGCCTAAATTCTCAAAGTTTTAGTTTCTCAAAGTTTGTTTCAATTTCCATGTCCACAATAACAAAACAAGTCAACTACATTCACACATCCCACTTGGCTACAGAAAATGGACTAACTAATACTTCATAATACTGGATGTCTATCATGGAATTTGATTTAGACTAGTCAACTTGTGTAACTTATTTTTTTTAAGAGTTACTGGATAGTAAGTTAATTTCCATTGGATCAATCAGTGCCTTCATTCAGACTTACTGCAAAGCTACTCAGCTAATCCCAGTGGGAGGGTAAACCAAAGAGCCAGTATCACACCACTTCCTTCCCTCACACCCCAAAGTTGTTCCTAAGTTCATATTCAAGGACTTTATGTCTTAAGGGTGCTCCTGAAACCAAATCTTTCCCATGAAATTACAGAGCAACAGTGCAGTCAGGCTTTTTACTGGTTGACATAACTGTGCTGAATTACAGTTCTTACCTGAAATGTGTGAATAGTTCTGGCCCATGCATGCCTTATTTGACACTCTCTCCTCAGTGCCTCATACACCACAGTGAATTTGGAGCCATACGTGCTGCTGATGGTCAATAAACGACACTTATCGACTTCTACATCCTATAGAACCAGCATGTGAGGAGACTTCATGACCAGTTTGTAGTAGAAATCAGATCAACATGTACACAGTTTAAGGGCTGTAGCTATGGAATCATATTAACTGACCCAGTTCTTTCAATAACAATATAACTGCACAATAAGCTTAATCCAAAGAAAGCATATTTGATGATAGAAGTCTCAGTTGACTCCTCCCCTATTTCAAAACAAACACCTTGTGAGGAAATAACGTGCTGTCCTTTATTCAGGTTTGTCTCCACTCCTGCTACTAGTCCCCAGAAGTTCTGGTTTCTGACTGCTGTCCCTACCAGCAGGGGCCTCATTTACTACTGGCAGGGGACCAATTGCCCCTTCCCAGACTTCTCATATCTCCTTTCCAGCCAGCATTGCAGTATCTACCTCAGGCCCGCAGGGGCCACTGTGGGGCAGGCTGGGCAGGGCCAGGCCAAGGCTCCTAATTCCCATGTTGGCAGCACCAACTAGATAGGAAGCCGCAACAGCAGCTGGAGCTGAGCACAGAATGAGCCAAGCCCCAATCCCTGCCCTGGTCATTAGTGAGGACTGCCCCATGCCCATATTTCCCAGGATAGAACCAGCCTACCACCTCCTCATCCCCCTCTGGGATGGGACCACCCTCTAACCCCCTCACGAGCAATGGTGGCCTTAGCAGGAAAGTGAAAACGGGGGTGCTAATGCAATTTTGTGGTAAATCCTAACAATTAATTATTAATCTTTCAAAATAATACATACATCTGTTATAAAAAATATTTCTCCATTGCACAATCGTCTGTCATCCTCAGCACTGCCCCCAAGATCACCAGGTAGCTTTTGTCCACTCAAGAAGGCTTTTCTTCTACAACACCATCTGCATTCACATTGATTAGGATTCTGAGAGTCACTTTCCCTTGTGCAAGCTGTGTTATTTTTTGGAAGAAGGTCCTTGAGATAGGCATTCCTTGTGGAACAAATTTTGTCATCACATTGGAACACCAGTCGATTTTTATGGTTTCTGAATCAGGAGAGGGGGGAAAAATTGAAATAAAACAAATATTTATTTGCAACTCACTCAATGTATTTGTGTGGCTCATATGACCAATTCAGATATGCACACTAAGCTTTCATTTAAAAATAAAATTGCTAGCCTTCATGATTGTGAAGATAACCTTCCAAATATAAACAAATGCAGTGTTCGCTTCTGAAGGGCCATCTGAAGTGATGGCTCCAAGAGGTAAGAACTCTCCTGCTTCCTACTATCTCACTGAAGGGTTAATGCTGAAGTCATGACTACTTTGTAACTGATCATTTTAGCAGCTGGCATAGAGAAGGGAGTGGAAGGGACTTGCCTCCAAGAGAGAAATGCAATGCACAGAGAAGAAAGGCAAGTAATGAGAGGAGATAGGCAGGTAGTTTGGGATGGAAGAGGGGCAATGAGCAGGAACAGGAATCATCCTAAAAGGTGAGCATATTTTCCCCCTGGACAAACAATAATTAGAAGTTTGGTTACTACACAGAGATCATAATCTACCCAAGCAATTTATGCAGTCCTCTCTCTCACTTATACCAACAGGAGATAAAACTATTTACTACCCTTAATCTATAGTTTAAATTTATACCCTGGCCCCAAGTCAATTAAAAATGGAGTTCAGTCCACTGCACAGAATGAGTCTGGCACTCCTGTGCCAGAAGAAAATGTTTCACAAAAGTTGAAGTCACATACACATTTTAAATCAGAAGATAGAAAGGATGGGTCTTTTTTAAAAACAAACAAACAAAAAACCACGAGAGCCTTGCAGATCTAGAAACCCAAGGAGCTCTGCAAAGCCATATCATGATTGTAAGTAAGTATGGCAGCCATTAAAAGTACAAGTAAATTGCAAAGGAAAAAAATATATAGTTTGCACCCTATTTTGGGTTTTTATGGGTAAAAAAAGTCAAAGCATTTTGACTCCCCTCCCCCCGCAGTCTTTGACATTAAAAATGTAGATCCTACACTTCTTAAAAGATTATGGTGACTGGAGAACAAGTGCAATGTAAGGATAAGATTTAGTCACAGATTCCGTGACTTTAACGAACCTCCACGACTTGTTCGGCTTCAGCTCCCGTGGCTATGGTGGGGGCTGGATTACCCCTCCCCATACAAACCCCCAGCGGCAGGGCTCAGAGCCAACCCACCACTTGGACTGTCAGTTCCACCCTCCCCCCTGCCGCCATGTTGTTTTTAGTACAAGTCAAGGACAGTTTACAGGCTTCAGTGAATTTTTGTTTATTGCTCGCTTCCTGTCTGACTTTTACTAAAAGTAACCAGGACAAAATCTTAACCTTAGCAATTGTTGACACCATAAAAGTAGAGAATGAAAGCTAAGTTCTTAAAAGAGAAAAGGATTTTCAGTCAGACTATTTAACTTTTGTTGTTGAAAACATCCCTCAGACATCCGAAACATCCTCCAGAAAAACTAAAGAAGGAAAAACTTGACATTCCTGATGTGTCTAACAGAGGGGCTGGGCGGAAAAAAAAACATTTAAAAAGCCTTTAATGCCTTCTTTGTACACCATAAAGCCAAGAAGAAAAAAAAGGCACATGCCCAGTTTTAAAAAGCCCCAAACATTTGCAGCTTACTTTTTTGACTTTGAAGTTAAATAGTGGGGTTTTTTTGTTTTGTTTTTTTAGTTTGTGGCAAAAATTTGGAAGAAAGGTTAAAGATTCAGCAACCCACCCCTTCAGTTAAGGTGTTGAATCTCTAAGATTCTCCAAAAAGACCTAAAGAAAAAACAAGGAAGACCACACTTGAAATTGCTCATATTTCTAAGGTAAAAAAGTATAAAACACATTTCAGAACCTCTTTAAAAACATAAAGCAGCTGTGACAGAGTACTGAGAGGTGGACCTTGCTTCAGCACTCTGGTCACTATCAGCACCAGTTAGGTTTCCTCAGGGAGGGCCTCACTGGTAACAAGTGGGCCTGATAACTGGGGTTAAAAGAGCACAGGAAGGTGGTGTTGGAAGAGGGAGGGGGCGGGGGAGAGAGAGAGAGAGAGGCAGCTAGGGGAGCCTTCTAGGGGAGTTCTCGGAGTAGAGGCACTTCAATCCAACCCTTGTCAGGAGAGAGACCAGAAAGCTGGAAAACAGTGCAAAGGTGTTGATGCACTGATCTGTATTGGTGGAGGGACTGAGACACTGTAAATAAAGTATATGCTAACGTTGTCAATAAGAAGGTCTCAAAGTGGTATGCGTTTGTGGAAGTGGCAGGAGTATGATAGGCGTGTCCTGTCACAGCAACAAAAAAAATAGCACTACCTCAATTTTTTTAAAATAACTGTTTGCAGGTCAACTTTAATGATCAGCAATTCCTCACAAAATTTTTGGCTTTTGGACATGAACACCTCTTTTAACGAGAGAGAGGATCAATAGCCACGACCCAGGGGTTTTCATCAAACTTACAGATGTGTCACGGAATCTTTATGCTCATTTCTGCTGGCTGTTTAGGTGGCAATTAGAGGACATGCCAAACAAGGCATTGTACAATCACCAAAGACATTATATCTAAAACCAATTTTTAAAAGTTTAAAATATTTTCATGTAGTGTATTTAGAATTTTGGCCCCTTGTGTGAAACAATTTTAAAACATAAAATAAGATGGATAAAGAGAGGAAAGGCAATGTATACACACTATACACCTTTAGACTCAAAACATTGTCTTACCTGGTTAAATGTTTTGAATAGTGCTGACAACAGAGTTCATTTATTAGATCACAATCTTGCCTACAAACAAGAAAGAGGCACAACCTTAGCAACACGAGGCATGTACAAAGAATAATGAACATTTATCTAGAAACAAGCGTGTTCAAACTGAAAGAGGACACATTTTTAGCAGTAAAAAGCAACAGAGGGTCCTGTGGCACCTTTAAGACTAACAGAAGTATTGGGAGCATAAGCTTTCGTGGGTAAGAACCTCACTTCTTCGGATGCAAGAAGTGAGGTTCTTACCCACGAAAGCTTACGCTCCCAATACTTCTGTTAGTCTTAAAGATGCCACAGGACCCTCTGTTGCTTTTTACAGATTCAGACTAACATGGCTACCCCTCTGATTTTTAGCAGTGACAATCTTCTACTGAAAAGTGTTTTAATTCAGAGGTAGTTCAAAAGATGCTGCTGCAAAAGAACAGTTTTGTTTTATTTTAATTCCAGAAGTAAGGCAAGCAGCTTGCAAAATATATCTAGGTAAATTGGGTTTGCTTCCAAGACAGCACAGCAAAACAAGAATTAGTATATTCAGGTATTAGTGCTTGTCTGTCCATAGACTCTTTGGAACTAAAAGGAGTCCAGCATTTTAATGTTTCTTTTCTGGAAACTTGGAGATCTTAAGAACTCTTAAAAACTTGTCATTGCAGATTATGTTCCCACAAGATTTGCTAAATAGTACATTTAAATGGAGCTTAATCAATAACTGTGTGCTAGAATTTACAGGACTTAGGTGTGATGATAAATATTCTGCAAGATCCTCTTCAAAGCAGACCAGAGAAATTAAAAACAACTTCAGAGCCACTTTGGGTTCAGAATATAAATAAAATATAGGTAAAATATCCATAAATCACTACTACTGTTTTAGAATTTGGGGTTTTTACAACTCCAAATTTCCATAGACATCCCCAAGAAAAGCATCAGAATAAGATCAATTTTCTTTACAATTTAATGCTGCAGGTTTGGTTCCTACTGGATGTTAAATCAACAATTTATCTTAATATTGTTTGAGTTTACATTACATGGTTTACAGTAGAGGATCTCAAAGCATTTTACAAATAATTAATTTAGCTTCACAGCACTCCTGTGAGAGTCAGGCAGATATTATCCCACTTTGGGAGGTTAAATGACTAGCACAATGTCACACAAGAAACCTGAGGCAAAGTCAGAAATAAAGCCCCTCTCAACTATTGATTTTGTGTCTCATTTGCACTAGGCAAAAGGTTTTGGAGTTTGGAGGGGGTTTTTAAATTACCAGCCACTTAGATACTAACACAGTCTAGAAATAAGTAAAAATGCAATTGCAATCTAAAGAAATGTGCCCAGGCAATGAACTAATCTTAGGAGCAACAGATCTGGCTGAAAAGACAAATAAGGCCACGACCCCTTGCAACAGCATTCCTAGTGTAGATTAGTTTGTGTGTACAATGAATACTCTAGTAATTATTTGGAAAATTAAAATTACAAAATGACAAATGTTTTGTAATGTAATATGGAAAATTGAAAAGCTGAGATATGGGTGGGTAAGAGACAATTAAGCTTGTAGAGAATGATTATTTGCTTAGCGCTAGAACAGCTTAACAAGATTAACACGAGACTAGATTGTGAAGAAAGAAAAATAGATCATAAGGAATTTAGGAGACCTAAAATCATCTTCATTAGATTATAAAGCTGGTCAAGGGTACAAGCTGGGAGTCAGAAATTGAATAAGGAACCCTGTTCCAATTCAAGTCTGAAAGACAGCTTGTTATCACTCGATTGCTACCACTGGCATGTGAAATTTTGATGTCCTCAAAGCACCTTGAGCAGAGAGCTACTTGTCCCCAGGATGAACATGAACATCCAACACCCATGTGGATAGTTTCTGGCAAAGTACATAGTGCAAAAGGAACCACATAAATTAGCAGTAGAAAACTAAGCTATCAACATTCCACATTAAAAAAAAAAATCTAAGCCAGAGAGAGAAGATAACTGGCCTATTTTCGCCAATACCACCACCAGTCTCTTTTACTCAATTTTTAGACATTTTTAGAACAAAGATGCTAGCAAGAGTTCTTTCAAAGTCTGCATACATGCTCTGCTACCTTCTGAAAGCGATGAACTGTGATTGTTTGGCATCTTGTAGTCCAGGTCCTTTTTCAAGTAAAGTTTGTATGGCAGTTTGCAAATCTAATAATGGACAAAGAAAATTAAGTGTGTAGAACAATAAATAACTTAAGAGAAAAAAATACAATTCAGTATGAAAATAGAATTTGCTTATTTATTTGCTTCAATTCCCCAGTGTGCTAAATTTTGGTTACCTGAAATAGGAAGCTTCATTTAACAAAAAAAAATTAAAAATAAAATAAAAAAATAAAAATTGTGGCAAGCAATGCAGATGTCCCATATCTCAAATCTGGGGGACTATGGTGCTGAAAAAGACATGGGAAAAACCTCTTGCTCCCCTAGGCTACACAGCTTTCTACAATATATTTCACCCAATTAAAAGAAAAACCTCTGGAGTTATCCTTTGATTGGACAGTTTCTAGGGGATTTAAGTATTAAATTTTGAAAAAAAAAGCCTTAAAACTAGAAGTTTAAACTTTGTAACATAACCCATATGAAAATAAATGCAAGTGTTCTGTCCACTGAATACATTTCTTAAGAAACTGGAACACATTAATACTGTGCCAATTACTTTCCTTTCCCCATATTATATTTATGGGGGGTTACGACGTCTTTAAAAAAAAAAAAAAGTGTTATCACTACAGTTGTATTTTGCTATATATGAAATATTTCAAAGGTTAACAAACAAAAGACCCTAAAAATCAAAATACGAACACCAATGTCCCCTGATCCAACACTGTTGACCAACAGGATGGAAGCAAAATCTAGAGTTGAAGGCCTTGTCACCAGCTCCCCAAAAAAGCTAACCCATGGTGCTGTCAGCTCAAGTACCTATCCTCTAGAAATCCAGCCTCATTTAAAGTTCTCTCAAATTAGCACCTGATAATAGTAATAAACTTTTGAAAACCGTGGTCCTAAGCTATAGAGCCTTCTGCACCATTCCCATCACGACTATCTCGTGCCATGGTACCCCTTACTGTAATTTGATTTAAATAATGATTTATCCATTTTATTGGGTTTTTTTAAACTGATGTACATGCATTTAATTCCTGATGGGTAAGCTCATAGTCAAAAGATAAATAACTAAAAATCTAATTTAATATTCTATAATTTTGACTAATTCAAATTTACTGAAAACTGATTTTATGTCAGTTAAATATGTTACACTTTGCAAAAGGGGAAAGATGAGAGTTTTTGCAATATTAACAAATTGTTAACTGAGTATACAAACATACAGTGAGCACCATGTCCAGAAGGCAAAACAACATAAATAAACTTCTTCTCGGGGCTTGGCATTGTCAACTTTTCACTCCAATCAGAGACTTTGAGCACTGAGTCAAACTCTGGGAATTTTCGCTGGGAGATTCTTAACCACAAAAGAAAAAGACAAAAATAGTTTAACATGAAAACATTCTAGCTGTGCATCTCAACCTTTTGCATCATAGTTAAGTTTACTTATACAATTTTATGGATATCTCCTTTAACTTCTATAAAATATAGACAAAGGGTAATCAATTTTTTTTTGTCTAGATTCAAATTTCTTGGTCAAGCTTTAGTCAAGGTCCAGACTCCAGAGAAAATAATATAAAAATAACAACAATTATGACAATAAGCAAATAAAAAGATTTTGTGGCCCATTCAAAAGCGTCCAGCTGTCTGGATTTGGCCCGAGGTCCACCTATTGTCTACCCAATATAGACAATGAAAAAGCTTTTTGACCATAACTAAAAATCACAGTAACGTATTAGTATTTCTTTAATTTCTAAATCCTACAATGTTGCAATTGATATTTAGTAACCATCCAGATAGTGTCCTGTTGGGGGAATTCAGAATACTACAGAAGAAAACAATCTCTTATAATTGGCAGTGGTAAATTTTGTAAATAACTGCCTACAGCACTTGATTCTCTATAAGGGCCCAGTCCTGAAAGTTTCAGAGTGCCCTGAACTGTTAAAGTCAAAGGGTGATAAGGACACTCAACACCTTGCATGACAGGGCCCTAAGACCTCAATTTTTCAAACACTTAGGCATGTTCTTTATTTTAAGAACATGAGTATTCACACTGAAATCAACAGGATTACTTGTTTGCTGAAAATTACGCACATGCTTAAGTATTCACTTGTTCAGAGCCTAAGTCAATAAAATGAATGACAATATTAAATGTTAAGAGTCTTAAGAAAAAAAAATTAAGAAACAACTTATACTTAAGCAGAAAGATATGGTTACATGGGTCTAATCACCTAAATATTGATTGTATTTCAGTCATTCTTAGAAGTTGCCATTTGTTGCATTTATCATTAGGGTGGATTGATTGAATATTAAAAAGTGTTGTAAATCAGCAAGCAGGAAACCTGCATTTAAATAATCTGTTTTAATTTTGTTTTGTATTTGGACTTTTTAATTACTTTCCTAAAGAACAGTTCATTCTCATTGCTTGGTATAACAAATAAAACACTGATTTGCAACTACAGTAGAACCTCAGAGTTACGAGCACCAGAGTTACAAACTGAGCAGTCAACTACATACCTCATTTGGAACCGGAAGTACGCAATCAGGTAGTACCAGACAAGATCAAAAAAAAAGCAAATACTGTGTCAAATGTAAAAACTAAAAAAAAAAAAAGGGGGGGCAGCATTTTTCTTCTGCATAGTAAAGTTTCAAAGCTGTATTAAGTCAATGCTCAGTTGTAAACTTTTGAAAGAACAACCATAATGTTGTATTCAGAGTTACGAACAACCTCCATTCCTGACGTATTCGTAACTCTGAGGTTCTACGGTAAATATATATATCCTTTTTACACTACCTTTGGCACTTATTTTTGTTAACCAGGAAGATACAGTGCATCTATTTGCATTTATTTAAGTAATTGTATATTTACTCAGATTCTTAATTTTTAAATTTCTTATGTTAGAAAATGGTGAATGACAAATGTTTTATTTACTATAGGATAATTTTTTACTTGGGATTTGTGTCAATCTGCATTTGAATGGAAATTAGAATTAAAAATGCACAAAAACAGCATTTTAAAATTGTTATTAGTTAAAGAAAAACTACCTTAAAAGTTGCTGGATACATCAGAAAAAAAGGTTTACCAAAACAGTTTTAAACTCAAAATATAACTGATTTATTATACAAAGGAGGAATTAACTGTAATTAGTGAATTGAACTGACTGTTTTGGGTCAACAGGGGCCATTTTTTGAGCCAAAAACGTGTCTACTCCTTACAATCAACTCAACAGCACTGCTTGCTGTCTGTCAAGTGATAACATTTGAATGCCACATATGATCAATTCCAAAATTTCAGGGAATATTCTAGGCATCAAATGCCATAATCCTATTGATTTTTAGAAAACTGGAAAATTGAAAGGGGGAAAAAAATAGAGGACACATGGAGCTCCTGCCATCTGGTGAGCATAGCTCCTGCTTCAAGCACCTCTGCAACTGTCTATAGCTCAAAGACCTGGTTGATGGCACCATTAAAGCTTTCCGGCATAACAATACTCAACTTCTCTCTGCACATTCTCCCAACAGAGTTTAACATGTTGACACCTGAATTCTGGCAGTAGAGGATGGGGAGAATGGATGGGGGCATGCACACATCCCCTAGCATGGGGCGGGGGGGGGAGGGAAGAAAGGGAGACCCTGGTGTGCGGGGGAGGAGGGAATGAGGCACAGAGACCCTAGTAGTGAGAGGAGGAAATTGGAGGATCCTGGCATGTGACAGGGAGAGACAGAGCCCCAGGCATAGGGGGAAAGGGCCATAGAGCCCCAGCTATGGGGGATAAATTGCCAGGATTTCCTGAAAGAGGGGGATGTGAAAGTGACACACAGCTTAGCCTACACACGTTACGAAACATGTGACCCCTGCGTAAAGATATTTAGTTCCCTAAAGATGCAGATAGGGTCCCAGTGGGATTTTCAGAAGTGCCTAACTTCAGGTGCTTTTGAAAAGCTCTCTAGTCACCTATCTGCATGTTAAGGTGTCTAGATAACTTTGAAAATCTGGCCCCATCAACTTCACATTTGTAGAATTAGTAGATCTCATTCTCACATGTTTTTTATTCATAGACTGGAAGAGGAAACCAACCTTTTCTTTTCTATTCCCAGTCAGTTTTTCAACTTTGAATTAGCTAGTCCAAATGAAGAAAATATTCTCTTTGCACCTGCTAGCTAATTGAAACCAAAAGTAGTAAAGGAAAAGCTTTTCTTCACAACAGAAACTGAAAGTACTGATATTTGGAAAAACATAATTACCAGCATTTGCTCCTAGGGTTACCATCTGATCACACACACCCAAACATTCTTGCCCCGTCCCCGCCCTCTGCCTCGGCCCTTCCCCTTCTCCAAGGACCTGCCCTGCTCACTCCATCCCCTCTCCCTCTGTCGCTCGCTGTCCCCCACCCTCACTCACTTTCACCTGGCTGGAGCAGGGGTTTGGGGTGCGGTAAGGGATACGGGCTCTGGGATGGGGCCCGAGGGGTTCGGAATGTGGGAGGGGGCTCTGAGCTGAGCCTGGGGTAGGGGTTTGGGGTGCAGGAGGTGGTGTGGAGACTGGGGTGCTGAAGGGGGTGAGGGGTGCAATCTTTGGGAGGAAGTGTGGATGCAGGAGGGGGCTCAGGGCTGGCGCAGGGGATTGGGGTGCGGGAGGGGGTGAGGGGTGCAGGCTCCGGCCTGCCGGCACTTACCTCGGGTGGCTCCTGGTCGGCGGCACAGCAGGGCTAAGGCAGGCTCCCTGCCTGCCCTGGCCCCGCGCCACTCCCGGAAGTGGCTGGTATGTCCATGCCCTGCACACTGCCCGCGCCCTGAGCGCCAACTCCACAGATCCCATTGGCCAGGAACTACGGCCAATGGGAGCTGCGGGGATGGAGCCTGTCTTAGCCCCGCTGCACCGCCAACTGGGAGCTGCCCGAGGTAAGCAGGGCCAGGGGAGTCCACACACTGCCCCCTCTGCACGCCGCCCCCGCACCTCCCATTGGCCACAGTTCCTGGCCAATGGGAGCTGCAGAGTCGGCACTTGGGGTGCAGGCAGCGTACAGAGACCCCTACACCCCCTTAGGGGCCACAGGGATGTGCTGGCCCCTTCTGGGAGCAGCGCAGAGCCCGGGCAGGCAGACAGCCTGCTTTAGCCCTGGGCCCCCACTGCGCTGCCAGACTTTTAGCAGCCTAAAAATCTCCCAGTTTGGCTGCAGTAACCTCTGGGAGATAGAGCCCGATTCCGGGAGACTCATGGCAAAACCTGGAGGGTTGGCAACCTTATTCGCCCCATTTGTAAAGACTGAAAATAATGTAGATACTTACTGCAATACCCTGTGGCATATTAATAAAGCATGAATTGAAAGTTAAAGATGTTTTCCCCCCAATTCTGTATATAGTTAAAAGAGCAGGCAACCTTTAACTCATTAACATTTGAGGAGGGTTGAGTGCTACAACATATTGTTTTTAATTAAATTATTTTAATAGTTTATAATAAATTTAGGCCTGATCATAGGTTGTCATCACTGCAAATTTCATTTGTAAATAGGTTTATTTTAAGAAGACAAATGTATTTCAATTAAATTTGAAAGTTTTGTGTTTTTTTTAATGTCATTGACTTTATCCACTCTGTTTATCATGGATTTGTGGTAAACTACCATTGATAAGGTGTAATTGCAAATGGAAGGTCAGAATAAAGAAAAGTGCACTGAACCTGTTTATCCAATTTTGTACAGCAATTCAAAACCAGTTACAAACAAAACGGTCACTCTGCAAGCTGCTCATGAGGGGTTCCCTGCACAGAGCAGTTTGCAGAATCAAGGCCTATGGCGCTATGACTACTCATGTGCCTAAGTGTTCACAGGATCAGGGCCTGCAAACACTAACTCACATGAATAGTCCCACTGACGTCAGTGGGACCAAATGTTTTATTTATAAAGAGTGAACAAGAAAAAGTCTCCAATTTTGGTGGGTTCTTTTTATTTAATATGCAACTTCTATCATTCAAAAACTTTGCATACTTTACTCTATGTTTTTGTTTAAATTGCTCCTCGGTGTTTCAGCTGTAATTTCTTTCCCAAAGTTAGACAGAAACACGAGAATACGAGAGATCTTCAACAGGAACACTGAGTCACATAATTCTATTGTATGTCTCAGGGCCACTACCATTTTGCAGACTGAATAAAAGGACCAGGACTTCTATAAAAAAAATCCTCCAGTATATACAAAAAATTCCTACCTTGTGGCATTGTCTACAATTAGCTGAGACTCAGCTCTGTGATTAGTTCTCAGTTCCACAGACCAGCCTCTAGATTTTAGACCCTCAAAAATATCAGCGAGCATGTTGCCAGGGTCAATGCTGGGTAACTGTCTGATATCACCTAAAGAGAAGATATATTAATAGCATTTGTGATCAGTGATAAATAGTAAACAGAATATCAGTGGGAAATATTCCAAAAATACAGTAGTGACAAGAAATATGCTCTCCACCTCTATTAGAATACAAGACAGAGTTATCACATGTATGCTCAATACAAATTCTGTGAAATTATGCTTCTCACCAAGAATCCCAAAATGGAATTTCTTTGAATCAGGTTGTTGCATAGTTCTAATTATCTTCCCTTCAGTATATAATACATTAAATCATTGTTCAGAGCATATTCTATATTCCCAATTCAAACAGCCATTAGTACTCGATGTCATGCCATCCTGTTAAGTCTCTTCTCTATGGTAAATGTCAACACTAAATCAGACTTGTCTACGGGAATTTATACATTTAAATCATGGTATTTGTTTTGGTGGGACAAAAATGTGATCTCCAAAAACGGGCACAGGGGTACAAAATCCTAATTTCTTTTCATGGTACTTTGTTCTATTTGTTAGATTAAAAACAAGTTAGTTCCGAATCTGACTGTCTGAACTACCTTAAAATCAAATATTTTATTTTTCTTCTGTCCAGTTTATATGCTGTCAACATTCACTCAAGCTGTGTTAAAGAACTGAGGGAAAACTTACTAACAATAAGATGTATTATTTTGGTTGTTGAAAAATCTAAAGGGAAGTAAGTGGTGAAAGCCTCATTATCGAATACTTTTAGAACCAGACAAAACGCTAGGAAATATACAATAGAGAATAATCCTGCACTGACAGGGAGGTAGGCTGGATGATATAATTATTTTCCATCTCATCTATGATTTTATGGCAAGAGTGGCAAAATCCATGGAATAGAACATGCCTTTCAGGCGGCCCTAGAGATTACAGCCTCATTATGATCACAGGTAAACTATCATACCTCTGCTGGATTTCTTTCAACTAATTATCGTGGAACTACCACTCGTTATAAAACACACTAGCACCCAGCAAGTTCTCTCACATCCTGCATATGTGTCAAAATATGAGTCAACAGTGTGATGCTGCTGCAAAAAAAGCAAACATGATTCTGGGATGCATTAACAGGTGTGTTGTGAGCAAGACACGAGAAGTCATTCTTCCGCTCTACTCTGCCCTGGTTAGGCCTCAACTGGAGTATTGTGTCCAGTTCTGGGCACCGCATTTCAAGAAAGATGTGGAGAAATTGGAGAGGGTCCAGAGAAGAGCAACAAGAATGATTAAAGGTCTAGAGAACATGACCTATGAAAGAAGGCTGAAAGAATTGGGTTTGTTTAGTTTGGAAAAGAGAAGACTGAGAAGGGACATGATAGCAGTTTTCAGGTATCTAAAAGGGTGCCATAAGGAGGAGGGAGAAAACTTGTTCACCTTAGCCTCTAAGGATAGAACAAGAAGCAATGGGCTTAAACTGTAGCAAGGGAGGTTTAGGTTGGACATTAGGAAAAAGTTCCTGTCAGGGTGGTTAAACACTGGAATAAACTGCCTAGGGAGGTTGTGGAATCTCCATCTCTGGAGATATTTAAGAGTAGGTTAGATAAATGTCTATCCGGGATGGTCTAGACAGTATTTGGTCCTGCCATGAGGTCCCTTCCCATCCTAGAATCTATGAATCTATGAATAACTCAGGAAATATTTTGAAATTAGACTAAATTTACACTATTGCTTTTCACTTACCAAGTATAATAAGCTTGGCAAGTTGAGCGTGGTCACATAGCAATTTTAAAACTGAACTAAGCATTTGTACAGGTACTAAGCTCCCTTCATCCACAACCAGAACTGTCACAGTAGAAAACTTCCACGGCATTCGTCCATCTCTTAATCTCCATGAATAAAAACTGTAGATGACCTAGAAATCAATCAAAATAAATAATTTAACTTCCATTCAAGAAACACCTGAAGTTATCAAATTTAAATAACTTTCTTATAACAAGTAAAATGTGGGATCTTCCATGCTGTATTTACCACAGCCATCATCTCAGTTACATGATGAAACTGATGCATCAAAACGTTCGATCCTACTCTCCAATAATCATGTACACATCTCCAGAACACATTTTTAGCAGAGCAGAATCAACTAAAACTATTTATACAGAAAGAATGAGGAGTACTTGTGGCACCTTAGAGACTAACAAATTTATTTGGGCATAAGCTTTTGTTGGCTAAAACTCACTTCATCGGATGCATGCAGTGGAAAATACAGTAGGAAGATATATATACACAGAGAACATAGAAAAAATGGGTGTTGCCATACCAACTCTAAAGAGACTAATCAATTAAGGTGGGCTATTATTAGCAGGAGAAAAAAAAACTTTTATAGTGATAATCAGGATGGCCCATTTCAAACAGTTGACAAGAAGGTATGAGTAACAGTATGGAAAAAATTAGCATGGGGAAATAGTTTTTACTCCTGCTGATAATAGCCCACCTTAATTGATTAGTCTTGTTAGAGTTGGAATGGCAACACCCATTTTTATTATGTTCTCTGGCGAACCGCGGCCTCCCAGTCAATGGGAACTGCCGGAAGTGGTGACACTTCCCGCAGCTCCCATTGGCTGGGAACGCGGCCACAGGGAGCTGAGGGGCTCCATGCCTGCAGATGCTCCAAGTAAACAAAAACGTCCCGACCCGCCAGTGGCTTACCCTGACGGGCCGGGAGCCAAAGTTTTCCAACCCCTGAAATATAGGGTCAGCTTATGAAAGGGTCATACAGTTTTTGATATTTTTACCTAACCATTTTGGGAGGGTCCGCTTATAAACAAACGGGCTAATGAACAAGTATATACAGTACTATAGACTTTTCAGGATATGTGGAATTGGTGAAAAAAGTCACGTGAAAGCCCCTCATCATTTTTATGCCTCTAGAAGGTACTGTAATGCACATTTAAAATAAAGAAGGCCAAAAATTGCAGCTGACATGATGTAAAAAGTCTGACTTGTAGACTTTTGAAAAACAAGGTTGACTCTTAAATGTGGACAAGCTGTGCTTATTAAACGCCATTATGAACAGTTAAAAGATTTATAAGAGAGGTTCAGTTAGCAATCTGATTATTGTACAAAATAAGAAGGACTATACTAAAAGATCGTTTTAGAGAGATTGCACAAATATTATATACCTGATGGAGAGTGTAAGCGGGAAGCTCTGTTTTCTCATTCAGCAGGCTAGCTGCTCTTCCTGTAGGTGCAGTAAGTAAAACATTTAAAAGGTTTTTTGTGCAAATGTTCTCCTGACAAAAATGATTAAAGGTATTCCATTCAGCAGATGCATCCAGGTCCTTTTCAAAATCATTACAAGCACTTGCCACTTCTTTTTCCACCTGCTTTAAATACTGAAAAAGGCAGCTAACTACAGTAGTCTTCCCACAACCCCCTTTTCCACTTATGATTGTCACTGGATTAGAACAAATCATTTTCACAGCTTTCATTTGATCTGGGTCCACTTCTGCTTCACTTATAGTTTCTATGTCTGGTACCTGTTCGTTATAAAGAAAATCACTGTCACTGTTGTTTTGTATATCTGGGGCATTACTGCCCTCCACTTGCTCTGTTTCAGGAGGCTGGTTATTATTTATTTTAATATCTCCATTTGTTTTTGATTTGGTGGTATCTCTAACATTAAGTACTTTTCTCACATCAACAGGTAACTGCCATGGGTCATTTTTCATTAGATGATTTACAGAAAGTGCAATGTCTTTTTCAGATTTGTAAAGATGAGAAAGAAATACCAGTTTCTTCTCACCAATCATTATTTTCTCATCTTTCATAAATTTCAAGGATTGCCAGGCATGTTCAATGGGCATATCTTTAGAAACTAAAGAAGTCAAAATGTCTTGTTCTTCATAGGTATGCCCCATTTCTCTACATCTTTGCTTGAGCTTATCGTATATTATTAATGCATTCTTCTGCAATTCAGGAATCTTCCAGAGGAGATGCTCACACTGACAGAAGGCTGCCCAAGTTGCCTCACAAGTGGAAAGATTCAGTTCTCTGTAGGTTATCTTCCCACCAAAAGGGAAAAAAAGTTTAAATTATTTCACAAGACATTGGTATGTAACTGCAGAACTAATGCTTTTGTCATTAAATACAAATTTATAATTCAAAAGATATGAAGCAGCACAGACAATATGTACGTTTTAACAAATTCTAGCTATACTACCTTCTCAAACCAAACACAGCAAGGAATTTCAAAGCAAGGGGGGCTTGATCAATCCCATCTGTCATTTTGCTGTAGAAAACTGAATCATTGTACAAAAAAATACTAACAGAAATTGGGTACTAGAAAAGAGGTTTGTATCAAATCTGTATTCTACCCAAACTATCACCAAGCCGAATAAAAGAGCAAACTGCTACAGAATAATAATACAATACATGTGATAATATCTGAGTGCATGTGTACACATTATAGCACACATTATACGTAAATAAGATCTCATTCGCTGCAATATGTTGGCAAAGTAGGATGAAATGGTTTTAATTCACATTTTCCTTCCTTTTGGTGGGCTTACATCTATTGCTTTACTATTTTTCCCTTTCTTCTTATAGAGCAAACAAAGATTTAGGAAAACTGGATTACTTATAAACGGTGGGATTATTTTATTTGCACTCAAATGGGACTGGACACCCTAATAATTCATATCCACATAGCAAAAGCTGACTTCACTTTAAGGACCAATAGCCTGTAAGAAAGAGTTCATAAAACAGCCATTTTGAAATTACAGACTAGTCAATGGTAAAACAGTGATCGAGAACCAAATTGTTTCTGTTTTGAGATCTTTGTTCGTAAACACCCCCCTCCCACAAAAAGTATGCACTGACCTCTCAATAAATTATTTTACATACAAGTGTTCTAAAAGGATATTATAAAGTTACCTGGAAACAAATTTTAAAAGGGAACAGAGTAAATTAAATTTGAAAAGAAAATTAAGATATCTCCATAGTAAAATATCAAGGTGACTGCTCCATTGATTCCTGACATGTACACACCAGCTCTGCAGAGTCTGTTCAATGACATGCAATTGAACACATTTAGTGGAGCTGCAGTCAAAAGAGAGGAGACTGAGAAAAAGCTAACAGATGAAAAACAATGGTAAAGAATGTAAAAAATAATTTTAAAAAACCCTTAGTTTCTCATTACCATATTCCCTTTCAGAATGATTTTATTTCTTATAGTTTAGTGCTGGCCTATTGCTATTAAAAAGTAAATTTACAATACCACAACGTTATGTCAACTGAATAGCATCGTACTTTGGCAAGCCAATACTGCATTGATATCTCGATACCAAATTCAAATAAAAAAAAAAAAAGTTAAGTATTAAAAGTTGAAACTGTGTTTCTATTTTGCTGTGCTAAAAATGAAAAAACACAGGTTAACTTAGTCCTAACTCAAAGAGTTTACAATCTAAAAACAGACAAGACAGACAGCCATGTAAAATGTTAGAGGCAAACTTCTCAGTTAGCTTTAAAAAAAAAAAACAAAAACAAAAAACGTTTAGGCCAAGAAATCATTCTCCCACTATTTATCACACATGCACACTTTCCCTCTCTTCTAGAGCACTAATCAACTTGTTCTATTTTGCTGGTCTAATGTGCCCTTCATCATCATCCTGCCCAACTACAGCAGTCAAGAAGATTATGGAAAAAAAGCAAAAAACAGTTAAATGGTGCCTTTAAGAGAAATATCTAAAGGCTTTTATGTCAGTCCCTGTCCACAGTGGCTCCTGCTCATTTCTCCCCAGTAGAGGTAAGGTGAAAGCGTGCTTTAAGCAAGAGCTTTCAAGACAAGGGCTGGTTGAAAAAAGGTGATCCATTTCCATGACAATATTTGCATTTTTTAAGAAAAAGTTTAGTTTAGAAGCAGGACAAAATACAAGAAATGGGGGGGAGGGGTAAAGAAAAAAATCCATTTCTGGAAAACCAAGAGGGAATTTTTTGGCATCTTGGCTGCACTCAAGAAATGCTCTTGTCAATTTCAAGAGCCTTCCACCCCAGCTGTTAGAGAGGCAGAGAGCCTAGGGAACTCTGACTTCCCACCAACCCTACAGGAGCCAGACAGACACTGCCTGTCCCCTGGAGCTGGGGAAAAATAGAGGGGTGGCAGGGAGGTAGCATGCATGGGGGATGTGCCTCTCCAGCCTCCAGAGCTGCCGAAGGAGAAGGGAGGCCTACAGTGCAGGGAAACCTGCCAGCATTTTGACTGAAGTTTTGTGGAATCTTTAACAGATTCAGCAAAAGGTTTTATCAGAAAATTTCCAACCAGCTCTACTCAGGTCAATTCCTGGCTTCCACTACCCTACACAGATTCATTCACCTCATCACATACAACCAAACACTTCGTAACACCAAATAACTCAGTCCTTCCAATTCTATTCACATGCTAATCTTCCCCTACACAAACTTGTCTGTCCTTAATAAAAAACTCAGCAATTACCAAATATAATATTCCTTCAGATCCTACTGCTTTTTAAATCTATACTATGCATTTCTATCCACACATATTAACAGCTTTGCTTCCACCACTGTATTTTAGTTAACCAAATGTGAAACAAAAGGGGAGGTAGGGGGAGGGGGGGAGAGAGAGAGAGAGAGAGAGAGAGAGAGAGAGAGATCTGGTTTATAATTAGAGCTGGTTGGAAAAATTCCAACAAAACTCTGTCTAAACTTGCTGACTCGATTAAAATCAAATGTTTTACACAAAGTTTGATTCTGACAAATTTCCGATGGAAACCTATTGTCCAGCCAGGTTTTGAAACTGAACTGTTTCCTAGCAGGTCACACACCCAGCTGTCCTGCAGCATGTCTGGTGGGCTGCTGGGGATCTGGGCTTCCAGAGTCTGCCACTCTGGGTCAGCCTACCGTGTGGACTGCCTCAGAGTCAAGAACCCCAAGACTTTCAGGCCAACGGGTAACCCAAGCTGCCTGACTCCCAAGAATCTGGCGCTGGAGAAAGTAACTATTGACATGACAATAAGAGTCTGGTCAGTTTCACTGCTGCTATTCAGTGATGGGCAGCAGTGAAACTAACAAGAATCACAATAATTTCAGTCAACAGCTTCCAGGGTCCCTGACTCCCTGCAAACCACAAGGTAGGCAGCTGGGGATCCTAGGAGTGTTTCCAAAATGAAATATACCACATTTCAGTGTTTCTAAAAAGAAATATTGTAAGATTTCAGTTCCATGAATATTTCAATTTTTTTTTTAAACTTTTGTTAGGATTCTAGATTAAGTTTTTCTGAAAACTCAAAAATTTTTGCAGAACTGAAATCTGGTTTCCCAGCCAGCTCTGCTTATAATGGGAAGTAAGCTACAAAACTCAAACTACAGAGGAATGACTCACCTCTAAAATATGTTGACTTAAGAAGAACAGCTAATGTGAATATATGGAGAATGCTGAAGAAGCCAGAATATAAAGTAGAGTAAGTTGGTATGCAATACTAGTAGCTGAAAGCCCATGCTATCACATGGGTATAATTCATAAAGGCACGTAATTCATAAGAGCCAGAAATGGCTGATGCAATCCAGTTTTTAAGTTAACAGACGATGAATTCCAGTGATGATTGAATCTGGTGATATTCTAAACAATGGTTTTCAACCTGTGATCAAGGGATCCCCGGGGGTCTGCGAACTATGTCTAAAGGGTCCGCGAAAGGTTGTCGTTACCATAAAACAGTGGTTTTCAACCTGTGGGCTGCGGACCCCTAGGGGTCTGCAAACTATGTATAAGATTTCCAAAGGGGTCCACACCTCCATTTCAAATGTTTTAGGGGTTTACAAATGAAAAAAAGGTTGAAAAACACTGTTCTAAACTAAAGAAACCTCTCTTCCACACTTGTAGCTGTTTCCATCGCTTCACACGGACTCAGACATTTTAGGCTTCAGAGTGACACACAGTGACATTTCTGGAGTCTCATTATATAGATATGTACATGGAAATCTACATTAACATTAAACATTAAACTCTTAACTATGGTTGTCACAACACCTTTATTCAGCCTCACTGTGCCTTACTGAAGTGGGAAACCAAGATTATCTCGAGGAGCTCAGTATCTTTTATATGAAACTCCCTGTGTTCACCCAATCTGAAAGCAATTTCCATTTCTTCCATGGAGTACATCAAGAAACTGAATAATTCCCTTATATTTAAATTATATTAGAAACAGTTGCACAGTGATTAGGACGAATACTAACAAGGTTAGATAAGGTATTTCTGGACCCAGTGAGTATGTCTACACTGCATCTGGAAGCGAGCATTACAGCCTGGGATCCACAGACTTATTCTGGCACTAGAGCACTAAAGCTGTGTGGATAGTGCTTCAATGTTGTGTCTCAGGCTGAACCTCAGGCTCTGAAGCCCACACCTCTTCCCCACAACCGCAACATTTACACAGGTATTTTTAGTGCACTGGTGCGAGCCCCACTACAAGTACTGCAGACATATCCAGAAGGTTTCTATTTAGTGCAGCTGCCCAGGATGGTCTTGAAAAGAGAAAAATTATCTCTCTTCAAAAAGAATAAGCCTCCATCCAAATAACCAAAGGTCATAGTTTGAACAAATAGTATTGAATTATATGATGATCAAAATGTAATTAATTCATGTTACTTACCCTGCTGAATCCAAGTTTCCATGGCTCTTTTTTTAACATCTCATCTAATTTTGGTAGTATCTCATCTTCAGGAGAAACTTTTTCATCACTTTTGCTGTTCTGTTTGGTCACTTTATGCCAGCTCACCCCCTCTATAATATTGCAAAAATGACGTGGTAGAAGTCTTGGCAGGAACTCCATTATCACTGGGAAACTCAAAGCTACCAAAACAGTCTTTCCTGTAACTATATATTCATCACAAACCAAGAAAGTATTTATTAAAATACAAAAAGTGTTTGTAGAAGACAATTTGATTACTTAGCTTAGCAGGCTTTATTCCAAAAAACTTAAATAGAACTGGTTCTTTAGTTTTCTGTCTGAAAAAGCTTTTATATACTATTGATACGAGTAAGATTACTTAAATAGATTAAAAAATATTTTTCCACTTTGATTAAATTGTGTATTTGACAGAATTTTGTATATAGTCAGTTTCACATTAGTAGTCAAGTCTACCTCCCCTGATGTGTGCGCAACATATAAAAACCTGGTAACCTGAAACATCACCCATCCTTCAGTTCAATAAAATGTCAAGTTAAGCAGAACTGCCAGCACTTTTGAGTGAAATGGAAGTTAACTCTTAACAGATCTTCATTTAAGTGAGTTCCACTATTACTTTTTTTCTGCAACTGATTCCTGTTCCATCTATATGGTATAAGGCCCAGGTCATGCAAAGACTTGCATACATGCTTAACTACAAGCATGTGAGTAGTCCCCTTTATGTGCTCAGGAAAAAATCTTTGCGGGATCAATACTCATTTAAAAACACACTCTACCAGCACATTAGCATGGATAAAACATCTTAAAAGCATAACTCTGTTATTTTTATAATCCAATAATATATAAATTATACTTACATGATTGCATAATATAATAAAAAATATCAAAATTTTTCGTCTCAATAGATTTGTTCCCTTGCTGAAGATTTAATTTTGACTCTTGAAACTGATTAAGTTTTTCTTCAAGGTTTCTGAAGTTCAGATCAGATCTCTCAGGAAAACACTTAAAAAACTCCTCTCTGAAATTGTCAGGAACACAGCACTCTTTAAAAAAGAGTGAAAAAACTGCGTTTTGGTTTTCCCTTATATCGGTTCGTAGGAAGTATGACGGATATCCTTGCACAAAGTACTTTGAGTCCACCAATTTAACTTTAACATTAACTTTCCACCAAGGGCCAACCAATGGAAAACATCCAACCACTTCATACGTCTTTTGGGATCTTTCATCCTGTATTATAACTGAAATTAAAAAAAAAAAAATCAGTATAATATTGTTTAAAACTTTATTGCATTTTGCATAACAAATTCACTAAGTCAAAGCAAACAAACCAAAAAATTTAATTTTTTTCAGGTGTAATTTAGTTATAATAATCTTAGGTATTGCTTTTAACAGTAGTAAGTTAAAACAAAAACAAAAAACACCTCAGATATAAGCATGATTTTTAAATTGATTAATTGATTATGTTCCTGTAGGTGGCTGAAGTCAACAATACATCAAATAATTTTCTGGTATTAATTATTTGTATGAGCAGTTAAAGCTGCTTACTAATGGTCAGATTTTGCACTATTTAAATCAATTACAGTTTTATGTTATTGGTGATATGCTTACAACTAGTTTTAACTTCATTATTTCAAAAAATGACAATATCTTGTCCAAAATAATTGAGTTCTTGGACATTTTGATTGCATTAAAGGACACACAACCCCTTGCCTATATTATAGCTGTAAACAATGATAAGCTCTGTTATTAGTTTATGGTAGTACTTTCCAAACATTCAAAGCAGAGACAGTCCCAGCTCTGAGAAGCTCACAATCTAAGGACAGACAGAGAAGTCGAAAGAGGTCAGAGAAAGCTTAACTCTACTGTTTTCATGTTTTATTTTTGTTACAAAAGTGACAAGAATTAATTGATAATCTCACTAATGAAGTGAGAACAAAGTGTGTAATAAAAGTACAATCGTAACTGGATTTGAACACATTATCTTTGCAATTCACATCAGGCACACTCCATATAGCCAGTAAGCTACACACTTTTTTATTCCAATTGAAACAGTAAGAACTTTAAAAATATAATACAGTAGAAACTAAATTATTCTAAAGTCTCAGGGAAAACCCCAAACCTTTGGATAATCTGGTTCGGAAAAATCAAGAAGCAAGCTCGGCAGACTCAGCCAATAGTCAGGTATTAGACATTCCCACCCAGAGAGTATGTTTATCCTATAGAGACTATACTGGCATAGCTATGTTGCCTTAGCTATACCAGCATAACCCCATAGAGTAGGCATAGGTAACACTGAAAGGTTTTTCCACTGGAGTAGGAACACCATCTTCCCAAGTGATGGTACCTACATTGACAGAAGCATTCTTTCATTGACATAGCTGTGTCTGCACTGGGGGTGAGTCAGCATAGCTACATTGGTCAGGGATGTGATTATCAAACCCCTGACCAACGTAGCTATGTTGACCCAACTTTTAAACATACACCAGGCCAGAGTGACTAGCTAGCAGCTCAGCAGAATTTCAGGGTGCAACAGAAGTAGTTGTTGTTTGGTAGTTATTTCAGTCTAATGTCTTAATAAATCTTCTAATGGTATACACTAATCTGAGGTTTCAGACAATGAAAACCATATACGTAATTTAGAAGAAAAATATAAGGAGCCAGGAAAACGTTTAAGTCTGTGCTCCTGGGTGCTGGTAAAGTTGAAGACCTATCAGACTGTGGGCCAATTTCTATATAGCTGGACTGGTGTAATAGAGTAGAACTGGGGCCTATGGTTTTAAGCATAGAGTCGACCAGGCGCTCATTCAGAACATTCAGTTCCCTTCTTTAAAATAATTTAAATAGCTAAAAAGTTGAAATAGTTACTTAAAAATAGGCAAGGACTAGTCTAGTGGCCATCTATGTCTATTCGGTCACCTCTGTCTGTTTAGCCAATAGGGAACAAAAAAAGGTCAGGGTGCCATTGAACTCTACACTTAAGTGTGATAACTATTTAATAACTCATAAAATAATGAGCCGAGTGAAGGAATTAGGAACATTTCCCATAATTATTTGGTTTTAAATGAGTATTTATAAATGATATGGGAAAATTTGTGGGAGATTTTGACATACTGCAACAACAGCTCACAGGATGAGCCAATGGCAATAAACAAATATGACTTAGTATTGCCATAACAAGTCACACATTCCTTATCTCTTCAGCCCCACAGAGATGGTAAAGGTTTTTTCTAACTTGACTTAGTCCTTATCAAAACTAGAAACGTTACGCTGGCAAATCCTCCTAGTACAGATAAACTTATACAGGCAGAGAATAATAAGATGAAAAGGAATAGCCAGTATGGGTTTGTCAAGAACAAATTATGCCACACCAAATCTCATTTCCTAATTTGACATGGTTACTGGCCTAATGGATGGGGGGAAGCAGTAGACATGTTCTATCTTGATTTTTAATAAGGCTTCTGACCCAATACCACATGACATTCTCATAAGCAAATTAGGGAAATGTGGTTTAGATTAAGTTACTATAAGGTGGGTGGATAACTGGTTAAAAGACCATACTTAAAGGGTACGTCTACACTTACCGGAGGGTCCGGCGGCAGGCAATCGATGTTCTGGGATCGATTTATCACGTCTGGTTTAGACGCGATAAATCGATCCCGGATCGATCCCGGAAGTGCTCGCCGTCGACGCCGGTACTCCAGCTCGCCGAGAGGAGTACGCGGCATCGACGGGGGAGCCTTCCTGCCGCGTCTGGACCCGCGATAAGTTAGGACTAAGGTACTTCGAATTCAGCTACGTTATTAACGTAGCTGAATTTGCGTACCTTAGTCCGAAGTGGGAGGGTAGTGTGGACCAGGCCAAAGAGTAGTTATTACTAGTTCACTGTCAAACTGGAGGGAGAGGGGGCATCTCATGAGGTCCCACAGCTGTCAGTCCTGGGTCCAGTACTATTCAATATTTTCATTAATGACTTGGCTAATGGAGTGGAGAGTATGCTTATAAAGTTTGCAGATGACCCCAAGCTGAGAGGAACTACAAGCACTTTGGAGGAAAGGATTAGAATTCAAAATGACCTTAGAAATTGAAGAATTGGTCTGAAATCAACACGATGACATTCAATAAAGAGACGCGCAAGGTACTTCACTTAGGAAGGAAAAATCAAATGCACAACTACAAAATGAAAAATAACTGGCTAGGTAGTAGTACTGCTAAAAAGAATCTAGGATGTAGTGGATCACAAATTGAATATAAATCAACAATGTAATCCAGTTGCGAAAAAGGCTAATATTCTAGGGTGTATTAACGGGAATGTATTATGTAAGAGACAGGAGTTAATTGTCTTGCTCTCTTCAGCACTGGTGAGGCCTCAGCTGGAATAACGTGTCCAATTCTGGACACTACACATTAGGAAAGATGTGGACAAACTGGAGAGAGTCTAGAGACTCTCTAGATTTAGAAAATCTGACCTATGAGGAAAGGCTAAAAAAAAACCTGGGCATGTTTAATCTTGAGAAAAGAAGACTAAGGAGGGACCTGATAACAGTCTTCAAATATGTTACGGACTGTTATAAAGAGGACAGTGATCAATTGTTCTCCATGTCCACTGATGTTAGGAGAACTAGTAACTAGCTTAAATTGGCAGCAAGGGAAATTTAGGTTACATATTAGGAAAAACTTTCCAATTACAAGGGTAGTTAAGTTCAAGGAAGGCTGTGGTATCCATCCTGGAGGTTTTTAAGAATAGTTTGGAAAAACACCTGTCAGGGATGGTCTAGGTTTACTTGGTCCTGCCTGACTTGATGGTCCCTTCCAGCCCTCCATTTCTATGATTCTATCTTTTGCCAGTAGAGCTTATTCCAATTCCCTGAGAGACATAAATTATAAATTATAGCAGTGCATCTACACCAGTGCTTATAAACCAATTCTATAGTAAACAAAAGCACATTCTTAATCGACATACCTATGCCAATATCAGTTTTAAGTGTAGAGCAAGCCTGATTCTCAAATTTACATTGACATAGCTACATAACTCAGTTGTGTGGGGGAAAAAAAACACACCCCAAGTGCCATAGCTATGTCAATATACGCTTCAGTGTAGACAAAACTAGGTTGACAGAAGAATGCTTCTTGGGGAGGTGATGTTCTTCCAGTGATGAAAAAATCCCTTCTTTCGCTGCAGGCTGGGTCTACACTCAAGGTTATGCCAACATAGCCATGGTGCAGTAGCTATGCCACTATAGTACCCGTAGCACAGACGTAGCCTAGGAAAAAATGTAGGGCTTTTAGACCAAATTAATTGACATATGAAACACCACTTAGCGCCTAGCTCCTAAATGGAACTACTATAGTGTGGGTGCATAACTGGTTGGAAAAACTGTTCCCAGAGACAGGGCCGGCTCCAGCATTTCTGCCGCCCCAAGCAAAAAAAAAAAAAAAAAGCTGCGATCGGCGGCGGCAGTTCAGCGGCAGGTCCTTCGCTCCTAGAGGGAGTGAGGGACCTGCCGCCCCCGAATTGCCGCATGTGCCGCCCCTCTCCCTTGGCCGCCCCCAAGCACCTGCTTGTTAAGCTGGTGCCTGGAGCTGGCACTGCCCAGAGAGTAGTTATCAGTGGTCACAGTCAAGATGGAAGGGCATACTGAGTGAGGGTCCTGCAGGGATAAGTCCTGGGTCCAATTCTGTTCAAGATCTTCATCAATGATTTAGATAATGGCATAGAGAGCAAACTTTTAAAATTTGCAGACGATACCAAGCTGGGAGGGGATGTAAGTGCTTTGGAGGATAGGATTAAAATTCAAAATGATCTGGACAAACTGAAGAAATGGTCTGAAGTAAACTGGATGAAATTCAGTAAGAACAAATGCAAAGTATTCTTCTTGGGAAGGAACAATCAATTGCACACATACAAAATGGGAAATGACTGCCTAGGAAGGAGTACTGCAGAAAGGGATCTGGTGGTCAGAATGGATCACAAGCCAAATGAGTCAACAGTGTAACACTGTTGCAAAAAAAAAGCTAACATTAGTACATCCTATAATAAGAAGAGTGTTGCAAGTAAGACATGAGAAGTAATTCTTCTCCACTCTACTCCACACTGAGTGGGCCTCAATTGGAGTATTGTGCCCACTTCTGGGTGCCACATTTCAGGAAAGATGTGGACAAATTGGAGAAAGTCCAGAGAAGAGCAACAAAAATGATTAAAGGTCTAGTAACCATGATCTATGAAGGAAGATTGAAAAAACTGGGTTAGTTTAGTGTTGGAGAAGAGAAGACTGAGAGGGCATACGATAACAGTTTTCAAGTACATAAAAGGTTGTTACAAGGAGAAAGGAGAAACATCTTCAGAGAACTATCCAGATCTTGGAGTCATCGTGGATAGTTCTCTGAAGACGTCCATGCAGTGTGCAGCGGCAGTCAAAAAAGCAAACAGGATGTTAGGAATCATTAAAAAGGGGATAGAGAATAAGATGGAGAATATCTTGTTGCCCTTATATAAATCCATGGTACACCCACATCTTGAATACTGCGTACAGATGTGGTCTCCTTACCTCAAAAAAGATATACTGGCATTAGAAAAGGTTTAGAGAAGGGCAACTAAAATGATTAGTGGTTTGGAACGGGTCCCATATGAGGAGAGATTAAAGAGGCTAGGACTTTTAAGCTTGGAAAAGAGGAGACTAAGGTGGGATATGAGAGGTATATATAAAATCATGAGTGATGTGGAGAAAGTGAATAAGGAAAAGTTATTTACTTGTTCCCATAATATAAGAACTAGGGGCCACCAAATGAAATTAATGGGCAGCAGGTTTAAAACAAATAAAAGGAAGTTCTTCTTCACACAGTGCACAGTCAACCTGTTGAACTCCTTGCCTGAGGAGGTTGTGAAGGCTAGGACTATAAAAAAGAACTAGACAAATTCATGGAGGTTAAGTCCATTAACGGCTATTAGCCAGGATGAGTAAGAAATGGTGTCCCTAGTCTCTGTTTGTCAGAGGGTGGAGATGGATGGCAGGAGAGAGATTACTTAATCATTGCCTGTTAGGTTCATTCCCTCTGGGGCTGCTGACAGTGGCCAATGCCAGGTGACAGGATGCTGGGCTGGATGGACCCTTGGTCTGACCCAGTATGGCCATTCTTCTGTTCTAAACCTCTGAGGACAGGACAAGAAGCAATGGGCTTAAATTGCAGCAAGCACGGTTTAGGTTGGACATTAGGAAAAACTTCCTTTCGGGGTGGTTAAGCACTGAAATATATTGCCCAGGGAGGCTGTGGGATTTTTTAAGAGCAGGTTAGACAAACACCTGCCAGGAATAGTCTAGATAATGGTTAGTCCTGCCGTAAATGCAGGGGACTAGACTAGAACAGTGGCTCTCAACCTTTCCAGACTACTGTCCCCCTTTCAGAAGTCTGATTTGTCTTGTATACCCCCAACTTTCACAATTAAAAACTACTTGCTTACAAAATCAGACATCAAAATACAAAAGTGCCACAGCACACTAGTACTGAAAAATGGCTTACTTTCTCATTTTTACCATATAATTACAAAATAAATCAATTGGATTATAAATATTATACTTACATTTCAGTGTACGGGACATAGAGCAGTATAAACAAGTCATTGTCTGTATGAAATTTTAATTTGTACTGACTTCCAGGGTGGATAAAAATCAATTTTTTTCTTATTTAAATCATTTTTTTTGATAAAATGCTTTTTGAGGAAAAAAACCTATCTAAAGATAGTTTTAATTAAGATACATTATAGCTCAAAGATGTCTCGCCATGGAACAGGGATTATAAATTCTAATTCTATAGTATGAGACAATATATTCATGTAATGTTTAAGAAACATTTTGTGAGTGAGTTCCAATAGTTCATGGATTAGGGACCCAATCTTATGGGGTTCCAGGGGCTTCTGTATAGATTATTTAGGTTAATCTTTCTATCTGCCCAATGGGACTCAATGCTAAGTCTAGAAGATACCATCAGAGATGCCTAGTTTTGCAGTTCTCAAACTGTGGATTTGTGTCTCCAGAGATAACATGCTTGTTAACAGCAAAAATGTTTTTAAATAAATAAATATATAGAGGTGAGAAATAACAGACCTCAACCCTATTGTCCCTCTGCAAATTTGTGTACACAGAGTCAGTTCCTTACCTCTCTCTAAAAGTGCAAAATTTCAAAAAATTCAATGAACAGAAGATTGTTGGGGGCGGAATAGATCTGGACAAGGAGCAGAAGTCTGGAGATAAATGTGAGACGGGAGGGAACAGGCAGCAGAAACAAAAGTTAAACTGTTTGAGCAGCATATTCCAGAAGTCTTGAGGTCTTTCTGAGTGTAGCCTTCATTGATTTGAGATCTACCATACCATTCTCTCACTAGAAGGGAAAACCTATAATGGCAGCAGGCCATAAAAGAGACCCAGTTTGGGTCTCATCTATCTCTGAGTTTTGAAGAATATGTATTAAGGTTATAACAACCAACAAGAATGCACTTTTATATAGAAATCCATGATTAAATCAAGTCTTCCTGACTAGTGATTTAAATTTGATTTAAATCAGGTGTCTCAAACAGGCGGCCCGCGGAGTTATTTCCTGCAGCCTGCAATAGCCCCCCTCATCCCCCACCTCCGCCCCCGAGCGCACTGCATCCCCGCTCCTCCGCCTACCTCCCAGTGCTTCCCGCCGCTAAACATCTGTTTGGCGGCACTTAGGACTTTCCAGGAGGGAGGGGGGAGGAGCAGGGATGTGGTGCACTCAGGGGAGGAGGCGGAGAAGAGGCGGGGCCGGGATTTGGGGAAGGGGTTTGAAAAGGGGCAGGGAGGGGGGGAGTTGGGGCAGGGACTTCGGGCAAGAGGTTGGAATGGGGGCAGGGCCTCATGGAAGGGGTGGAGTGGGGGCGGAGCCAGGGGCGGGGGCTTTTGTATCTTTGTTTGAAAAGGTGTCAGTGATGCAGCCCTCAGGCGAATATACTAGTCCTCGTGTAGCCCTCGTGATGATTTGAGTTTGAGATCCCTGATTTAAATCAAATCCACCCTGCTGACTTCATTAGTACTTTTTACATAGCCTGTTGTAAAACTAGGCAAATAGCTAGATGAGTTGATGTATCCCCTGGAAGATCTCTGCGTACCCGGGTTGAGAATCACTGGACTAGATGACCTCTGGAGGTCCTTTCAGTCCTACGATTCTATGATTGACACAGTTTACCACCTTTAAAACTGTGATGGGCTAATATGATTTTAAAGGTGTTAAACAATATCTATATTAGGTGTTAAGTGGGTTTCAAAAGTTAGCTAATGCAAGTTTTAAAAACATCTTTTTCCTATACAGTACTGTAAGGATTTGCTTAGAAGCCACAGGACCGTGGGCAGGCCCCTGCAAAGGAGCCATGAGAAACCAGCACCAGGACAGCCTTGGGGGAGGGAGGCAGAGATTTCCCTACATCCCCCCCAGTGGGGGTGTATACCCTCCCTGGATTTCCCCAACACCCCCCCTCCCCAGTGGTCAACTAGTTACATGCAGTGTTGCCAATTTAGTCTTTGGTTGGAAATCTGAATTGAAATTGAAACATTAATACACACTTTAGAAGCATATACAGTATATGATAAAATACTTCTACCTGAAAAAGTACAATAGGTTTGAAAAGTATGAACAAAGGCCTGGTCTACACTAGCCTGTTATTTCGGAATTAGCCGAGTTATTTCGAAAAAAAAATGATTCCGTCCACATGACCAAATGTTTTTTTCGATTTAAAGGGCTCTTTAATTCAATTTCTGTACTTAGGGTGACCAGATAGCAAGTGTGAAAAATCGGGACGGGGGTGGGGGGTAATAGGAGCCTATATAAGAAAAAGCCCCAAATATTGGGACTGTCCCTATAAAATCGGGACATCTGGTCACCCTATCTGTACTCCACCTCGGCAAGTGGAGTAGCGCTTAAATCGAGATCGCAATCCCAGGTTAAAGGTATTGTGGACGCAATTCGACGGTATTGGCCTCCGGGAACTATCCCAGGATGCTCCCTTGTGACCGCTCTGGGCTGACTCTGTCACCAGGCCACTTGGCCTGTATTAAGGGGCGCCCTTTGGGGCCCTATGTCCTGCATTGTAGGACGCTGCTGCCCATCAAGCGTTTGACCAGCTCCAGCGCTTGGGGGGAGCCTGTCTCTATGCTGATCAATGTGGGGTTTGCCCTTGACTTCAATAGGGGAAGGGGCAGGATTTCACCTTTCCTGGTTTCTGAGCAGTGCCTGTGACTTACCACACTATGTCTTATGGTGCCAGGTCTCCCAACAATAACCTTTGTCCTCGATTTTTCATAGGGATATATCCTGGATGGCCTTGAAAACCAGGTGATTCCCTTACGAGTGCTAATGCCAAGCACTCAAAAAATCATAAGGCAAGCCCCCAAATATCCCAAGATTGGCTTAAAAATCATGAGATTTTAAAATATAATACAATTGGGGTTCTTTTTATTTGCCTTCTGGTTTTTGAGCTTTTAGAGTTCCTGTTTTCCAGCTTTGCCCCTCTCCCATGAGGGCTAGTATCTTGTATTTGTTGTTGTTAATGATACCTGAGATTCTCACATACTCACAGGCCTCTACGAGGTGAGGCTCTAAAAAGAATAATAAATGTCGCTAGATCAGTGCTTAATTCACAATGAAAGGTGCCAGGTCTCAAGCAATTTTTTTACTTTCATAACTGATGCAGCAAGCCCAAAGGTACCAAGGCTATGAATTGCCAAGCCTACAGGTGCTGGGAGTCGGCCTTGGCAAACCCTTGCACAAATTAAGCAGATGGAGGGGGGAGGAAGGGGGGGGGGGAAGAGAGAGAGAGTGAGTGTGTACACAGCTTAAATTGGTTAAAAACCCTAACTTTCAGTACTCAGTGTTTCAAAAACGTTAGACTGCCAACCTGTGTCATAGAGATGTCTTTGGTTTAAAAAAACAACAACCCATGAATAAAGCTACTTTAAGGGAAATTACTGCTTTGTCCAACCCCAAAGAGCTATGTGATCTTTGCTCACCAATTCTCATAAAACTTGTATTTGTCATTCCTTTTTGGTGACTTTAGTATTACGATCTATTATAAATAAAGTGCATTTCATCGATTGATTTTAAAATGAAATTAGTAACTGGAAAAAATGGCCAGTATTTTTTTTAAACCTGTGATAATTATAAACTACTGTATTCTGTCATTTACTTTCTAGAATCCTAAGTATATCTAAGTATACTCTAAAGTTCTCCTGCGAAATGCCAGCTGTGCAAACCCTTCCGTGGCTGGATCATTCTTGTGTTTTTATTTTAAGTACAAAATAAATATGTATAACAAATTTAAAAGTATGTAATTAGTAATTTGATATGTCGGATGGTGTCTTTTTTTAATGTGTTCGCTCCCCCTGATGTTAGAACCTGGCTACGCCACTGGTCTCACCCCTCATCAGTCTTCACTTTCCCCCCCCCCCCCGCCCCCATCCATATTTTTGAACTACCACCACCCATTTCAAGTCCTGGGGAAAACACTGGGCTGAGGGAAAAGGAAGATGCCCCAGCGCTGGCACTGAGGAAGAGCAGGAAGTTGGGTAAATGTGTCACTGAAATGCACAGCAAAACCCTCCCTGCCAGCCCCCCCGAGGCACTGCCTGACACTCGAGCCCATGAGGGACCAGCTAGGGGATGGAGGGACGAGACGGGCCGTGTCCCCCCTCCCCGTGGGCAGGAGGGAGGCGGGCTGGCGGGGAGGGGTCTCCCTGCCCTGGCGCGCCGCTCCTCACCCTTTCGGCGCGCGGGGAGGGAAGCCCGGAGCACCCGCCCGCTGCTGCACAGCTCGGAGGCGTCCAAGAAGAGCGAGTCGGGATCGGGGTGCGGGTCGTCCTGCTCCTCCTCAACCTCCGCCTCCCTGCCCTTCGCCGGCAGCAACACCCCCCACAGCTCGCTCACGGGCCGCGTCCTCCCGCGGGCCTGGGCCATGTTTCCTCGCTGGGCCCGGCCGCTGGGGGCGGACGGCTCCTCCCCGCAGCGCCGCCGCCGCCGCCTCCTGGGCGGGCCCAGCCAGCCGGCACTGAGGGGCCGCGCGTCCAGCCGCTGAACCCCGTCCCCGCTTCTCCAGCAGCCCAGGCCCTTCCGCCTCTTTCAGCCCCGGGCCCCGCCAGCCACTCCCCTCCGCGGGGTGGGGCCCAGGGCTCAGTCACTGTCCCCGTCCCGTGGTATTGCCCGCCTTAGGGGCGCAGCTGTGTGCTGGCTGCGCTTCCCCGGCCGAGCTGGGCGCCGCACCCGCCACTGAACTGCTGGCCTGGCGCGGTCTGGCTTTCCTTACTCTTTACCCAACAACAACAGTAGCTGTAGTGTGAGGAGGAAACCAGGCTGGGAGGCGAGTAGCCTGTTACTAGAGCTCGCAGCCAAGGCCTAGCCACGCTGTTGGGGCTGCTCTGTAAAACTGCAGCACCACCGCACAAGCTATTTAAAGCTTTGCTGTAGTCTGTTGGGCCCAGGCTATTGGAGAGCAATAAGGTGGGTGAGCGAATATCTTTTATTGGACCAGCTCCTGTTGAGGAGAGACATAGGTGACTAGTAACTGCTTATAATAAAGGTTATGGTGGTATTGCATTGCCCCATGCATGGTGCTTGCAGCAGGGCCCAAATTTAGCTCTAACAGACCTTACAGGAACACTGTGAAACTGACTATACACAAAGTGCCATCAATACATAAAACTGAAGAAACTGAAAAAAAGTAGAGGAGACTCTTCCTCCCCCTCCACCCCCACTAATCTCTTGGGTTTTTGTAATCCTACTCGTTAGCTTGTACAACATTTTCAGACAGAAATGTGCTTTTTCAAGTAGACATTGTGCCTTTAGCTGTGATTCTACATTTCTGCCCACCTGGAGAGGAATGCAGGATTCCTAGCCCCGTAGGGAATTCCAGACTGACTGTCACAACCCTGGGGTAAAGCAGGACTTGGATGGTGGCCATCTTAATAAAAAGTGTAAGCACTTTTGCAACCCTGCTTTCAGGAAATATTACTCTACAGCCAACCTTAGATCTTTCATATATACTGGAAACTTGACAAATCATTATCGATCAAGCAGTTTGTGCTCCAGAAAGACCCCAGGAGAAAGTATGTTTCCAGAATCGCTGCAAGTGGTCTGGTCCATTCACAAGCAGGGGACACAAAAGTAATTTATTCCTGTCTCTCCCTATTTGGGAAATTGTGTTCTCCCTCAGATATAGAAATACCTAAAAAGAACATCTGGTGGGAAAATGTCTGCAGAGATACTCCCTGCTGTTAGTAGGAGGAGGAATTTGTATGGTTTATTTTTAAGTTGGAACAATTACCACATATTTGTACCCCTATAACAGATGCTTTGACAAGAGCAAAATAAAGCTGACAGGCATTCATGGAACACCACCCAGGACTGAAAAATTATTCTTTAGAGCTCCTGAGATCAAACAAGACACTGGGAGAGCCTACTGAGCTCAGGTCTGAAGTAACTCTCATGTTCAGTCTATCCTCCTGTTAATTGGTAGGGATAGCTAGATGCACAAGAGAACTCGAGTGCACAGAACTGTTTTGTGTAGCATAAGGAAGCTCAATGGCTCTGTCATACACAGAACACAAGAGTGCATCAAACCATAATTAAATATTATAGGCCTATATTTCTTCATACTAGTAGGGTGAGTCTATAATGAGGTTGAGGACCCATACCTTAAAAAAGTGAGCAACGCACTTGAACTATATAGAAAGATGTAGCCTGCTGTTAACTATGAATGTCCCGTTAACACCTGAGTTTTTGACCTGTAATAAAAGGAATATTTCATTTGCAAAAAAAGTAAAAATAAACTGAATGATGAGGCAGCTGGTAACATACAATTAACTGCAGCACTGTTGTGCACTATTAGAAATCCACAAAATAAATGCATATTTACCCACCTTTTCTGACCCTGCCTCCAGTTTAACAAGATGAACAACAGATGCTGCTTAGTTTACTAAGATTTTAATTTTTTTTATTTTGTTTTGCTTTATTTTTAATGTGTAAGTTGGTTAGAGAATTCATATTGAATAGGGTTAATTTAATGGCTATTTTATATGTATATATATATATATATATATAACTGAACACCCTCAATTTTAAATCTAGATGGACTCCAAAAATCTGTCATACTTGTTTCTAATAACAGGAACACAGAAATATAGGAATTGCCAAATTACCAGACTGGATTAGAATAGCAGTCAACCTCGTCCAGTATTCTGTCATCAACAGTGAGCAGTACCAGATGCTTCAGAACAAAGTTCAAGAAACCCTGCAGTAGTTAGTTATAGTATAAGGTGCCCCAGGGAAAGTTTACTCCTATTCCCCAATAGTATAGATTATCTTATGCCCTGCAGCATGTTAAGGGTTTATATCCCTCAGGGTATTTCTTTTAATATATAATTACTATTATAACTTGGATATTCTTAGTATCTATAAATGTCTAATCATATTTGGACTCCTTCTCAGCTTCTGGCCTCAATGAAAATCGCAGTGAGTTCCACAAGCTACAGAGAGTCCTGTGGCACCTTTTTACAGATCCAGACTAACACGGCTACCCCCCTGATACTTTCCACAAGCTAGTTCTCCATTGTATGAAAATATAATTCCCTTTACAAGATTTGAATTTGCCTTTCGATTTCATTTAATATCCCCTTGTTCCCACAGTGTGAGACAGGGTGAACAGAAGTTCCCACTCTGTACCATCCATTGTTTTCTACACATTTATCAGGTCCTCTCTCATTCATCTTAGCTAGGATTTTCATAGGAGCCTCGGAAAGTTAGACCAGTGGTCCCCAACCTTTTTTGTCTGGCGGATGCCAGACAACGAGCCATGGAGGACCGTGGCGGTGGACGAGCATCTGCCAAAATGCCGCCGAGAAGCTGCGTCATCCAGAGGTGTCGCCGCCGAAATGCTGTCGAAATTCGGCAGCATTTCGGTGGATGCTCGTCCGCTGGTCAGTACGTGGGCGCACTTAGACGCCCCCGGCACCACATTGGGGACCCCTGAGTTAGACACTTGAAATCCCATTGAAGTTCAATGGGAGTTGGGCACCTAACTCCTGGGGCTCTTCTGAAAATCCTAGCACATCTCTCTAGTAAACATGCCAGTCTTTTCAATATCTTTACATATCAGAACTTATCCATGCCTTGGATCAATCACAGCACCCATGCCCGAATTCCCTCTATTTCTGCTTTATTCTTATCCGATCCGATCTTCGCATAGTATTCCAGATGAGGGCATACCATTGATTTATACATTGGCATTATTTTACTCTCCATTTAGTCTCCATTCCATATGTATCCTAACATTTTGTTTGCTTTTTAACTCCTGTGCTGCACAGTGAGTGGAGGTCTTCCCTGAGCTGTCTGCAGTAATGTTCTGCTCTCTTTCCTGTTAATATAGAATGCACTTAGGTATATGACTAGATAAAATCACTTCATGAATTATGAACAAAATCTTTGGTATAAAGCTTGGCTAAAATATGGGTGTTTAAATACATATTAGATCAAAATGTGATAGTGTACCTACTTTATACAATTTAACTGAGTTGTGGTAAGGGCACTTAAGTGTAGTTATGAACTAGCAGGCAAAGCAGCTACTTCTCACAGGAGAAACCTTGCTATATTGCAGTTAAAGAGGAAGACAGCAGAGTCTTCTTCCTAGCTTCTGCTAAAGATTTTACTCCTCCATTAAGTGCAGTATTGGGTCCTCGGATTGAAACCATATTGTACAAACACTGCAAATAGTACTCACAAGTAATCAATGTACCAACATTAGCTGCATTCCACATCACTACTCTAATTGATTTCAGTAAGACTACTTATGTAAATAATGTTGCACATGTGTGGAAATGTTTGAAGGATTGGGCCCTAATCTACTAATTTAGGGAGTGCCACATTATCAGTCACAAAACTCTGGAACTGCTAACTTAATCAGCACTCATTCCTGAAGCATTTTCCATAGTCTGACTCGATTCTCCCTTGCAAAACTCCACGCACGCATGGTAAACACATTTTGGGGGGGAAACAAGCAAGTAAAATATTGCTTTTATTAAAATATTGTAAGTTCAGGTTAGTAGAATTTGTGCCTCTGCTGGTACATTTTCATAACAATTTAGCAAGCATGACTCAAATGCAAAATGTATTCATAGTCAAGGAAGAATGAGTAACTTGCACTAAGTTACCTTGATATCGCTCACATGTCAGTTACTCAGTTCCATACCCTTGCATGACAATTGCTGTTAAATGTTCTACAAGTGTTGGTTGCAGATTTTTTTTAAATGCCCAAAGAGCAATAATCGTTGCCTCAAAGAAGACAATAACCTCCAGACACACAGATCAAGACTTTTCCCCCCTTTAAATATGTTCCCGGTTAGGCGCCAAAATACATGATGCAATTTTTCAAAAATGAAACTGATGGGTGCTTTGAAAAACTGGGCCACTTACTTAGGAACCTCAATAAGGATTTAGGGCTCTGATCCTGTTCCTATTGAGATCAACGGCAATGGTATCCTTGAATTCAGTGATGCAAGATAATGCCCTATGTGCCTAACTTAAGCACCCATTCTTTAAAGTCTCATCCTTAATATTTTAATAAATACTTTGTCCTTCTATAGCACATTCTTCCAAAGTTTCACAGACAAGTTCATCATCACATGCCCTTCTTAGCTAAGAATTATCCCCATTTTACAGATAAGGAAACTAAGGCAGAGAGAAATGAAGCGACTCGCATAAAGGAAGTCTGTGGCAAAATAATAATAATATTTAGGTCATATAAAGAGAAGCCAGTGTTTTAACCACAAGACCATCCTTCCCCTACTTTGAATTTCATATCAACATACAACAAACATTTGGAGGATGCACTGGAGTGTTAAGTGCTCACCAGCTACTAGTAGGCTGGCCCAGATCATAGGAGAAGTTTGGTTTCCTTTCATGAAATATGAGTCTGATTCTGCACTCATGCAACATTTGGGACTCAGGCAAGGTCTTATTTAAAGTAAAATACCTGTTTCCTACACTTATGGCTTTAAAGGAATCCTGTGCATTGCTAAAAGGACATCAGGGATTTCCATCTAGCTTACTGTGTGGCTGGAGGAACCCAGGCCAAGAAACCTCTCTCTCCCACAGAAATCCCCCATTCCCCCATGGGTTTTGCCTCCCCCAAACACCCCCCCATCGCTAGCCCCTGGCCCTGCTGCTCCCCTGCACCCCCCGACGCCCATCCAGTCTGGCCACATGCTGAGGGCTCCTTCCTTGCCCCACCCCTCCACCAGACTCCCAGCCCTGGCCTATGCTGCCTCCCCCATCACCCATGGCCCCATGATGATCATCCCCGGCGGCCCCCCTTCCTCCCTGCTCCCCTTCCCCCTCCCCTGAGCCCTCTCATTTTGCCCTGTCACTGCAAGAAAGAAGCACCCCTTCTTACTCACCAGCAGCAGCAGGCAGAGCGACTCCAGTGAGCTCAGACAGGCAGGCTACTCTCATCCAGGCACGTACCTGAGCACAGCTGGGCAGGACAGGACAGGGACAGCTTCCCCCTGCCCCCTCTGGAATGTGCCCCCCCAGGCATCTGGAGAGGGGCATGTGACCATTCATGCCCCTCCCTAGGGTCGTGCTTGGGAAGAGAGTCTAATAAAAGATATTCCCTCACCCACCTTGTCAAACTAAAGGGATATGACCAAAAACTTGGTCCATGCCAGGTAATGGGGGCAGTAACTGCATTTAGGTCACCTAGCATCACAAGATTATCCTGTGGAGTGACAATGTGTACTAGAGATTCCAATTGATCGTAGAAATGATCTTTGACTAAATCAGCAAATTCTTCTGTCGGCGGATAGACTAAAATGACAGCAAGGTGACCATGCCAATGTTTAAGACATGCAATAAGTAGTTGAGAAGACCCTGGTATCTAAGTTATCAAGGAGGACTTGGCCTTGCTTCACAGTAGTAATGCCACCCCATGTAAGTGATTGGGACCACCAGAATACAGATTCATAGATTCATAGATTCTAGGACTGGAAGGGACCTCGAGAGATCATCGAGTCCAGTCCCCTGCCCTCATGGCAGGACCAAATACTGTCTAGACCATCCCTGATAGACATTTATCTAACCTACTCTTAAATATCTCCAGAGATGGAGATTCCACAACCTCCCTAGGCAAATTATTCTAGTGTTTAACCACCCTGACGGTTAGGAACTTTTTCCTAATGTCCAACCTAAACCTCCCTTGCTGCAGTTTAAGCGCATTGCTTCTTGTTCTATCCTTAGAGGCTAAGGTGAACAAGTTTTCTCCCTCCTCCTTATGACACCCTTTTAGATACCTGAAAACTGCTATCATGTCCCCTCTCAGTCTTCTCTTTTCCAAACTAAACAAACCCAATTCTTTCAGCCTTCCTTCATAGGTCATGTTCTCAAGACCTTTAATCATTCTTGTTGCTCTTCTCTGGACCCTCTCCAATTTCTCCACATCTTTCTTGAAATGTGGTGCCCAGAACTGGACACAATACTCCAGTTGAGGCCTAACCAGCGCAGAGTAGAGCGGAAGAATGACTTATCGTGTCTTGCTCACAACACACCTGTTAATACATCCCAGAATCATGTTTGCTTTTTTTGCAACAGCATCACACTGTTGACTCATATTTAGCTTATGGTCCACTATAACCCCTAGATCCCTTTCTGCCGTACTCCTTCCTAGACAGTCTGTTCCCATTCTGTATGTGTCAAACTGATTGTTCCTTCCTAAGTGGAGCACTTTGCATTTGTCTTTGTTAAACTTCATCCTGTTTACCTCAGACCATTTCTCCAATTTGTCCAGATCATTTTGAATTATGACCCTGTCCTCCAAAGCAGTTGCAATCCCTCCCAGTTTGGTATCATCTGCAAACTTAATAAGCGTACTTTCTATGCCAATATCTAAGTTGTTAATGAAGATATTGAACAGAGCTGGTCCCAAAACAGACCCTGCGGAACCCCACTTGTTATGCCTTTCCAGCAGGATTGGAAGTAATGAATCTCCCACCTTATGGCATCCATGACCTATCAGCCTTGCTTCCTGTTAGGCCTGCAACTGATATCCCAGGATGGTCCATTTTGCATGAGACAGCGACCTGATGACCATGCCTGTAAAGAGTTGCAATATTCATGGTTGCAATTTTGATGGATTGGCGGAAATGCCAGCAATGATTGAATACATTGTCACAGTATCCTGCAGATGTGTCCAGGGGGACTTTAGCTTATGCTCATCACAAGTGCATGGGGGGAAGATGACATCAGCAGGCCATTTGCAGCTGATAGTGGAGCAGTGGCTTTAACCCTGGTGCTGAGCACTAAGTTATTCGTGTTGATCAAAAGCAAGAGCGAACAATTGTCCCAAAGAATACCTTGTCCCACTTCTTAGTGTATGCGCAACATGCCTCAGGTGGCAATTGACCAGGATTCATCACCGAATTTGGTCTGCTGATTGGATCATTAGGTTCCTCAGCTTGGGACGAGTACTGACGGTGAGTACGACGTGAACGCTGATCCATGCCCCCCCGCCCCCTTGTCCCACTGGGATGAGACAGAGGTGCAGTAACACAACGCTTTTCCTGATCTACCAGTACTGGCTTCACACTATGTGACCCAAGCCACTGAGTCTTTCTTGGCGAATTCCTTCACCTCGGGTAGCTGGGCACAGCTGCTGCCCTGCATCTTTTCCGACTGTGTTAGCCATCATTTTCAGGGTTCTCGTTGGACCTGTCCACCTCGCATAATGCCCAAGGCGATATTTGAGGCCAGCCTTCATTGCTGATGGCATAGCTCCGATGAGAAATCCCCTACTTCAGATGTTACACTTCTCCAACCCCAGAGAGGTAGAGGTCGGACAATTTATATCGTTGGTATGATCACTGTTATACAGCTGCAACAACTCTTACAAAGTATATCATGTAAGGTGTCAATGGAAAAGTTACAGTTTATCAAATATGATTATTCTGGTTAAATCCATGTATCATCTTTGTATCTAAAGTTACAAATATTGGCTATATACTTGTGTCTTATACATATGTTATATTCCTGGGTAACGCCCACCAGATAGGATTTACATCAAGGCCATCAACAAATCTATGTGTTGATAGCCCATTAAGGACACTTCACTCTAACAATGGGTCGTAGAAGAAACTTGTCCCGGTAGGTCTGCCTGTGGATGCCTCAGACCCCAAAGGGCCAATGGCCACCCCTTGTGAGTCACAAGCCATGTAAGGACATGTGATATGCTCATGTGAACCTGGACTCCATCTTGGCCCAGTAACTTTCCACAAAGAGGGACTATGGGCTTTGTTTGGGACAGTAAATTTCCGTGCACATGGCAGAGGATATAAAAAGGCAACTGAGACATCTCCATTTTGTCTTCATTTCTCTGGACTGGATTTCTAACAAGGAAGCTCTAACAAGGACTGATGACCCCCAATCTGTTTGGGTAATTCCAGAGAGACTTCTGCAAGCTAGCAGTTTATTCCATCACTGCTATGATCCTGATCTATGAACACTGAAAATCATTTGTATGTATCAAGTATCAGAGGGGAAGCCGTGTTAGTCTGGATCTGTAAAAAGCAACAAAGAGTCCTGTGGCACCTTATAGACTAACAAATGTATTGGAGCATACAAAGTGGGTATTCACCCACGAAAGCTTATGCTCCAATACATTTGTTAGTCTATAAGGTGCCACAGGACTCTTTGTTACTTGTATGTATATGATCTATTAACCATTTGTAACTCCCTTCTTTTCTTTTATTGTTAAACCTTAAGTTTTTAGTTACTAACGGTTGTCATTAGCATGATTATTGGGTAAGATGTGAGTTATATATTGACCTGGCTAAGTGGCTGATCTCTTGGAATTGGGAGGACCCTATGTCTGATTAAATTGTTTTTCAGTAACCACTCATCATAAAGTCCAGTGTCTGGGTAGTGGGCCAGGGGCTGGAATACCTAGGGAAACTGCATTTTAGCTTCTTGTTGAGCAATGTGGCGATACAGAAGTTTACTTTTGTTACTGGTGTGGTGAGTCTGTCCTATTTCTCAGCAGTCTGTTCTGAATTTGGCATCCTCAGCTGGGACCCCCTGAGGCATGGTGACAACATCCAAGAATTGCATTGTACCTTTTTGCTGCAGTGTCAAACTGAGAGCTCACATTGAGTGGCTTGTCTATGATGACCCCTAAATCCCTTTCAGAGTCACTGTTTCCCAGGATACAGTTCTGCATTTTGTAGGTATGACCATAACTTTGTGTTTGGCTATATAAAACACAATTTATTTGAATCCAGTTTACCAAGTGATCCAGCTGGTTCTGTATGACTGCCCCATCCTCATTGTTATTTACCACTACTGTACACCCATTTTTGGTGTCATCCTCAAATTTTATCAGCAGTGATTTTATATTTATTTCTGGTCACTGATGAAAAGTTGAATAGCGTTGGGCCTGATACCGATCCCCACGGAACCCCTCTAAAAACACTCATATTCACTGATGATTCCCCACTGATAACTACTTTTTGAGATCAGTCAGTTAGCCAGTTAAATCCATTTAACGTGTGCTTTATTGATATTCTGGAGTGCTAATTTTTTAATCAAAAGTGTGATGCCTCCCACGGGTTCCAGGGCTGTGAGGCACCTCACCACCAGCTACCCTGTGTGGAAGCCTTGTCTGTGCCCGCCATGGATCAGCTCCCTGACTCCACCAGCCAGGGGTAACAAAAGCATACCCCTGTTAGCCTACGCAGGCTCCACTGTCCCTCTACTGCAGGGGTTCCCAAACTTGGTTCATGGCTTGTTCAGGGTAAGCCTCTGGCGGGCCATGAGATGCTTTGTTTACCTGAGCGTCCACAGGTATGGCCGCTCGCAGCTCCCAGTGGCCACAGTTCGCCGTTTCCAGATAGCTACCCATATTGCACTGCTCTCTGTGTTGATGAAAGAGCTGCGTGATGCGCTGGACCAACACAAGGAGCATAGTGTGGACATGCAACAGTGGTTTAATTATAGTAGTGGCTGTCCATTGGCATAACTTGCATCGCCAAAACTCTGTAGTGTAGACAAGTCCTAAAACAAAGACATCCCTTTGGGAATATGAGGAACAAAGAGAGACTCTATCTTTATCTTTTACCTTAGGGTACATCTACACTTACCGGAGGGTCCGGCGGCAGGCAATCGATTTTCTGGGATCGACTTATCGCGTCTAGTGAAGACGCGATAAAATCGATCCCTGATCGCTCTGCCGTCGACTCCGGAAATCCACCGCGGCAAGAGGCGGCAGCGGAGTCGACGGCAGCGCGGCAGCAGTCGACTTTCCCCCGTCCTCACAGCCAGGTAAGTCGACCTAAAATACGCAACTTCAGCTACGGTATTCACGTAGCTGAAGTTGCGTATCTTAGGTCGGACCCCCACTGTAGTGTAGACCTAGCCTCAGGAGACAAAGAAACCAAGTGATTTGATCTCTATGATGGGTTCTGACCATGCTGGCCAGTAAAAGCTGGAAACCAGCTGTCATTGAGAGAAAACAGCCTGAACAAAACCTGCATCTTGCTAGATTAAGTTTAAGACTTTTAGATGTGTTTTCACTTTTATTTGCTTGTAGCCATCTCTGCCTTTCTCTCTTTTACTTGGTATCACTTCATCCATGGTCTTTTGTTAACAAACTTGTGTGGCTTTCATTATAAATCATCAGTGCTGTGTATGTTCAGTAAAGTAGGTGCTTCTAGAAAGCTGACAGGTTGGAGTATTTTACTGTCTCTGTAAAGGCAGCAAACCTAACACTTTGTCTGTGAAGGTCTAGTGAGAGGGACTGTTCCTGCAGTAGGCTGATTTTGGGGAAAATTTGGGGCTGAAAGGGGTCGAAGGGCAGTCTGCAAGGAGTAATCAGGTTGGGCAAAGCCACAGTAAGGTTTGTGGGCTGCTGGCAGGCTGCTGAGGTCAGAGCTTGGGACCAAAGCTGCACAGCCACAAGAAACAAGACAGTGACCTAACCCCTTACTGGCCTGAGTGAACCCCAAAACATCACACACTGATACACAGGCTTTTGCTTGAAGGAACAGATTAAGGGGATCCAAACGGAATAGGTGATGATGCAGAAAATGCTGGAGTCTTCTGAGTGTCACTTTGTTGTATTAAATTATGTGTTTTTGTACATGTGCCTAGAACACGTGACAGGTGCATTTCATAAATATAAAGACAAAGTATACTGATTTACCAAATTCCATTTTGGCCTAAACTAAAGCCTGAGTAATGTAAAGGAATACCATGTGTATAAAAAGAAAGATTTAAATGAATTGGCCATTTTAAAAAGATGTTTGACTTAAAAGCAGACATAAAAGATATATATACATCGGTATTCGAAATAGTGGTTTCCTTGTTTTATTTTAACTAATTTCATGGTATGGCAGGTTTTTCTGTACTGAGCTTACAGATAATTTATAGATTAGTCCCTTTAGATGGCAGGCTAAAAACACGACATATAAAAGGGGAAGAGGGTAGGAGCCTCTGGTACAGAGAATCATACCTAAATTAATTGCTTAAGGCAATTTCCACATGGAAATACTTGGCTGCTTTGTATAGACACATTTAAATGAATGCCCCGAGATGATTTTCACCTGGGAATACTTAGTTACATATTTATTTTGTGTAAATGAGAGATGAATGTGCTTGAATATACAAGTACATTCTTGAATGAGAAGTTGGGCTGCAAATATGAAGTCATTTTCAACAAGTCTGATTCCTGTATTCTCAGAATTGGTGTTCCTGGGATGTAGTTTAGGGCAGAGGTTTCTCTTGGCTTTTTAATACCTGTAGACAACAATAAAAATATTGTGGTTTGCATTTAAGCCCCGTCAGGCTGGTAAGGGAATATTATCCCCATTTCATAGACAGGGAGCCTAAAGCACATATTTAAAAGTGTCCCAATTTTGAGTACCTCCGTTTTTGGGCACCCTGTGCCTGATTTTCAGAGATGGTGAATACCCGCTGCTC
>NW_020664419.1:57430252-57434745 GCF_002925995.2 Terrapene triunguis | reverse complement strand
TGAAAAACAGAATGTTATGATGCATATCTGTGAGAACAGACTGCCAGGAACTGAAAAATACAGCAACATGAGGCAAGGAGTTTCTGTCAATAATTACCCTGTCACAAGGGCTTCAGAACATAGCTTGAAAAGTACTTTGAAGTCCTAAGCTAACTTGGTGGACTGACTTTTCTGCCATCAGCTCCCAATTTAAATTCCACACAAGTACATGAGGAGGATGTACAGTAGAAGGAATAGGCACTCTGACAGCCCTATGATTGTACCTCCTAATGCACTGTATTATCACTGCTGTGATAATTCATGACTCCCAGAGTATAATCTGACATGACACTAAGGAAGTTATTACTCTTCTGTCCATGGGGAAAATGTATTTCTAAACTTGATCTCAATAGTACTGTATTCAAATAGGAAAAAAAAGCTATCTGAAGCCCTAAAAAGTAAATAGTCACAACAAACAAAAACAGATAATTCATACCATTCCATTACTGCTTTGTTCCCTGATATACAGTAGCAAGTTCTTCCCCTAGTCAGTAGACAGAATGCAAATGTAAATCTTCCTGTTTTAAAATGGAAATTTTTTAACTTCCACTCAGAAATCAGTTTTCAGAATGTTCTGGTAAGTACAGCGTGCAGTAAATATGAAGAGAAGGTTAATGCCACTTGTCAGAGTTAAGTGAGAAGACCAGTTGTATATATGAGTCTTGTCCATGGGCAGGCTTCTCTCATTTACATTTATCTTAATCTCTCCAAACCATAATATGTAGATATGCCCAATGATCACTGATTTGCTTCAGCAAACTGGTGTAGTGCTGGATCATCTCTACAAAACAAAATTATGCCTTGAAATTATATTACTTTTGTCCAGGAGCCACTCTATGGGCAAACTAGCCAGCTGCCTATGGAGGCAGATTCTGCCTAGATTGGCAAGGGGCAGCCAGGCTAAACCTGAGTGGCGCCACGACTCTGTGGGCCAGGTCTCAACTCCACTCACTGAAATTTGGCCCGGATACCCCTCTGTCATAGAATCATAGAATATCAGGGTTGGAAGGGACCTCAGGAGGTCATCTAGTCCAACCCCCTGCTCAAAGCAGGACCAATTCCCAACTAAATCATCCCAGGCAGGGCTTTGTCAAGCCGGGCCTTAAAAACCTCCACGGAAGGAGACTCCACCACCTCCCTAGGTAACGCATTCCAGTGCTTCACCACCCTCCTAGTGAAATAGTGTTTCCTAATGTAACCCTTCTGCCCATCTAGTTGGCAGCAACAAGGGCCGGGTTCTGTATCTAGGGGTTCCGTTTCAATAACACAATGCAAAACCGGCTCGAGCCCCCACCCAGTGACCTGGGACAATTACATACCACCCCCCTGGGTACCTCTAAGAGGCAATACTTCCCCTCTCGCAAGCACGGAGTCTGAGTGTAGCAGAAAATGTTTAATAACCTGAGGTAAACGACATCAGCATAAAATTGGAAAAACACCACAAACAGGATTCATAACACAAACCATGAGCAAAACCCACCCCAGCAAATTGGGCTGTGTCCTTTCCCTTTGGTTCTTGAATCCAGCAACCCAAAAATCACCCAGAGTCCCCAAAGTCCAACACCCCCAAAGTCTCTTGGGTCCAGCAACCACCCAAAGTCCCAAAAGTCCAACAACCCCCAAAGTGTCTGTCCCTGATCCGTGCAGCCCCAGAGTAAAAGGGGGGGGGGCACGCAGGGTGTTAAGGGGCACCTTACGTGATCCGAGGCTGGCCAGCCGTCTGTTTCTCCGTGGGGGTTCCGCCACAGCCTTTACCACGAGCCAGTCCACTTTCCTGCCATCCCACGAACTGCTCCGCTCTACAAGCCACTCCGCTCCGCTCCGCTCACCGACCTGTGAGCCGTTCCAGCCGTCCCCGCAAACAGCTCCGCTCGCCGTTCCTTGGGCCACTCCAACCGGCCCCGCAAGTCTCCACGCCGCTCGCTGCTCCTCCAGTCGTCCCCACAAATTGCTCCGTCAGCTGCTGAGCAATATAGCTTCAGGCTCCCCCACTAGTTAACACAGCACTCAGTGATCTCAGCTCTTAATAACATCAGCTCTTTTGTGATTTCAGCTCTTAGCGCTTTCAGCTCATAGTATATAGTAGGGGAGCCCCAGTGCTGGTGCACCATTGGCCCAAAGTGAATTCAGCTCAGCAGCCTGTAACTAGACTCCTACGGGAATCAAAGTTAGCTCTGACATTCAACAGTGGAGAGAGGAAGTGGTGCAATTGGTGTTTCAAACCCTCAGAGGGGGCCCATACCATCAGGTACAAATACCTGTCCCCATCCTCTCTCAATTCACTGGGTTTTGTAACCCATGCCCCTTGTCAAGCAAGTGCTACTTAGGTAATGGTGAAGGACTCACTCAGTCCTTCTGTCATACAACAGTTCCACTGGCCTTGATTCACAGAATCAGGGTAACAAAACTTTATTCTTCCTGCCCCAATAATAGAGAAACTGGGGATCCCACACCAGCCAAAGTAACCACTTTCAGTTGCTGTGTTTCCTGCCAGGCGAGTGGGTGTGCCTATGCAAATAAGATCAGCCCCTGGAGTTCTTTTCCACACTCGCCATAATTCACCACCAGATGTCAGGGTAGAGCTCATCCTGACTCTGCTTACACTAATATCCAACCTAGACCTCCCCCACTGCAACTTGAGACCATTGCTCCTTGTTCTGTCATCTGCCACCATTGAGAACAGCCGAGTTCCATCCTCTTTGGAACCCCCTTCAAGTAGTTGAAGGCTGCTATCAAATCCCCCCTCATTCTTCTCTTCTGGAGACTAAACAATCCCAGTTCCCTCAGCCTCTCCTCATAAGTCATGCGCTCCAGACCCCTAATCATTTTTGTTGCCCTCCGCTGGACTCTTTCCAATTTTTCCACATCCTTCTTGTAGTGTGGGGCCCAAAACTGGACACAGTACTCCAGATGAGGCCTCACCAATGTCGAATAAAGGGGAACGATCACGTCCCTCGATCTGCTGGCAATGCCCCTACTTATACAGCCCAAAATGCCGTTAGCCTTCTTGGCAACAAGAGCACACTGTTGACTCATATCCAGCTTCTCGTCCACTGTGACCCCTAGGTCCTTTTCTGCAGAACTGCTACCTAGCCATTCGGTCCCTAGTCTGTAGCTGTGCATGGGATTCTTCCGTCCTAGGTGCAGGACTCTGCACTTGTCCTTGTTGAACCTCATCAGGTTTCTTTTGGCCCAATCCTCTAATTTGTCTAGGTCCCTCTGTATCCGATCCCTACCCTCTAGTGTATCTACCACGCCTCCTAGTTTAGTGTCATCGGCAAACTTGCTGAGAGTGCAGTCCACACCATCCTCCAGATCATTAATAAAGATATTAAACAAAACCGGCCCCAGGACCAACCCTTGGGGCACTCCGCTTGAAACTGGCTGCCAACTAGACATGGAGCCATTGATCACTACCCGTTGAGCCCGACGATCTAGCCTGCTTTCTATCCACCTTACAGTCCATTCATCCAGCCCATACTTCTTTAACTTGGCAGCAAGAATACTGTGGGAGACCGTATCAAAAGCTATGCTAAAGTCAAGGAATAACACATCCACTGCTTTCCCCTCATCCACAGAGCCAGTTATCTCATCATAGAAGGCAATCAGGTTAGTCAGGCACGACTTCCCCTTGGTGAATCCATGCTGACTGTTCCTGATCACTTTCCTCTCCTCTAAGTGTTTCATAATGGATTCCTGGAGGACCTGTTCCATGATTTTTCCAGGGACTGAGGTGAGGCTGACTGGCCTGTAGTTCCCCGGATCCTCCTTCTTCCCTTTTTTAAAGATGGGCACTACATTAGCCTTTTTCCAGTCATCCAGGACCTCCCCCGATCGCCATGAGTTTTCAAAAATAATGGCTAATGGCTCTGCAATCTCATCCGCCAACTCCTTTAGCACCCTCGGATGCAGCGCATCCGGTCCCATGGACTTGTGCACGTCCAGTTTTTCTAAATAGTCCCGAACCACTTCTTTCTCCACAGAGGGCTAGTCACCTTCTCCCCATATTGAGCTGCGCAGTGCAGTAGTCTGGGAGCTGACCTTGTTTGTGAAGACAGAGGCAAAAAAATCATTGAGTACATTAGCTTTTTCCACATCCTCAGTCACTAGGTTGCCTCCCTCATTCAGTAAGGGGCCCACACTTTCCTTGACTTTCTTCTTGTTGCTAACATACCTGAAGAAACCCTTCTTGTTACTCTTAACATCTCTTGCTAGCTGCAACTCCAAGTGTGATTTGGCCTTCCTGATTTCACTCCTGCATGCCTGAGCAATATTTTTATACTCCTCCCTGGTCATTTGTCCAATCTTCCACTTCTTGTAAGCTTCTTTTTTGCATTTAAGATCAGCAAGGATTTCACTGTTTAGCCAAGCTGGTCGCCTGCCATATTTACTATTCTTTCTACACATCGGGATGGTTTGTTCCTGCAACCGCAATAAGGATTCTTTAAAATACA
>NW_020664419.1:57427940-57429852 GCF_002925995.2 Terrapene triunguis | reverse complement strand
GCTGTATTGCTCTCCCAGCAGATATCAGGGTGATTAAAGTCTCCCATGAGAACCAGGGCCTGCGATCTAGCAACTTCTGTTAGTTGCCAGAAGAAAGCCTCGTCCACCTCACCCCCCTGGTCTGGTGGTCTATAGCAGACTCCGACCACGACATCACCCTCGTTGCTCACACTTCTCAACTTTATCCAGAGACACTCAGGTTTTTCTGCAGTTTCATACCGGACCTCTGAGCAGTCATACTCCTCTCTTATATACAACGCAACTCCCCCACCTTTTCTGCCGTGCCTGTCCTTCCTGAACAGTTTATATCCATCCATGATAGTACTCCAGTCATGTGAGTTATCCCACCAAGTCTCTGTTATTCCAATCGCATCATAGTTCCCTGACTGTGCCAGGACTTCCAGTTCTCCCTGCTTGTTTCCCAGGCTTCTTGCATTTGTGTATAGGCACTTAAGATAACTCCTTGATCGTCCCTCTTTCTCAGTGTGAGACAGGAGTCCTCCCCTCTTGCACTCTCCTGCTTGTGCTTCCTCCCAGGATCCCATTTCCCCACTTACCTCAGGGCTTTGGTCTCCTTCCCCCGGTGAACCTAGTTTAAAGCCCTCCTCACTAGGTTAGCCAGCCTGCTGGCGAAGATGCTCTTCCCCCTCTTCGTTAGGTGGAGCCCGTCCCTGCCCAGCACTCCTCCTTCTTGGAACACCATCCCATGGTCGAAGAATCCAAAGTCTTCTCTCCGACACCACCTGCGTAGCCATTCGTTTACTTCCACGATTCTACGCTCTCTACCCAGGCCTTTTCCTTGCACAGGGAGGATGGACAAGAACACCACTTGCGCCTCGAACTCCTTTATCCTTCTTCCCAGAGCCACGTAGTCTGCAGTGATCCGCTCAAGGTCATTCTTGGCAGTATCATTGGTGCCCATGTGGAGAAGCAGGAAGGGGTAGCGATCCGAGGGCTTGATGAGTCTCGGCAGTCTCTCCGTCACATCGTGTATCCTAGCTCCTGGCAAGCAGCAGACCTCTTGGTTTTCCCAGTCGGGGCGGCAGATAGATGACTCAGTCCCCCTGAGGAGGGAGTTCCCGACCACCACCACCCTCCTCCTCCTCTTGGGAGTGGTGGTCGTGGAACCCCCATCCCTAGGACAGTGCATCTTTTGCCTTCCAATCGGTGGAGTCTCCTTCTGTTCCCTTCCCTCAGATGGGTCATCTACTCCACTCTCCGCATTAGTACCTGTAGAGAGAACATGGAAACGATTGCTCACCTGTATCTCCATTGCTGGTACATGGACGCTCCTCTTTCTCCTTCTGGAGGTCACATGCTGCCAAACTTCTTCATCATCCGTCTGTCCCTGCTGCGCCTGCTCTGAATCTTCAGAACATTGTGGCCGTAGAAGCATCTCCTGACGTCTGTCCAGGAAATCTTCATTTTCCCTTATGCAACGCAGAGTCGATACTCGTTTCTCCAGACCTCGAACCTTCTCTTCCAATATGGAGACCAGTTTGCACTTTGTACAGACAAAGTCGTTTCTGTCCTGTGGAAGAAAGACAAACATGGCACAACCTGTGCAGGTTACAACAGCTGATCGCTCACCTTCCATATCACCTTCCTCTTAAGAGCTTCCTCAGCTGTTGCAAGAACTACTCAGAGAAACCTGCAGATGAAAACCTCAGTGAGCTCTTCCCAGGCAAACTCCCTCTGTTAGCCTCTGCTGTTCGCTGCTCAGCTGGTTCGCTGCTGACTGCCCTTATATACCAGTCAGGCCCACTCAAGGCCCACCTGGAATAAAGCACTCCCAATTCACACTTTTCAGACAAACAAGCAAGCAATCAAGCACACGGTCAAACTGACAAACTGTCCCAGCAACAGACACTCAGATACTCATCAACACAGCCCCCCTAATGCAGCACTTAGC
>NW_020664419.1:57304160-57427930 GCF_002925995.2 Terrapene triunguis | reverse complement strand
CTCGGACAGCTCCCAGGCAAACTCCCTCTGTTAGCCTCTGCTGTTCGATGGAGGGGTGGCAGGGACAAACCTGAATGAGTAGCACTGCAACCTGGTGCTTGGCTCCCACACTTCTACCATAACTACCAAACCATCAGAAGGTTCGACAAACCAGCACCTCCAGCCCCAAAAGTCTGACAGGGCAGGCTCCCCAGTTGAGAACCTCTGTTCTAGGGATAGGAGGGGTGGTGGTGACACTGAAGGTTTGCCTAGTGCAGCAGATTGTCTTAAGCAGCCTCTGCTTGTAGCAAATGCAACACAAACTGTTAGTATCATGGAAACAACATTAATGTTGCGCAGTAGAATCGCCAGTTTAATGCCTAATCTAATAATTGCAGGTTCTCGCCAGCTAAACTGAAAGATTCATTGCTTTGTGGATCTGTCATATTTTTCTCTCATGAAATGGCTCCATGACCACACCTAGAACTTCCATGAGTGCTCCAGAAAATGTCCTTATGTTTGCAAGAGGCTCTCTGTGCTCACATCCCCCCTGCTTGTGCACTAGCATAACTAAGGGTGGGAGCCACCTTGCATTGAAAGGAATATGCTTAAATTTCAGATCCCAGTTTGAGTTTTCAGAACTGGCAATTGGAAAAATATTTTAATTTGCCAATGAATCAAATCTGGTATTGAATCAATTAGAGACAATAAACATGGAGCTCCCTCCCTTCTCCAATCTCATTGTTACACAGGCACATTTCAGAGTAGAACTGCACTTTAAATCTTGATTTTTACATAACATTCAGGACTGTTCAGACAAAGCTATCTAACTTGTAGCCACAGAGAGTCCCTAAGACCCTGAGCAATGATAGTGTGCCAGCATGCTCCAGAGCTGATAGGTTGGAGAATAAGTTGCTTTAGGCAAACAGGTTGCTTGGTGGTGATAATTACAGATCACTGGTGACTGGGATGTCTCTTCTGCTGACACAGTCCTGAGCAGAGTATATCACAGGTTCCTTCTTGTATAAACAGGAAAACTTGATCCACTACTCCCCTACCTCCCACCACAAAACCACAGCCATATCAATTCTGGATGTGTTGCCTATGCTGTTTTCCACCCCCTTAATCTACTCCAATCTCTGTCTGGGTGGCATGGAAATGGATCTTGGAGTGGGGGAGTAAATTTCACTCCAGGTCTTGGGGCTTTTAGATGCCTTCTTTCCCAATTGAATAGTTTTGGGGGGAGACCTAGATTTGATTGAAACAGCCCTGGCATCATTTAAAAAGTATTTCTTGACTATCCTAATTATAACTTCTGATATGCAGATATTGTCCTTCACTCTCAGGTCAGAGATCTGAAACACCTCCTAGAAATAAAATAAAAGATCACCACAAGCCTCTCATTAAAGTTAGGTATGTGCCACTCTATCAGAGCATCAAGTTGAGTGCTAAGCAATCTAGCAAGTGGGGGAAATGGTGATTCACTATTTAATTTATGAGAAACCAATTAATAAATTCAAGATAATCACTTCCTCTGAGCTGACTTGGAAAAATCCTTTAAACCTGCCTCATTGCATTTGGCACCTGCACTAGTTCAGCACAGTAAAAGAGATTTGTCTTTCTGCAGACAACTTCCCACAACTTTAACTTTTCAGCTGGCTGTAAGGAAGGATCTAGTAACAGTATATTTAGAACTTGGTGAATTGATGTTGGGAGGTGGAAAAAGGGTCAGAGGGCTCGAAAGAGCCCCTGCTTCTTACAGGGAATTTCACGAGACAATGTGGAAAGTGAACTCTGGCTAGAGACCATACAGGATGTGTGTTAAGGAAACTCTTCCAAACTGTCTAAAATATTGTACAGATTTGAAAGATAAGAAATAAATGACTATCTTCAAACTATTAAATGAGATTACAGCAAGATGGAGGACTTTTGTCAAACTGTATCTTTAATTTAAAAATAAAAAAACAAACATTAAAAAAATAAAAACCAAATATATCTCAAGTTGACACTGGTCTGAAATATTTCTCAACCTCAGAACCATCCAGGGAATTATTTGATAGCTTCTTGACCTCTTTGTTTTTTGGAATTCTTTGATGACAATCCCAAACATGGATTCCCTCATACTCCTCTGCTTATATTTCCTCTGCACATAAGTGGAAATAGTGGAAGTCCAGAATCTATTATATTGTGTTTCAAGCAGAAAAAAAAAGGACACCAAGGAGATACATGCGATGGTAACAGAGGTAAGTGCTTATGACATGTACTTTTAAATATTCTTGATATCTAACACATCAAAAAATCTAGTGATGTCTAGCTATTAACTTTTTGTGGAGGCCAGAGTAGACTACTTAACTATTCCAAGCCTGCTGGAAGGATCATTCTGTCTAATATTCAGCTGGTTTTCTCTGCTGATGAAGTGTGAAAACTATGCCATCATTTATTATGGGTTCATCCTGACTGATGGCAGTGATAACTTCCTTCCAGCTACCTTCACCGTATCTGCATTTTCTTCTTTTCAGCTTTCCACTGGACCTTATTCTCGTTCTATTTGACTTTACAATTGTTCTTACTGTTTCCTTTGACTTGGCTTTTTCCATCTGTTTGATTTAAAATGGCAGTTATGAGTGCTCAGCTCTTACTTGGATCATCAGACTCACCTTGTTATTATATTAAAATGAACAGTTGCCAAGCTCTTCTAAATGCTCTCCTAAAATTTGCATTGCCTAATTGATCATTTCTTCTGAAAACCTCAAAGGCTGTGAAAAAGAGTAAAAGTCACAACTGTCCAGCTCATTACCACCTCTAGTGATCTGAGTATCAAAAGAGAAGAAACTATTACATAGGTGTATTGCTTTCTCCAGATCTATTCCCTAAGCTTCCCTCCAAAGAAACTGAGTTTTTTACATCACAAGTAGATCGGACACATCAACTGGGAAAACAAATCAAGAAGAAGAGATGTTTCTGAGTGAGAAAGGCCAGGGCCAGAGTCTGCCCCCACTCCCTCATTTTTAAAAGCTGTGGCAAGACCTGCTCTGTATCACTCCCTATCAGTGCCCACAGATATAAGGTATGCTTCCTTGCTCCTTAGCCTCAGGAATGGCATAACTAAACTAAATGTGTAGCCGAGACCCAATAAACATGGTGCACAGGGTTAAAATCCTTACCTGTTATTTTTGGCCATGCATATGTACAGTGGAATAATTTTCCCATGGAAGGATCTCCACTACTGTGATAAATGTACGGTACTGGTAAATTTTGGTTTCATGTAGTTATCAGCACTGCAAACCCAGAATAATTAGCTGATGTGTTGTGACAGCACAGCTAGTTTGTTTAGAAGTGTTTTTGTTCAGTCTACTTTTTACATGACTAGGAAAGGAAGGTTCTCTGGGAATTGTGCAACAGGGAACGAGGTTTCTTGACATCTGATCCTTGGGAATGGGGCTCCTCAAGGGAAAGCGTAAAAGCTCTGTTCTTTCCCACCTTCAAGGGACTGACGATGTTTTCCCACCAAGCATTAGTTCTACTGCTTTGAGAATTCTCTTTCACATGGCATGTGTATGTGAGTGAATGCGATACTGATGGGGCGTGACAGGTAGTTAAGTATTTTTCTTCCTTCTCTAAATTGCTGCAATGTTCTATCTAAACTCTTCCCAGAAGCAGAGAGAAACTATTTTTTCTTTCCCTGATGAAGGGGTGAGCTGATTGGTACAGTGTAACTACACCTCAGCTAACTTTGGAATGAAACTAATGCTGTCTCCCAATAAAAGAAAGTCGTAGTTGAGGTTTTCCTTGTCTTTCTTGAAGTGGAAAAATAATGATAGGACCCTCTATAGCTGGTTTCAGAGAGAATGACTGTACCAGCTACCTCCTAGTTTCTATCAGGCATTAGAACTTAGCAAGCCCAGCTGTGGTTAAATTAAAGTCAAGGGCAATAATTTGCAATCAGCAGCACTTGAAGCAGCAGAAGCCTGAGAAAGAAGGTCAATATATGCAGGAGTTTTAAGGAGGGTGAACAGAGAATGCTTTGGGAAGAAAACATCAAAACTTGGCTATAAAGAGCTTGGTTTTTCTTGTGTAATGGAGGAAAACTTTATCGTATAGAAATATAGAATCGTAGGACTGGAAGGGACCTCCAGAGGTCATCTAGTTTAGTCCCCTGCACTCATGGCAGGACTAAGTATTATCTAGACCATCCCTGACAGGTGCTTGTCTAACTTGCTCTTAAAAATCTCCAATGATGGAGATTCTACAACCTCCCTAGGCAATTTATTCCAGTGCTTAACCATTCTGACAGTTAGGAAGTTTTTCCTAATGTCCAACCTAAACCACCCTTGCTGCAATTTAAGCCCATTGCTTCTTGTCCTATCCTCAGAAGTTAAGAACAATTTTTCTCCCGTCTCCTTGTAACAACCTTTTATGTACTTGAAAACTGTTATCATGTCCCCTCTGTCTTCTCTTTTCCAGGCTATCCAAACCCAGTTTTTCCAATCTTCCCTCATAAGTCATGGTTTCTAGACCTTTAATCATTTTTTGTTGCTCTTCTCTGGACTTTCTCTAATTTGTCCACATCTTTCCTGAAATATGGCCCCCCAGAACTGGATACAAAACTCCAGTTGAGGTCTAATCAGCGCAGAGTAGTGCGGAAGAATTACTTTTCATGTCTTGCTTACAAGACTCCTGCTAATACATCCCAGAATGATGTTTGCTTTTTTTTGCAACAGTGTTACACTGTTGACTCATATTTAGCTTGTGATCCACTATGGCCCCCAGATCCCTTTCTGCAGTACTCCTTCCTAGGCAATCATTTCCCATTTTGTATGTGTGCAACTGATTGTTCCTTCCTAACTGGAATACTTTGCATTTGTTCTTATTGAATTTCATCCAATTTACTTCAGACCATTTCTTCAGTTTGTCCAGATCATTTTGAATTTTAATCCTATCCTCCGAAGCACTTGCAATCCCTCCCAACTTATATATATTGTGACAGACCCAGACCAGTGGGGTACAGGAGTCTGGTAGAGGACAAATATACTGGTCACTGGATGAGTAGTTTTCTGTTCCCTGAGTGACCAGAGCAGGGGCTGCACTAGAGTAATCAGGAACCTGCTAGAACCAGTTAAGGCAGGCAGGCTAATTAGGACACCTGGAGCCAATTAAGACGAAGCTGCTAGAATCAATTAAGGCAGGCTAATCAGGGCACCTGGGTTTTAAAAGGAGCTCACTTCAGTTTGTGGTATGAGTGTGAGGAGCTGGGAGCAAGAGGTGCAAGGAGCTGAGAGTATGCTGCTGGAGGACTGAGGAGCACAAGCGTTATCAGACACCAGGAGGAAGGTCCTGTGGTGAGAATAAGGAAGGTGTTTGGAGGGGGCCATGGGGAAGTAGCCCAGGGAGTTGTAGCTGTCATGCAGCTGTTACAGGAGGTACTATAGACAGCTGCAGTCCCCAGGGCCCTGGGCTGGAACCCGGAGTAGAGGGTGGGCCCGGGTTCCCCCCAAACCTCCCAATTGACCTGGACTGTGGGTTCTTCCAGAGGGGAAGGCCTCTGGGCTGTTTCCCAACCCACATGGTGAATCTCTGAGGCAAGAAAATCCGCCAATAAGCGCAGGACCCACCAAGACAGAGGAGGAACTTTGTCACTATATATATATATATATATATATATATATATATATAACTGATCAAGTTGGCAAGAGTAAATGGGACAAATGCCCACTTTTGTCCAAAAAGTGGGATGTGGTGCTGAGGAACGTGCAGGGAGGGCAAGCAGAGATGCCAGCCCCGTGCAGGGGGGAGGCTGGACTGGGGAGGGGGAGTGTGGGGGGAAGGCAGGGTTCCAGCAACAGCCTCAAGCGGGGGGCTGTCAGGGTTTGAGTGACCAGTGACAGCCTCGAGGGGCAGGGGGCCAGCAGGGTTCGAATGACCAGTGACAGTCTGGGGGGAGGGGCACCTCGGATGAGCAGCTGGGGCTAGCCCCACACGGTGTTCCATTTTTCCCTTGGGAAATATGGGTCACCATGGGTATATATATGTTTTGATTCCTTTTGGAGTATGTTACTCTCATACACCTCTACCCTGATATAACGCGACCCGATATAACACGAAGATATAACACGGTAAAGCAGCACTCCAGGGGGACGGGTCTGTGTGCGCTGGCAGATCAAAACAAGTTCGATATAACGCGGTTTCACCTATAATGCAGTAAGATTTTTTGGCTCCCGAGCAGGGCCGTAGCAACAAAGAACGTGGCCCCTCCGAACGGTGGCCCCCTCTGAACATATGTCCGGGCGGGGCCCCTTACAATGCAGAAACTGGAATGCGGTATTTATTTTGCCACTTTTAGGGGCCCCCTTCCTTGCGGGGCCCCCTCCGGTCGGAGGGTACGGAGGGCGCTCGCTACGCCTCTGCTCCCGAGGACAGCATTATATCGGGGTAGAGGTATATTTCAACATTTTCTCCTCTTCTCTTTAGAGCAAGAAGCTAATCCAGCCACTCTGCATGTGACATGCATTATTAAAACTGGAATAATAAAAGAGGGAGGATTTAGGAATTTTGAAATGTGCAAGTGCTTTAAAGCAACTGATAAGACAATATCAGCTGTTTAAGACTGTAGATAATCAAGACCTCAAATAATTTATCACGTGAGTTCAGTGATCTGAATTCTCACCCCACAGAACTAAATGCCATGTTCAATTTTATTTTCTTCTACTTTACTGCAAATATGAATATCGCCATTACCCACAAAGCCAGAAGAATCTGGCGACACAGCACTGCTTCAAGGCTTGTAAGCCATGGCAGGGTTTCAGCTTCCATTAAACAAATGGCAAACGACTTAAAAAATTAAACACAAAGGTGAATATTTCATGGTGACTCAATTTGCTAAATGAGTTTGCTCTTTCTCTAGAATGTAGAGAAAGTGACCCCTAGTGGCAGAAGAAGATATATTAGTCTTAAAGAAGTCAATTTGCTAGCGTAAGGACACATTTGTATTGCAGTAGTTCTCAGACACTGGTATTCTGGGCCACCTAAACTGACACAGAAAGCAATTGATGAGAGGATCGGTGTAATAAAAAGTTAGAGAACCACTGCCTTATCATTTCAGTGCCAGGTCTCTAAGGAATGGATTTGAAACCATGAAATTAATTTCACTCTGATCCTGTGTAGCTTATTTTTCAGTAATATCAGGCTACTCTGGACAGAGTTATATTTTGAGAAAATAACATTAGCTGGCAGGAAGGTTTTTTTTCCTTTACTGTTTAGAATGGATCTGAAATTAATAGTTTTTTTGTTTTCCTAAACTGCAGTTTCACCTTGTGAAGCACTTATATCATGCTAAAACATTTTTGGACATCAGCTTTGTTGATGCCCTAGGAATGTTTCTTGGTTCAATGCTGCTGTGGTATACAGTGGGTATTGTAGATTCCACATATAATGACTTATTGGGCAATGAGATTGTAGATTTTAAAACATGCGTGATTCTCCTCCTCTTTCACCAGTTTTGCATGGCTGTGACTTCATTGGCTTCACATACTTCATTGGCTTCATATACTTATCAGTTATATGAAACTAAAGTCAATGGGGCTCTGCACGGCTGCAGCAGTCTGCCCATACATTACCAGATCAGGGCCTGATTTGCCACTGAGTGATGCTAGAAGTTAAACTGAGGTAAAACCGAAGTAACACAGTGGTGAATCAAGCCCTAAGGACCAAAAACATGCCTCTACTTTTGAACATTCACTGTCTATCCATTACATACTACTTAAATTTTGTTGATGTTTCAATTACTCACACGTGTGGTGAAATGACACTGGTACCTCCTCCAACATGTCTTTGTTCTGCACACTTGCAGGTTTCTTCTTTGGCTCAGGAACAGGGGAAGCAGTTGATTCAGTAGCAGTGAGAATTATCTGTTTCATCTGATCTTTGTTTCTGTGGTATCTCAGAAGAGCATTCTGAAATGTCAGTATAACTGTCCACCCACCTCCACAAGGTATGAACTTAGTGTGACTTGTAGACCTGTCCCTGCTTTCCTCCCTCCTGGTTCATTTAGAGCTGGATTGACCTATAGCCTGCACTATCTGAAAAGCTGGTCATTCTTTGGTTCCTGGATCATAAGATGCCTTCACTTTGGGAATGCTGAAAATTATGGTCTCTGGTCCTTCCACAACCTTTGGCTGCAGTAGTTTGCTGGCTGTTGGGAGCAGTGTTTGGTTCATCTGGACATTGGTTTCTGTACAGGGCAGCTATTGGTGCTTTTTTTTTTTTTTTTTTGAAGTACTGCACTAGTTGAGAATCTTTTTCCACAAATTTGTACCATTGCTTTTGCTTAAGCTTTGACTTCTGATTCCATTTCCGTTAAATGGACTGTGAGACGTTGATAAGGTTGTGTGCTCAGATTCTCATGTTTTATGAAACTGCACAAACTAATTCCTGGTGAACTGTGAACTGATATCCGTTGTCATTCTTTAAGGAATACCATGGCGTACCAGTAACTGACACTCCAATTGTAGTACAGGATTGGCCTCCCCAAAATCCATTTGCATTTTCTTGTCCTCTTTGCTACAAATAAGTCCATACTAATTTTGAGTGGGAAATGTATACCACTTCCCTGTGGCAACTACAGCTGTTGCTTAGTAGGAAAAGTAATATTAATTATTTTACCTGTCTTAACTCAACTTAGCAGCTGGAAACAAGGAGAGCCAGCACCATGTGACCAGCCAGCTCTTCACAGACCACCAGCTAGCGCTGCATGACTCACCAGTGGTCTATACTTTGAGAATGTCTAGTGTAGCCTAGATGACTAGCATGCACCATTGCCTACGTTTCAAGTCTCACAATTGTAAGTATGAATCTGGGTCCTTCATATAGGATTCTGTTCTGCACACCAATTTCCTCATATCATCTCTGGTGTTCCTGAGATAGACCAGATATTGTCTGTCAAGAATTCTTTAATATAGTCTGCTATTACTGAGGAATACCGGATTATTGCATTCCAAAGTGATGAAAGGAGATTAATCCATGTCTAACAAGGCAGCAAGAGAATGCAAAACCCCCTTAGGGAGAAAACATTAACATGTAATAGGCTTCATTTTGACCAAGATGATGGCAAATACAATATGTTATATGCAGCAGGATCAAAGGAGATTTCAGAATGCTAGAGCAAATCATAGAAAACAGAGGGGAGAATAAGTACAGTTTGGAGGGGGATGGTTAACTTGTCTTTTTTTTAACTACAGTGTACAATGGCTATTATTTTAGGGGAAATAAACAGAAATGTACTTCCTTCCTATGATATTCCATCTGCATAATCGTTATGGTAGTTATTCGAATACAACATACTACTCTGTGGCTTATGTGGCAACATATTGGTCAAACCGGATATTTCATTCAAAATGACTGCAAGGACTGTTAGACATGTAATAGGCAGGGCATCTGAGAAATTAATTATAGCAATGGTCACCAACTGAGCGTGAGCCTCTGAGATGCTGCAGTGCTATGACGGACAAGCAGGAGAGACCTAAAAAGCAAGATTTGTTTATTCTATGAATACACTCACATCTATGAATTTCTACCTTGTCTAGCTATGCTGTTATCCAGACTTGGGCTTGATCTGATTTTATACTCTTTAATTTGGGTTTGATAACTTTCCAATTAAACTGCTTTCTTTAAGATTCAAGTGTAAGCTCTTTTGGGGTAATTCACTCTAGTCTGGTTTTGGGGAAAGGGAAAGAGGAAGAGACAGAACGGACTTAAGAGGTACCTGACTTGGAGCACTGTCAAAGGCATACCTCTGAAACCCCGGACTCTGAAATGAGGGAAAGTAACCCTCAAAAAGAAGGATAACACATCTTGAAACGAGGGACACAATGATGGATGGGCGAGCTGGATCGGAGTGTGCTTAGGGCAGGGAGGGGGCTGCAAGGAGCAACAAGGCACCTACCAGGAGGACTCCCCACTGAAACTGCCCCGGTCTGGCAACCGCACCTTGCATAAGAGGATCTTGTTGATAAATGGCATGGAAGAGACCTCCTCCAGTTCTACATGGAACTTGAACTACTACTACTACTTCATCATCATGAAGGCCCAGCAGGGCACTCAGTGCCTCTCACCAACATGCTGCCGCCTGCCTACAGCGTTCATCGCTGTTGCTGCTGCTGGGACAGGACAGACCAAACCGCCTGCCCAACGTGCTCCCCCAGGTCACCGCAGTGCTGCTGTCTCCCAGCTCCTCGTGGCTCCACCAGCAGCTCCTGCTGCCACCATGCAAGCTGCTTACATGGCAGCTGCTGCCTCCCTTTCAAACCAACCTGCCTTTGCTTCCACTGCTGCCTGAGGGGAGAGAGCAGTGCTGTGCTGGGCCCTGCCCCGGCAGCCAAAGCTGCTAACCATACCACCACCACTGTGCAAGTGGCTCCTTGTGCAGATGGGTGTCCCCAACAATCCCAGCCCACAGCACAGCCGGCAGAGGAAGAGACTGGGCGGATGCTTTAATTCACTAAACTGGCTGGTGGGAGCTGCAGAGGAGGTGGCAGCAGCAGAGCTGCATGGCCTGAATCAGGGACTTGGCAATGGCAATGCGGGATTGTAGGACAATTTAAGAAGTCGGGACCAGATGAGAGGTATGGGCAAAGGACTGCTGACCTCCAGAGGGGTTTACAAGACACACTGACTAAAGTCAGCAAAGCTCATGGTGAAAGCCTGGTGACCACAAGGAGTAACAGCAATAGAGGACCAACACTTAGTTTCCCCGTGCTGTCAGGAACCTCATCTTTCCTTAAGTGTTTCATCTTGCTGGGTATGTCTTTGTATCTGGGATATATATATATTTATCTGACACACACAGGAAATCAGCACCGCTGAAGTTCTTTGGTAAAAGAGCTCTCTACTTACTGAACATCTCAGAGGCTTGTCAAGTTTGAAAGGTCTGATTCTGAGGTAGTGCTGCTCTAGATCAGAAGCCTGATTATGTATGATTCTTTTTTGTAGTGTACCTTCAGATAACATTTCCCTAAATTGAACAGCATATGTTGAAGGTCCTTTAGGGTGTTGAAGGTCCAAAAGAGGTTTTCTTGAAGCTTATGGTCTGAATTGACATTGACCACATCTTAACTGTGCTGATTCTGATCAAACCTCTGACATGTGAATACCAAAGCAAGGTACTCCTCTACCTGCATATATCACTGTTCTGTAAGCAAAGGAGACCTGGATGCAAAAACTATAGGCTGCCTTTCCTGTAGCAGACTTGTCTCTTCTCTTCCCACTTGCATCACACTGTAGCATCTTCATTGTCTTTGTAGTGGGATCCTGGGTGACAAATGCTTTTACCTGTTCAACTTAGGGTTACCATACATCCGGATTTTCCCGGACATGTCCGGCTTTTTGGTCGTCAAATCCCCGTCCGGGGGGAAATGTCCGGGAAAATAGGGAGGAGTCGTGGGGCTTGGATCCGCGCTGGGGCCGGAGCTGGAGCTGCTGGGGCTGGCGGTGCTCGGCCCCCGGCCGGCACCGCAGGGCCGGGGCTGGACGGGCTGGTGCCCCGGGGCCCGATCCGAGCTGGAACCGCTGGGGCTGGCGCGCTCTGCCAGAACTGGGGCTGGCGCCCCAGGGCCGGAGCCGAGATGGAACGGCTGGGGCGGGCGCCCCAGTGCCCGAGCCAAGCCAGGCCCGAGCCGCTCGGCCAGGGGGCCGGACTGGGCCGCGCCTCCTCGCGCCCCCCCCGCCCCAGCTTACCTGCTGCCTGCCTCCCTGTTTCAGGCTTCCCGCGAACATTTGATTCGCGGGAAGCAGGGGAGGGGGAGGAGCAGGGGAGGGGGAGGAGCAGGGGGGCAGAGCGTTCAGGGGAGGGGGCGGAGTTGGGGTGGGGACTTTGGGAAAGGGGTAGAGTTGGGGCGGGGGCGGGGCCCCTTGGAGTGTCTCCTTTTTGTTATTTTAAAAAATGGTAACCCTAGTTCAACTGCTTTGCAATGTTGCAACTCCCATTTCTGATAGAATCCTTCTCAGTTCTAGGAGCCTCACACACACATCAGATGGGTAAGACAGAAATTTTGCAAGGTAATTCACAAAGCGCTGTACCTCTTACATGTTGTGCTGCTTATGCATATCCAGAAGTGCTAGGCCATCTTCCGAGTCTGATGTATTCCCTCATTTGGGAGCAGATGTCAAATACAAATCAAATTAGTCAAAAGCCACTTTTTTTTGTTCAACTTGATGTTATTCATTCTTGCTCCTTCTAGCAGTGGAGTCAATTTGTGATCATTGACAGCTATTGCTGCTTTCACTGTTTCACCCCAGCCACACACTGGAACATAATCTGCAGTGACCGCCACCCCAGGCAGTCCTTCCAGGATTTCACATGTCACTGCTGATATTTATTAGACTGGCTGCAATTCCAAAGGGCATTCTGAGCCACTACTGTTGCACAAGCCGGGTCCAAAAAGTTGTCAAGTAACAGCTTTGTTTGTCCATCTTAGCTTACCAAAAGCCATTTTTGACATCCAGAACAAAAAAGGCTCTTGCTAGATTTAGCCACATTTCTCCAGTGGTTTCCAGGAGATATGGTGTGTGCTTTGGTGCTCTTTTCAGGTTTTAGGATGGATGCAGATTGGCAGTTTGCCTGGCTTTCTGTCACCATTCTGTTGATCCAATCAGTTGGTTCATTGACTTGGAAGGTAATATAATTAATTTCAGTCAACACCGGTTTATGGAAAATAGATCTTGTCAAACAAAGTTGATATCTTTATTTGACAAGATTACAAGTTTGATACGGTGATCATGTTGATGTAAGAGACTTCTGTAAGACATTTGACTTGGTACCACACAACATTTTGATTAAGCAAGTAGAATGATTCAAAACCAATATGGCACACATGAAATGGATTAGAAAGTGGCGAACTTATAGGTCTCAAAATATAATTGTAAACAGGGAGTCATCGCAGAGGGGTCACGTTGGGGTCAGTTCTTGGCCTTACACTATTTTTAACATTCTAAAATATAACTTGGAAGAAAACATACCATTACTAGTGTGGAAGTGGAGAAAGGGATAAAGGGAATTTGAACATAGATATCTTAGTCTCTAGGAATAGAGCAAGAGTCAGGCTGACACTGACTCTAATACCGCGAGACTTGAAGGCCTAGGCGAGTGGGAACAGACTGTAAAAGATACTGTTTTGACCTTGTGTTAGATAAGAATGGAATGTAGACTGTGGCAGAAATTAATAAAAAAAAAAGTGAGATATCAGGAAGGAATATGTATAAACAAAATGCAGCTGTTGATCATTACTGTATGTGACAAAAGGTATAAATGCTTGCCTTAATTGTTTATCTAACAGAGACCTGCTCCCGTGCATTTGCAATTGCTCGAAAATGAAGCTGCCTCTGGCTTGTTGCTTCAAACTCAGAGTGAGGACTCGTTTTTCTCTGACACTAGCGATAAAGTTTGCAGGTGACACAAAGATTGGCCCTGCCTCTTCTGCACTCAGCACTATGTAGTGTGACAGACCCAGACCAGTGGGGTACAGGAGTCTGGTAGAGGGCAAATATACTGGTCACTGGATGAGTAGTTTTCTGTTCCCTGAGTGACCAGAGCAGGGGCTGCACTAGAGTAATCAGGAACCTGCTAGAACCAGTTAAGGCAGGCAGGCTAATTAGAACACCTGGAGCCAATTAAGAAGCTGCTAGAATCAATTAAGGCAGGCTAATCAGGGCACCTGGGTTTTAAAAGGAGCTCACTTCAGTTTGTGGTGTGAGTGTGAGGACCTGGGAGCAAGAGGCGCAAGGAGCTGAGAGTGAGAGGGTGTGCTGCTGGAGGACTGAGGAGCACAAGCGTTATCAGACACCAGGAGGAAGGTCCTGTGGTGAGAATAAGGAAGGTGTTTGGAGGAGGCCATGGGGAAGTAGCCCAGGGAGTTGTAGCTGTCATGCAGCTGTTACAGGAGGCACTATAGACAGCTGCAGTCCACAGGGCCCTGGGCTGGAACCCGGAGTAGAGGGCGGGCCCGGGTTCCCCCCAAACCTCCCAATTGACCTGGACTGTGGGTTCTTCCAGAGGGGAAGGTCTCTGGGCTGTTCTCCAACCCACATGGTGAATCTCTGAGGCAAGAAAATCCGCCAATAAGCGCAGGACCCACCAAGATAGAGGAGGAACTTTGTCACACTAGTCACATATCAGCTATGCATGTGGCTCCGGGCTACCTCAGTTTTGTGACATAGGCCCTGAGATCCAGCAAAATACTTAAGCATGTGTGTAATTTTAAGCACTGAGAAGTCCCATGTTAAAACCAAAACATTTCAATTGACCCAAATAAAAATATGTGGATTGTGGGTTCGTGAAAATGTTTGACTTTTCAACTATGAGATTTGACTTTTTATCTTGATTTAGGATGGAAAACATTTTTCACATATTTAAATTTTTCCTGGGAGAGGAAAACCATTGCCCAGCCATCTTGAGCTCTGAGTGTGCTTCATTTAAACACATGCTGCTCATATATAACATTCCTGGAAGTTTCTCCAGTGCATCAAGTGTTGGTATAACATCTTCTTTTCTACATGAGGCAGTGGGAGGCCTTAGCTACACTGAGTTTTCTCTTTAAATCTCCCCCTGATGCAGCTCCACTGCTGGCAGCAATGGTGGGAGCACTAGTGTAGAGTAGACTGGCATTTTTAACACTGTCATGTAGGCTTGATCTGAGCAGGTTTCCATGACACATAGTAAAATCATCTGAACTCTGTCTACAGTAGTGCTTGCTCCATGTTTAACACCATTGCAGCTACATCATTGCTGAAAACAAATCGTAAATTTTCTATTGCAAGCAACGCCTCAGATGCTTATATAGCTTAGCAGTTTTTCCATTACTGAGCATAAGGAAACAATCTGTGCCTTAGGCTTTTACTTTTCCAGTTCAGTTGCAACTTTGTAGTCTTCTCATTGTGATTGAATAAAAATAGCTAGAAGCCATTTTAGTCCCAACATCCATGTCAGAAATGTCTTGCATTCCATGGAGATTAAACAATAGCTGCTAGCAATTTCCTCCCTTTTCTTTTTTTCTAATCAGTTTGGATTACTGCAAGTCCAACCTCCTTTTGCATTTAGTCTTGAAACTGGTTAATCTGGACTTGTTCATGTTTTTAAGTGGTTTAAGCACACTTTGGATTATATTACACTTTCCCGTAATGTTTGGAACAACAAACTTAAATCAGTTAAAATTTTTGTTAGGATGGTGGGGCAGAACACTTCACAAAGAAAAAAAACCTAATTACAAATACCAAGCTATGTGCCTTTTAATAATAAATAAATAAATTAATGGAGATATCCCATCTCATAGAACTGGAAGGGACCTTGAAAGGTCATTGAGTCCAGCCCCCTGCCTTCACTAGCAGGACCAAGTACTGATTTTGCCCCAGATCCCTAAATGGCCCTCTCAAGGATTGAACTCACAACCCTGGGTTTAGCAGGCTAGTGCCCAAACCACTGAGCTATCCCTCCCCACCTAATGTCAGCCCACTGAAGGTATTAACTTCTGTTAGCATGATGGTGTATTGGTGAAAATTACAACAGGCTGCACAATAAATACACAATCAATCTGAGACACACAGAACATCCTCCACATACATAGGGATCTTCCTTTTCATCAGGAACATATTTTACTGTGCATTTAGGCTCTGATCCCGCTGTGTGCTTAACTTCAATAACCTGAATAGTCCCATTGACTTCAATGAGAAGACTTCTCAGGTGTTTTAAGTTAAGCACATGCTCCATCAGAGAGAAGTGTTCAGTGTGTATTATTAGTAGATGACTGCTTCCTTTTCAGTTGCTCATAACTTCCAAAACCAAATTCATTTTGGTCTGATATTTCCCATGCTTAGTCTCAGCCCAGAGGTGAATCTTGTGTATTAATTTCAGCAAAATCAGTTCAATACTGTATTTGTGTTCTGTGAGGGGCAGAGAGAGGATAAGTGCTGTTACTACACCATACCTTTTTTTTTTTTTTTTTTTTTTTGCACTCACATAACTCAGAATGGCTGTGGCTAGAAACTGCAAAACGTAGATCCCTCTTCTACAATGACCTCTGTGCCAGCACTGTCCTGCTCCCATTGAAGTCAGTGGGGCTCCATGTAAGCCTCGGGGTCTGTCCTGGTGGAGCTCATTGCAGGATTGGAGCTTTACTGCACACTCTATCTTCATTTGTGAAGTCAAAAAATCCTCTGATGGCTAACAAGAACACATCTGCCAAATTAACTAATGCACTGTGGTTTTTCTAGAGGAAGAGGAAAATTTACTGGGCGCTGTAGCTGTCAGCACTCTTGTATTTATGCTTTTGTCACCAATTCCATTATAAACTGCTGTGTAAAAGGTTTGGGGTAAAAAGCCAATAAATCTGCTGATCAAAGCTTCCCTTAAGGAGTGAATTTATTTTATAAACTTGGGGCGGGGTGGGGGGAGGAAAATAAAAAGGAAACCATTTTAAAGAGCATAAATCATAACTAAGTTAACCATGTTTAGATGCACTTTTGCTATCTCACAAATCAAAACTGGCTTCATTTTCAACAGGTTGCAGGCCATTGGCCAGTAATGTAAATTAAGACCTTTTCCTTTTTTTTTTTTTTTTGCACTTTGGAGTCAAGTTCTCATGTGTGGGGAAGGACTGTGGGAGGCCACCAATACAATGGGACCAGTTCACTTCCATTGTGCAAGTAAATACAGGGTTCAAAGAGGCCACACAGAGGAAATACGACCACCTTGCATGACACAGTGACAGAACATAGCTCCCTGGCATCCTCTGCAACAGGAGGAATTTGACTGTGGGGAGGTGGTGGAGCCAGTGAATTCATAATTTGCATAGGCGGAATGTGAGTCTTTTGTTTGGGGAGGCTTCTCCCAGGAGCGCCGGAAGCTCCCTAGAAGTGGGAGGGCCACCAGCACCCGGAATGGGCCCCCCCCTCCCCTTTTTCCCCAAGGCCTCCCCCATCCCTCTCCACTCTTTCCCCCCATTGCTCACACTTAAGGGGAGGGTCGGGAGCAGGACCAAAGTCCAGGCATCGGTGCCCTCCCACACTTCTAGGGAGCTGCTGGTGCTCTTGCTCCCATGACGCAAAGGAGACAGGCAGCACGCCTCCAAAGGGAGATGACCTGCATCTGGCCTTTGCCCCCTGTATGGCCAGCCTTTTTTATTTTGGGGAGGCAAGCCTCTTATATGCGCCACCCATCATAATTTGGCCACAAGCCACTTCTAATGCAGCCTGCCACAAAGGATGCTACTACAGACCTTAGCTGTAGGGGGAAGCTGCTGGGGGGGAGGAGGGAGTGCGGGGGTTGCACAGATGCTCTGTGCCCTGGCAAAAGGTTTGTAGTAGAAGATGGCAGAAGGATTCCATCCCCACTGCCTACCTAGTTCCTTTGCACACTATGGACCTGATTGTGCAAAAACTTGTGTATGCTTAACTGTACGACTATCTGGAGTCTCATTGAAGGCTATAGGATAATTAACAGTGCATTAAGTTAAGCGTGTATGTGGAAATCCCTGCAAGATCAAGGGCCTATAAAACTGGGCAACACTATGTAATATTTTTATTAGCAAAATGAATGCAACCCAATTATTTGAAACAGATTTGTAATATTTACTTTGAATGAATGTTTTCAGTATATATTTTATATTACACTAGCTCCTAGTGCTGTGTGTATTTGCATATTATATAAGATTTACAAGAAGTTCGTTTGTACACTTTATCTCATTTATATTGCCACACTTAGGGTTCTGCTGTGAGCAAATACTCAACAGCTAGGGTTATTGCTATTAGGATATTTAGATCAGTTAGCTAACAAAGTGGAAAACTGTCACCCTAAAACCAGAGTAACTGTAGTTAGGTTATACATCCAAGAAAATATTCAACAGTGATTAAAACTCTTTAATAATGCATCAAATGCTTAATCTTTAGACACCAGGTATTCTCTTTTCCTTGAATATAAACAGGCTATGTATTGACCAAAGTTATTTTGAGATATCATCAATTTCTTTACATTTCCCTCATCTAACTGGTTTGTTACTTTTCTTGATTAAAGTGCCATAACTGAATATCTTTAGCAATAAAATGATCAAACAACATTAATAGACAAACTTGATGAGACTGAGGGTCACGTTGTCCCCTTTATTACAAAATAATCACAATATTGTCTAGGAAGCACAGGAAATATGCAACCCGAAGAGTCTTCAGCACATGCTGCATATGCATGAATAAATTCCTGTTTCTCCACTCTTAGGTTAAGAAAAGAGCCGAGCTTAAAAACAGACATAGGAAATATGTGGGTGCATGGGAGTAGCAGTCAGTAATGTTGAGGGACTTTCACTGAGATATGCTGGAGACTCTTACAGCCCATCTATTTTGCAAAGGAACCTGTTGTGGTTGCAGCAGTTTCAACAAGGGGTTCTCCTGCGCTCTCCTTGAAAGTAACTTACCTACTAATGTGCACAGGACAAACCCATTTTCAACACAAAAGAGACCGAGCACAAAAGAGACTCAATCACACTTTGTGCGTAAATGGAACAAAACCATTTACACTAGCAATGAAAGAATTTTCAACACCGCTACGTCATTTTCCTAGCATAAGTGGGGTCTTATTTTCATTGTTCTCACAGGGTTGCTGTCCACGAGTGGTGGATATGGCAGTGCAGCACTCTAGTAAGACACATGTGGCCTTTGAGTCCTGATTTGGCAAATCATTTACATATATGCTTAAAACCAGACTTAAGCCAATACTTAAAGTTAAACATGTTCTTAATCACATTGCCGAATCAGGGCCTTAAAGCCCTTTCCCAGAGTCACTGCTCAAGCAAATCATGAATTAACATAATTCTTCTGGGAGCAGCATTAACTCCATCGAGGACCATATAATTTTACTTGTTCTTAAATGGATCTACCTACCCTGATTCTCATCTCACCAAATTACTGTGATATGTGATCTTTCAAGCATGGCACAGTGTTATTGCCTAGCCTTTTCTGGAGTAAGTTATTCCAATTTGGTTCATTGCATGTCATGATGAAGAGGATAGTATGTAGCTCTAAATTAGGTGTAGATGTGCTAAGCATTAACTCAGATCAGAGCCTTAGGCTAAAAGCACACTACAAAAAGCTTCAAATTCTACCAGACAGATTTTTTTTTTTTTGCCCTGGTGGATGTTATCAATGTATTTATTTATGCTGTGGGATGTTATAAAAACTGTTTTCTAAAAAGTCTGAGACATCTTTTGGCTGGTTACAACTGTAATGGAATTTTAATAATTATCTCTAGATATTATTTTCTCTTAATATTATGCATAATTTTTATTAGCTTGGATTTTTCTTGGTTTACAGCACCATGACTAAAAAAGCAATGTAATTTCTCACGTAAAGGTAGACCAAGCAGACTATCCCATTCTCTGAAAAGTATCCGGCCAATTCAAGTACATTTGGGTGATGAAACCAAGGCATAAAAAAGTTTTTGCATATGCAACTACTGAAAAAAAGGGAAACCGCCCAAGTGTTTGAAACTGAAGTCACTGATGTCTCAGGAATGGACTAACAATTGAGCAGCCTAGGGAGGAACTATGTACCTGTACATAAGAGCTGCCATGTTGGGTCAGAGCATGGTCCATCTTGCCCACTGTCTTGTCTCCAGAGCTTCAGGAGGAGTGTACAGAACAGGACAATTTTGAGGTGATGGGCCCTGTCTTCCACTCCTGGCTTCTGGTAGTCAGATGTTTACGGTCACCCCAAGCATGTGCGACCCATGTAAAGCAAGCAATTGTCTCAGGTCAGTTTGTCACAATTCTTCATCAGTGTGAATCCGATGTCCATTAAGGTCACAGAGAGTAATGATCATACACAGAAGCTTAGCTTTAAACATACCAACAACAATGATAAGAGGTTTAGAAAACATGACCTATAAGGAAGGGTTAAAAGAACTTGGCATTTTTAGTCTAGAGAAGGTTGAGGGGGGACATAAGTCTTCAAATATGTAAAAGCTTGTTATAAAGACAATGCTCAATTGTTCTCCATGTCCACCGAGGGTAGGACAAGAAGTAATAAGCTTAATTTGCAGCAAAAGTGATTCAGGTTAGATATTGGGGAAACTTTTATAAGACTAGTTAAGTACTGAAACAGGTTACCTAAGGGGGTTGTGGAATTACCATCACTGGAAGTTTTTAAGAACAGGTGAAACAAACACCTGTCAGGAATGGTGTAGCTGTATGTAATCCTGCCTCAGCACAGGGAGGATGGACTAGATGACCTCTTGAGTTTCCTTCCAGCCCTGCATTTCTATGATTCTATAGGGGATTGATAATTTTGTATAGTATTCTAACTGCAAGCTTGTTTCTTACCATTTGTAAAGTGGTTGATGGGTGAAATCCATAGGATTTGCTGGCCAAGCTGCATAGCCGTAATTATAAATCCATTGGCAATTTAATAGTTCAAATTCACTACTAAAATCAGCTAGATGCATAAATTCTAGTAAATAACTCAGAATAGCATTTAAACTTATTATCATTCTCTTCCTGTTATGGGATAAGATTGAAGGAATATAAATATCTCCTCACAAAATGTAAAGGCAAGAATAAAAACTGTACTGTGTCTGAATCCAGTTTCTTACAAATTGCTATATGTTCCATAACATAAATTCCAACCATTACCCAGCTTCTTACACATGAAGCCAGGAGAGTAGCACAGTTAAACTGATTGCTTATACACTGTAATCTTTCTAATAGGCTACATTTGTGAGGAACTGAAATTTTACATAATGATGTGACAACATGGCCATAAAAAAAGAAAAATCAGTATAAACTCTACTCACATTTGTAAAGCTTCAAGTTCTGAGAGAGAGAATTTCCACTGTTTGTGACATTTCACATGTTTCTCCTGTATATTAGCCAGGAAACAAATAATGTATATTTTTTAAATGTACACAAGTACTTAAGACTTGTTAATATAGGGTACAATTCATCCTGTAATGGATGGGCTCTTTGCACAACTTATGTCCGTTATTGAGGCTCTGGGAGAAGGGGTGAGAAAGTATGCCCAAGGGCCTCTCCTCACCAGTCCATCCCATTCACACACCAACATGGAGGTGTTAACATTCAACCTAGCCAAAAGGGTCAGGAACTTGGGCTGGCATACAGTATCTGATCACCTGTGGAAGCAGTTTGTCAGTCCACCCACCTCCCTCTCGTGTATGATAGAAAAGAGACAGAGAGATGTGAATGCTTCGAAAACAGTTAAAGATTTATTAAGGAAATTGACAATAGCAGGGATGGGGAATGATAACTAGAATAAACAACCCAATACAAATGCAAGTGCGGCTGCCCCCAATTGGACGTGAAGCCCGGAGACCCGTACAATCCTTAACCTTGGCTATATTTAAACCAAACAAAAGGAAAACACAAACTAACCCAATACTGTACTGAGTCAGAGGCGACAACTTCAGGTAAGACAAAACAGCTGATGGTGGTGTATCTCGTTGTAGCTTGACAGAGTGGGTTCCGAATCCTGGACTTCAAACCAAGCTTCACAGCCTGTCTTGGGCTATGAGAGGGAGGAGCACAGGACCGTCAGCAAAGATTTACTGGAACCAGGATTGCAGATAAAAATGTCGCTGGAACAGGGGCGGGCAAACTTTTTGGCCTGAGGGCTGCATCAGGTTTCGGAAATTGTATGGAGGGCCGGTAGTATGTTGTGCCTCCCCAAACAGCCAGGCATGGCCCGCCCCCATCCCCCCCTGCTTCTTGCCCCCTGACGGCCCCCCCGGGACTCCTGCCCCATCCAACCCCACTATTCCCTGATGGCCCCCTCAGGAACCCTGCCCCATCCACCCCCCCTGCTCGCTGTCCCCTGACTGCCCCTGGAACTCCTGCCCCTGACTGCCCCCCGCTGCCCCATCCAACCCCCCTCTCCTTCCTGCCTACCCCCATGGGACCCCTGCACCCGTTCAACCCCCCATTCCCCACCTTTTGACCGCCCTGACCCCAATCCACACCCCCACCCCCTGACCACCACCCTGAACTCCCCTGCCCTCTATCCAACCCTCCCCACCCCCTTACCACGCTGCCTGGAGCACTGGTGGCTGGTGGAAGCCACGCCACCGCACAGCACAGAGCACCGGGTCAGGCCGCGGCTCTGCAGCTGCACTGCCCAGAGCACTGCACTGGCAGCTCGGCGCGCTGAGGCTGCGAGGGAGGGGGAACAGCGGGGGAGGGGCTGGGGACTAGCCTCCCAGGCCAGGAGCTTAGGGACCGGGCAGGAGGGGCCCGTGGGCTGTAGTTTGCCCACCTCTCTGCTGGAATCAGGATATAGGTAGATGTTATAGTTCGTAAGTGATGGTAAGTGATGTCTTCTTGGCTGATGGTGTGGGTCCGAAGTCCCTGAGGAGATCCTCGACGTCTACGCAAATCAATGTGATAACCTGGCTGCCGCTCTGATGGACAGCAAGAATGCTCAGACACACAGCCCCTTTTATAGGCTCAGTGGCGCGAACTTAGCGGTCTGAGCTTGTTCTAACTGCCCCCTACGAGTCCGTTGCTCTTTTCCCACCACTAGTTTAAAAAGGTGCAAAAGTTCTGACAAGAAAGAGCAACAACATGGACTCTGAGTTATTATGGCACCACAACATCTTGAATCATAGACTCTATTGATTTCTGTTCCATAATTAATTCATTTACAGCAAATACTAATCATTACAGCAAATATATTAATTCAAACATAAACGTCAACATCATTAAACATACATTTAGGGGAAAACTTCCCAACAGAGGTCACTGATGGATATGGACCAAGAGGGACACCAAATACTCAGCATCCCTATCGGGCCACAGAGATGGCCTGAATAGACTCCACTTTTATTTCCATATGTAGGCTCAAGCAGGAAAGGTACATTGCAGCACCACACCATGAGACCCAGGTTGAGGTCTTCTCACCCCTCACACTTCATCTGCATAAAGCCCAGTTAGTCAGCCTTTATACAGGTAAAGTGCATTTCATCCATAGTGAATGTGTGTGGAATTTTAGGGTCAGCAGTTTTCAGTGTTCAAATGAACTACTCCTCATGCCAATGTGTATGTAATTAATACAAGTACTATATTGTAGCAAAAATCCCATTGTCAGCTAGCAAAAGAAATTGTATATCTTATGGCTACAATGGCAGAGGGCTCAGTCTCTCAGCAAAGACCTAAAAGTTGTGAAATATAGTATTGCATGGCAAAAAAAAAACAACCCAAGAACAAACTTTCACAAGATTACTGTATGCAAATAATGTAAAGATAACCCCATCGTCTGATGTCTCTGTCACATGACCCAACAATGAATTAGTCATACTGGTCTTGACATTAAAGGCAAATTTAATTGTTTAAATTGTCCTTCCTCCCTCCCCCCGCATGTATCCCGGAGAGTAGTATTTTACTGCAATCACTTAACGTTTTTCTTGTTAAAATCACATAACAGACTTCAAACATAACACCAAAACAATCATGAATAAAGTTTACATACAAACATCTCAGGTTTCTCATGATATAACAAACCTAATGTCAGAACCCACTAATATGTGCTTCGCCTTTTATAGCTCTCCGTTAGCTATACCCAAATACTGTACATATACACAGTTAAATACAATGGGATAAGTTCTTTGACTTCAGCTTAGGTGCATCTGCTTATCTCATCACTGAATTAGACCAACAGTCTCTTTCTTGATTTGCATGTATAACTAGACCAGTGGTTCCCAAACTTTAACAACCTGTGAACCCCTTTCACTAAAAATGAATATTTCCAGGGATTTTCTCCTTTACCTGAGTATAAATTAATAAAAGCAGTGATCTTGGAAATATAAAATTTGTTTTTATGACATGATTACACACTATTATTAATTATTACAGTATTTTATTACATTATGAAAACTCTTCCAAGATCTCACTTTCATAGCTTGTATCACTTTGAATAAGCCTGTTATAAAACAAGGCTCCTATGTTTCATCAAGGAGTATCAGATGTGAAACAGCATAAAGGTATTTAAGAAGCCAACTCAAAGTTCCTCCTACACAAGCATTCAGGTCTTGAGCAAACAATGCATGTTACAACAAAGCTTAAACTTGTTCTTCATAATAATTTTAAAAATACTAGCTGCCTATTTAATTTTAAAAACAACAAAAAATATCCACGTCCCTTTACATTTCTTATAAGGAGTCTTGAAGTTTAAATCTTCTCAGTGTGATAGATATGCTTGCTTTGATCTGCTTAGCTCTTGGAAGTCCAGGGGCTCCAGGCTGCTGGCCCCGTGCTGCCCGAGGTCCCTAGGGACAGCTCTGTTCACTATTAGGGAATTTTTTCCCCGAAAACCCCCTGTAACATTTCATGAATCCCCAGGGGTTCACGAACCCCAGTTTGGGAACCACTGAACTAGACTAATGGCATTTATATATGCACATCAGGAGAAAAATACATCTTTTAATCTGATGCCATTAATAAATACTTCTATTCACTTAAAACTCCAGGAAAAGTCTTTAAAAACAAACAAACAAACCTAAATCTGAATATGGACAGGAACAGAGATTCTTTTAAAACGTTATGGTTCAAATATATGCTGTTTCCAAGGCAATCAAACCATTCCTTATTGAAATGTCTGGAATTCTAAATTGGAGGACTCTCCAGGGTTATATATTTTTGTGTGTCAGCAAAAGAACAAGGCTGGAAGTGAATTCTATGATCAAGTGGAATTATGAGAAAAGAGTAAAACCTTTTGTTCGGGACATTGAGAAGGGGGAGCACATGGGAATAATACTCAGGCCCCATTGCTATTACAGGCCATATATCACTCAAGCAGATTAAAATGAACTGACTTTCCAAAACTTTCAAAAAATTATATTGCATTGGCAAAATTATTGTATTTCAAAATCTTCTTTCTTATGTATCTTTACATTTGCACTGAATATACATTGGTGGGATATTATCTAGTGCTAACTGCAGGAATACTCTGCCATAACAGTGCTTCGGCCAGTGCAAGACTGTTATGTTAAGTGCCACAAAATTCCTACAGCTCGCAGTTGTAGGCAAGGAAGATGACTGCTAGATAGAGTAATTGGTATCATATCTTATAAATATCCTCAGGACCCAAAAATTATTTTGGAAAGCTGTAGTGTATTCATGTAATATCTAAGACATACATTGTCCAAGAAAGCTAAACATTGTTCCAAAGGGGTAGGGGGGAGAAAAGGATCAGAAATATGCATTGAAACATTAGCAACTAAACAATCTTGCTTCCATACTGGAGCAGCTGTTTTATTCCATACCCGTTTCAGTAATATAATTTGTACACTTTAGAGAACTCTCCTGTTCCAATCATCAAGTCTTTGACATCTTCTCTTCCTCTGTGATGTTTTGGCTTTTCCCTAGGAACAGGAACATTGTGTGTCAATCACTTCTGGAATTAAGATACCTGTGGTTATTCCCGTTTTCCTCGAGTTCTCACTGCTGGTGTCCATAGAAACACAAATGACAGGTGACAGCAGAATGAGACAGAAATGTCATATCATGCTTGTCAGTGTCTAACACTACTGCACAGACAGAAATGTGAGGTTCCTTGCATGGGACTATCCATCTCTCCCAGATACTACAATTCTAAACAATTACCCATATTCTAAGATCAGTGCTGCTGCTACTGGTTGTGAATTTTTGCTTACCCACATGCCGTGTTGAGTGCAGGAACAGTGCTGAAGGGCCTAAAAGGGGCTTTAAGCCATTTATATTCTGGAACTATTTGGGGGCATACATGGCCTCCAGTATCAATTAGAGCAGCCTCAGGGATACTCTAACTTCCACTCTTTCCCAGAATCCCCCAGGGGCTCTAGGAAGCAGAGTAGAGCTGGAGCACACTGACTTCAGGCCACACAACTTTCCTTCCACTCCCCACCCAGTTTTGCCCTAACACAACTCCTAATCCAGGGGCTGGAAATGGCGCAGCATAGGGCTGCTCCAGCAGCTCCACACAAAAGGAGCCCCCTAAATTAGGGGATAATACTGAGGTCCCACTTCTGACCTCTTTAAAGCTCCTTTACAGTATATGATATGTGTAGCGCCCCTCTCCACCTGGTTACCTCCTTTAATGTCAATCCGCTTACAGGTTTTGATGGACAGGTCTGGGTTTTTTTGGATCCTGCCACCCACTCAGCAGGGTGTATCTTCTTTCTTCTTTTCCTATGAAATTATTTGGCGGTGCCTCCACCCCCCTCGCTCTTCCTGGAAGGGTCACCAGGGCAGCTTGGGCAGAAAATTCTAACTACAGAGTAATCCCCACTTACTTGCCAGATAGTTGGAGACTTCCAAGAAATAACACAAACACAAAAATATATTCAACACAATTATATTAAACAGGAGACAAATACAACAGAACAGGGTGAAACACTATTTTAGGGTCACCAGTGCTGTCAAGGCTGTATCCCCACTTTGAACTTTAGGGTACAAGTGTGGGGGCCTGCATGAGGACTTTTAAGCTTAACTACCAGCTTAGTTCTGGTCCGCTGCCACCATTCCCTTCCCTGGGAAGCTTTTAGAAACTTTTCACCAATTCCCTGGTGAATACAGATCCAAACTCCTCGGATCTTAAACAAGGAGAAATTGACCCTTCCCCCCTCCTTCTTCCTTTCACCAACTCCTGGTGAATACAGATCCAACTTCCTTGGATCTAAAATCAAGGAAAAATCAATCAGGTTCTTAAAAAGAAGGCTTTTAATTAAAGAAAAAGGTAAAAATCATCTCTGTAAAATCAGTATGGAAAATAACTTTACAGGGTAATCAAACTTAAAGAGCTCAGAGGACCCCCCTCTGTCTTAGGTTCAAAGTACAGCAAACAAAGATAAACACTCTAGTAAAAGGTACATTTACAAGTTGAGAAAACAAAGTAAAACTAAGATGCCTTGCCTGGCTTTTTACTTACAAGTTTGAAATATGAGAGACTTGTTTAGAAAGATGGGGAGAACCTGGATTGATGTCTGGTCCCTCTCAGTCCCAAGAGCGAACAACAACTTAAAACAAAGAGCACAAACAAAAGCCTTTCCCCCCCCCAAGATTTGAAAGTATCTTGTCCCCTTATTGGTCCTTTGGGTCAGGTGTCAGCCAGGTTACCGGAGCTTCTTAACCCTTTACAGGTAAAAGGATTTTGGAGTCTCTGGCCAGGAGGGATTTTATAGTACTATACACAGGAGAGCTGTTATCCTTCCCTTTATAGTTATGACAGGTGCCCACACTGAAAATACCCATGACTTGATGTAGCAAATGTAAAATTAGTGTCCCGTTGGTACACGTACTTTGCTGGGGCCCTTGATGACCTATAACCACAAAATTCTTCTCTGCAGTGGTATAGCAGTGTGGCTGACTGGGTTCAGTACAGCCCAAAGGACTCACAAGTGGGAGGAGGTGGTAAATCCCTCCACAGGTTTAATATGCAGCAGGTAATAAAATCCTCAAACCCTCACTCCCTGGCTTGAGGACACAGTTCAGGGAGTAGGGGGTCCCCAAAACAAATTCCCTGACTAACTATCTAAAAGATGGTGCACTCACAAACTCCATGAATGATCCTCAGGTTCGAAGATGATGCTGGACTCCTCAGTCACTGCAGAGGGGCTGCTGTCTCCTGGCAGGGATCCTCCTCAGGCAGGAATCAGGCTGCATCGGTCCCAGGATTTCCCCTCACCACAAAGGGGTGCAGGACTCAAGGTGTAGGTTATACAACTACACTAACATCCAAACTGTAGTCTCGTAGCCCAGCCTCCAGTCACACACTCCGCAGGCAGCTTCCCCGGACTAGCAGACAGAGTAGAGCTGACCATGTGGTGACTGGTCTCACCTAGGGAGCTGGAGGGCGAACTCAGCCTGGCTGGGGAAATTTCCCAGCAAACGCTACAAATTGGGAATCATCAGTGGGGAAGGAAAAAACCCATCTGAGGGATCTGCTGTCAGCAGGGCCGGTGCAAGGAAGTTTTGCGCCCTAGGCGAAACTTCCACCTTGTGCCCCCCCCCAGCCCTGCAGCAGCTCCCTGCCCCCCCCCCACCCCGAGGCGCCCCCCCATGGCACCCCCCCCCCCCCCGGGGAGCCGTGCGGCAGCTCCCCACCCCAGCTCACCTCTGCTCTGCCTCCTCCCCCAACACGCCGCCCCCACTCTAATTCTCCTCCCCTCCCAGGCTTGCGGCGCCAAACAGCTAATTGGCGCAGCAAGCCTGGGAGACGGGAGAAGTGGAGCGGCGACTGCGCGCTTGGAGAGGGAGCGTAGCAGAGATGAGCTGGGGTGGGGAGCTGCCGCACGGCTCCCGGGCCGGCGGGGTGGGGAGCTGTCACGGTGGGGGGGTGTCTCAGGGCAGGAGGGGAGCTGCAGCAGGTCTCCCCACCCCAGCTCACCTCTGCTATGCCCCCTCCCCGAGCACGCCGCCCCCGCCGGCAATTACAATAATTGCATGGAGCGGCCGCTGCGCTGGGAGAGGGAGTCTGAACCGCACATATCAGCATGCCGCCAGCAGCCCAGCCCAGGAACGCTGTAAAAAAAATTGGGGGCACCGCTTTTTGGCACCCCCAAATCTTGGTGCCCTAGGCAACCGCCTAGTTTGCCTTAATGGTAGCACTGGCCCTGGCTGTCCCTAGAGGCCTGTTCTCAGGGGCAGGGCCGGCTTTAAGCCGATTCACCCGATTCCCCGGAATTGGGCCCCGCACCGAAGAGGGCCCCGCGCCTAAGCGGGGTCTGCTCCGGGGGTCTTCGGCGGCATTGCGGCAGCGGGGGGTCCTTTGGTGCAGCGGAAAACCTGGAGCGGACCCTCAGCTGCCGAAGTGCTGCCGAAGCCCCAGACCGCTGCGGAGTATTCCAATTGGGCCCCGCGGGTCATAAAGCCGGCCCTGCTCAGGGTGAACCCTGCATGCAGGCCTGGGACTCACCAGCTCCCCACACAACCAGTCCTGCCCTTTTCCTGGCTGGCTCCAGACTGACTACAAAATGGCTTCTCCCTCGGAGGGCCTGTCACTCCCTATTGGTTGCTGGGCTGACTCTGAGTCTGCCTTAGCTCCCCCTCCCTACCAGGGACAGTGCGCCTCTCCCTGAGCTGCCAGCAGACAGAGTCCCAGGAATCTATATAATCTCCTTAGGGGTTACATATGGTTTCTCAATGACGGGTCTGTGGACCAGTGTTGGTCTGTGTTAGCCTCCTTGCTGGTCCCTGAGATTTCCCTGACACAGAATATTAATATTTAAAACGTAAACTTTTTTGTACTTGCATTTTAAATCACTGTATTTATTCAATTGTTTCTGATAAAAAAATAAATAAATAACCCAACTGGGTTGACATCAGTTGCCATGGTGCTGATATGCAAAGCACGTTTGGATGCAATTGTTGGAAGGAAGTAGTTTACAGAAAGCGGTAAGCGAAATTTAAGTTCTAGTAAAATTTTTACTTAGCTAAACCAGACAATGTTATTCTCAAAGCAATTAGCTCTGGATCTATTTCTTTAAATTAACAAAAATTCAGAAAAACTGAGATGCGAGTGACTCAGGGTATGTCTACACTACAAACCTAAGTTGACTTATATTAGGTCGACTTACAGCCACCACAGTAATTACTGCAGTGGTGCATGTCCACACTACCCTCCTTGGGTCAGTGGTGTGTGTCCTCACCAGGAGCACTTCCACCAACCTAAGAGAGGCAGTGTGGGGAGTTGAGAGCCCCGTCTTTCAGCTCCGCTGGCAGTTCCCGACCAGAAGCTTGGCTGTCCCACAGGCTCCTGGCAGGCTGCTCCCCCCGACTCCCTGTTCCCCACCAGAAGCATGGGGGAAGCTGCCCTGGGGCTCCTCACCCCCGGGCAGCAGGGTCCAGCTGCCCCAGCCTCTCAGCCCCTCCACCCCACGCTACCTGCTGGGAGCCCGGCAGCCTTGTTAATTTTATTGACAAGATGGCCAATGTAAGGGATCCAGTGTCTACACAGACATTGTGTCATCCTAACTACACCAACTTGGACTATGATATGCAGGAGATTCAGGTAGATGATCATAACAGGCCTCTTGGCGCCAACATCTGAGAATATATGAAAAAGAATTTTTAAAACCCTCCGTAGAGTGAGTTTCAGGGCTGCTAGAATGACTGCTGCTGTCATCTCCAAAGGCTGATATTCCACCAGGTATGTCAAGAAGATAGGGGAATATAAGAGTGATTCACTCCTTTCTAACACTCTATTGATGCTCTCAGTGCCCAGAAGAAACCCACTTCAGCAGTGGCATTCACATAGTGCCATGTGCCCTTTCTGCCTTGGTACTGCCTTATTGCCCTAGGGCAGTGGTTCTCAAACTAGGGCCGCCGCTTGTGCAGGGAAAGCCCCTGGCGGGCCAGCCGGTTTGTTTACCTGCCACGTCCGCAGATCCGGTAAAGCTTGCCATTAAGCAGTTTGCCTCCACCAACATAAGCCTTATGCCTCTGGTGGAGGTGGAGTAATTATGCGGTGTAGTGGGGCACTTACATCAGCAGGAGCAACGCTGTAGTGTAGACACTGGCATAATTAGGTTGACATAAGCTGCCTTATGTTGATCTAACTGTGTAGTGTAGACCAGGCCTCAGAAATTTCAGTCCTGCCATATATCAGATTACTTTGGGACTTCAGACACAGTAGCGTTACCTAGGGAATACTTTGGAATTGATGTCTTGAAATCCATCCACAAGCTGCCTCTGTCCATGTGAAGAATTTAAGGATATTCCTAAAGAAGAGAAAAGAACATTTGGATATGAAATGCTAGACTTTCCTCTGCTTAAATTTATTAGACTAATTATGTTAACATTTTCGCTGTCAATTTTGTCACTCTCTTGAGAGGCTCCTTAGGGAAGATTAACCAAAATTCTGTCACAGCAGTAATTTTCTGCTAAGCAAAAAAGTGATACTCTCCACAGAATTATTGCTGTCTTGCGACATGGCCTAGTGCTTCAAAATAATTGCTGAAGAGTTGTGAAAGATTATTTATTTCAACCAGGAATCAAGAAACCACACCTGAAAAGGGCCCATTTTGCATTAGAATGATTTGGTTGGCAGGTATTAATAAATATTAAACGTTTGTTCATCTATGAGTGTTAGATTTTATTCACTGAGTCATTAAAATATACCATATGTAACCAACTATGTGTTTTAAACTGATTTAAAAAATATTTTTCTCACAGAAGGACCATTATTTGAACAAGAGAGCAAGGATGAGGGGCGCCCCTCCTTGCTTCCAATAGATAAAAATTTGTCCCCCAGCTGGTAGTTCTGCTGCTGCTGCAGTAGGGTGACCAGATGTCTCGATTTTATAGGGACAGTCCTGATTTTGGGGGCTTTTTCTTATATATGCACCTATTATCCCTCACCCCGTCCCAATTTTTTATGCTTGCAACAGACCTATTTTGAACTACAGTCTTGCTTGCCAGCAAGGTTGAACCACAGTATGAAATATATGTTCACAACAATGTGTGTTCAAGAACAAAGTGTGAAGTCAACCCAGTTACAGTTCATTGGTTATATACAATGACAAATATTGTAGTGTAGACAGGACATAAGATGAATAGCAATGTACTGTCTCAGCAAGTAAAGCTAAGGTGTATGTACAGCTAAAGGAAACATTCAGAGAAGTACTTCATCCTAGAAAAATTAAAGGCTGGCCTGGTAATCTGATTGCAAAGGCCGGACCAGCAGTTTGTTTGTTTCATGAAGTTCTAAGTATTAAAGAAGATAAACTCTTGTCCCCTGATTTGTGGATTGTCACAATCACGATCAAGGATATTAGAGCAGCAGATGGCACATCTGTCTTTGAGTTTCTTTGTGCTGACTTCCTGTCTCATAAGAACATCATTAAATTTTGTAGTTACAATGTAATGTATATGTTTGTAAGTGTACTTTGGACTAGCTTTCCAATTGTGAAAGTGTCCAGTCCTCACTAATTCTGAGGCTGAAAGAATCCAGGAATGAAGCTGAATGATTTTGCTCCACAGTGTCTAAAAATCCAAAATGACATTAATAGAACCGTAATAATTTTGCAGAGTAGAAAGTAATGTTAATTTTAAAATAAGATTTTCTCCTCTGAGACTGCCATGTAGGAACTTGAACCAACTCAACTGAATAACTGAAAAATTTGCTTAGAATCATTTCATCACAGCATGGTAGAATTGGTATATTTAGATTCTCATGGGAGACATACACAATTAGAAGCCACTGGAGTTAATTTTTTTTTTTACAATTTCAATTGTTTCTAATTTTTAAACATTATTTTATTTAATTTGTATGTATTACATGTATTTATTACAGCATTTCTAAGGTGTCTAACACTACAGTATATCAGCATCTTTGGCATACTAATTATGCTGAACACCTTCAATTTCCACTGAATTTAACTGAGGGTACTAAGTATCTTACAGGATCAATCCCATTATTAGGAGAAAGCCTCAACAAAGATCTGCTTTATATTGTACCCTTAAAGTGGCACAACTCAGGCTTAGAGGGCTATACACCAGGAGCAAATTCTAGAGCCAAAGGCCACCTTTACCTCTATTAATAATTTCTGAAAACTTCCACAGAACATAGTTGTTGTTTACTTTGACTCAATGAGGAAAGAGATGTACTACCACATAATAATTTTGAGGCAAACCATTTTGGAGAAGCTGCTTTTTCAACCTTCACATTTCCCCTTAGACATTTCAGGCTTTAAAACAGAAAAAAACAGGCTTCCAGGAGACAAGAACAAATCTAAAGCCTCACAAAACCATCCCAGTGAGTGGAACAGACCTATGTCAGTATAGTGAATAACTTTTCCTACAAACACTAATTCTACATATATTTATAACCCTCCCCCCTTTTTTAATATTCACTTTATATTCAGCTGTTAATGTGAAATACATCGTAGATTCTCATGGTACGTATTTATCCACATACTAAAGAAAATCTATTATAAATCAAATTCAGTGTTGCTATATCACAAAGGAACTTTATTTAATAGAAATGGTGAGTTAGGGCTTAACCCTGCCAGGTGCTGAGCAACCCCTGGAGGTTCAACTCTCATTGATGCTACAGACAGGTAGGTTTGCAATGCAGCTGGAGGTGTAATTACCAGATGAGGTATTGAATTAAATATATAATTAGAGAATTAAAGTTAGGTTAAAGAAATATGTGTTGTAATGAAAGGCCCTAACTAGCAAGAAAGACCTTGAAAGTAATGAGTCATAAGGCCAGAAGGAATGAAATTGGGAAGATGTCCGGTTCAAAGAATAACTAATGTAATAAGGGGAAGTTTTAAAAAGAAGGCCTCTTACTGATATAGGGTTGACTGCAGATGGTTTTAAGTAAGACAAAGAGAATTTGTCTTAAAATAAGTCCACATGGCTCTTCCCACCCCACATACCAGTGTTATTTAAAAAATTAGGGCCATCAGGGATGGTCTAGACAGTATTTGGTCCTGTCATGCGGGTAGGGGACTGGACTCGATGACCTCTCGAGGTCCCTTCCAGTCCTAGAATCTATGAATCTATGTGAACCCAGGTGCAAAGGAAAAACTGTTTGTCAGTAAGGAGGGGAAGAGATAGGGAAGAAAGGCTTTAGAGAGAAAGGAGGTTGAAAATCTTATATGGATTCAGAGTCAAAAGAAGGGTGAACTGTCTTAAATTGTTTTTTAGCTGAAGTCAGTGACTGGCAATGGCTTTGCTTGTTTGTTCAAGGGTATAAAAAAGTAAACTTTTAAAGGGTTCATTGCTAATACCTGCCTGACCATGTTGGAGCGGACTGATATGGATCTAAGCATCCCTTGGTTAAACCAGTGGGTTTAGCCCATTTGTAAATATCTTGATCAAATGCTTATAAATGTTTTGTTACCGTTTGGGTGTAGTAGCCTGCCTATTAGTTAGGCTTTGGGGGGCAGTCTTAGCGCACTTGTATAAACACCATTTGGCTCTGGATTTAATAAAGGATTTTAGGGTTAAATTAGTGTGGAGGAAATACCCCGCCCGGCTAAACGGGAACCGCCAACGTGCGGTCGGGCGCTGTCCGCAGCCACGGAGGCAAGAACTAATATTCGCAGCGACGGGAGCAAGTTGCAACATGTGTCTTGTTTTCCTTCGGGGCGCACGCGGGCTGCCCGGGCGCTGACGTCCCAGACCCGCCTGTCCCACCAGGAGCTCCCCGCGCTGCTCGCTCTGCCTTAATCCCCGGCAGGCGCGCTGCGCAGGGAGGGGCGGGAGCCAGGCTGCCCCGCGATCGATGCTCTCGGCGGTTCTGTGGCTGGCTCGGTGTCTCGGAGTTTGATTGTCTCACCCGGAAGCCCGCGGGGCGAACGTCGGTTGCTTTGCTGCAGCCACAGTCGGACGGACGGAGGCGCCCGGCCTGGTGACGGTGGCGATGGAGGCGGCGGCGGCGGAGGATCCGCGGTACCCCCGGTCCTCCATCGAGGATGACTTCAACTACGGCAGCAACGTGGCCTCGGCCAGTGTCCACATCCGCATGGGTGAGACCCGGACTCGGGCCGGAGCCCCCCGTTAGCGTGTGGGGCTCCCCCTGCGGGGCCTGCCGGGGCCCCCTTTAGCTTGGACTCCCCCCTCCCCTCCCCTCCCCCGCGGGGCCTTTACCCCTCGGTGCCCCGGTAGCCAAGGCGGTGACACTCTGGGTTCGCTGCCCCACAAACCCCCGGCTGCTGCTTTCGCTCTCAGCTGGGGCAGACCGGTCCTAGTCTGCTTGGCTTTGCCAGTGTTTCACTTTCTGTTTTTTCCTGCGTACACTCTGAGTGCTGCAATCCGAGGGGCAGGCAGTGTAACCCAGCTCCCTTCAGTAGGTCTGAAAACACCGGGTGGCTATTTTTTCTCCTAGTACCCAATCTAGGGTAATTCACCAAGCACTTACCCAGGATGAGTACAGTCCAGGGGAAGGTCAACTTGTTTTATTATAAAAGTGGATTCAAAGATAATTCTAAGATTCATGTAAGAGGAATTTCCTGCTATCCCATCTGCTTAATCGATCACTTGATGGTTATAGCTTTAATTTATATGTTACTCTCTTAACTTTCTGAATATAATTTATGCAGAATCAGCAGAAAGTCAGTGCACCACTTACAACCAGTTTAAGCAGGACACAGGCCTTGCACTGGCATTCTGCACAAGGGTGAATTTCACCCTCCTTACTTGAGGTACTGTCTCTTATCAGAACGCAGGAAAGAGTTGTGAACTCTTCTATTCAGATTTGACTTTTTTTTCTCACTGGGTGATTTAGTCTCTAGTATTCAGTTTGAACTTCAAGCATTGTTATGGAGGAAACATAAATGTCAAATTTGGCTTCTAGAACTAGAATAACTTTTAAAAAGTTAGTCAGGGAGACTGGAGGTTTTGAATGAAGGGAAAATAGCTACTATAGGTGTAGAAAAACAGATATTTTTTCTTGATCTTAAGAATTCAGATGGTGACAAGGTGAAGAGACTTTTTTTGCTCTAAATGTGTGGGTCTGTGTTTATAAACATATTCAATACACTTAAATCATTTGGGACCGTGTCTCTGCCAATACAGGATTTTTCAGCGGTCTTTTTTATGTAATATCCCAAGTAAGGGTCTTTTACCATCTTGGGAGACTGTTTTATGATCTAATAGCCTAAATTTTCTTCCTTTCATCCCGTTGCACCTAGTTATATCTCCACATACTGTGCAGGTGCATTAGAGCTGTATGGTGAAAGGACTGTTACTGCTTTGTTCTGTGACATGTTTTTATGCAGTTCAATAATTATGTCAGTTTCTGTTGCTTCCATGTCACATTGCAAACTCAGATTGAATTTGCTGTCAGCAATGAGTATTCAAAGGTGACGTCATTTTTGTTTCTTTATCCCAGCTTTTCTACGAAAAGTCTACAGTATTCTTTCAATTCAAGTTCTTTTGACCACAGTGACGTCTGCAATTTTTCTCTACTCTACTCCAGTTCAGACGTTTGTGCATGAAAGGTAAAGTTCTTAAATGAAATGGGAAATCTTTTCAAAAAGTAAAATGTAGCTAGTGCAATGGTCACTTTGGAATTTGTGGGAGGGAAGGGAGAGAGGATATTTAATTATATTAATATTTTTACATCTCCCAGATATATTCTGAGTAAAACACCTTCTTTGTCTTTGGTTCTATAATTCTCTTTAATTGTATTTCTCTCTAGAAATCTTAGAATTTGACTAGATCTTGTTTACTTTCTTCCCATATTTCTCTTTCCTATCTTTTTACATATCCTGATCCTCTCTCTGCTGAGATACATGCCTTAATCATTTCACATCTCACCTAATGCCGTTTTCTTTCTTATGGTCTTCCTAAATCCCTGCTTTTTGACTCAGTGTTTGGATGCTCTATAGTCAAACTGTCACTTTCGTGTCCCAGGAAGCTGGACCATATCTCGCCCCATCCTCAATCACCGTTTCTGGCTTCCTGGCCATTGCTGACTCACTGAGAATTACCCTGAAATTCTTCACATACCTGATTCTTTCTGCCTCAGAAATTGTATCCACTGCACTTCAATGTTCCTTACTGTTTCTACTAGTGTCCCTTCACCACAACTGATCCTATTTGAGTTGTTTTTCCATCTGTATGATTCTATCTAGAACTTTCCCTCTCAGGCACTGTGCCACATACGCTCTTGTAATTTTGCCTTAACTTTTCTTTTCTCTCCAATTTCAATAAAACAGCATCACAAAATGCTATATAATGGATACCGTATAAAATATCAGAGGGGTAGCCGTGTTAGTCTGAATCTGTAAAAAGCAACAGAGGGTCCTGTGGCACCTTTAAGACTAACAGAAGTATTGGAGCATAAGCTTTCATGAGTGAATGCCCACTTCATCAGACAGGAAGAACTACTCCACATGGACTCCTCCTGAGGGTCGAAATGACAGTCTGGACCTATACATAAAATGCTTCCGCCAACGTGCACAGGCAGAAATTGTGGAAAAACAACATCGCTTGCCTCATAACCTAAGTCGTGCAGAACGCAATGCCATCCACAGCCTCAGAAACCACCCTGACATTAGCATCAAAGAGGCTGATAAAGGAGGTGCTGTTGTCATCATGAACAGGTCTGACTACCAGAAGGAGGCTGCCAGACAACTCTCCAATACCAAATTCTACAGGCCACTTTCCTCAGATTCCACTGAGGAATACACTAAGAAACTGCACCATCTACTCAGGACACTCCCTACACTAACCCAGGAACAAATCAACATACCCTTAGAGCCCCGACCGGGGTTATTCTATCTACTACCCAAGATCCACAAACCTGGAAATCCTGGACGCCCCATCATCTCGGGCATTGGCACTCTCACTGAAGGACTGTCTGGATACGTGGACTCCCTACTCAGACCCTACGCCACCAGCACTCCCAGCTATCTCCGTGACACCACTGATTTCCTGAGAAGTCTGATGAAGTGGGCATTCACCCACGAAAGCTTATGCTCCAATACTTCTGTTAGTCTTAAAGGTGCCACAGGACCCTCTGTTGCGTATAAAATATTTACTTGATTATATTTATAGACCATGTCTACACTACAGCTTAGGTCGGTATAACTTCTGTTGTTCAGGGGTGTGAATAAGCAACACACTCCTGAGCGACATAAGTTATACTGACCTAAGCGCAGGTGTAGACAGTGTTGTGTCGGCAGGAGAGCTCTCCTTCATCAGCTTAGAGCATCTGCACTAGCAGCGCTACAGTGCTGTAAGCTCTGTAGTGTAGACATGGCCATAGTTGGAAACCCCCCATCTAATTCAGAAACTTCTTATGTTTTGCTTGGGGAACTACTTTATCCATTTCATTTCAGCAGCAAATTACTAGTTAATGTTTATGTTGAATTCTGTGTGATTAGAGCATAAAATTACTCGTATGTGTTTGCAGAATCAGAGCCCACGTGTACAAGTATTATGGATTTTTTTATTTACAGTTAAAAATATCTTCTTACATTTTGCATATGTAATAGGCTTATTTTTTCCCGTCCAAAGACAAGCATAATAGATCACTGTTTTAGATCCAGCTAATAGATCTCTGAACAGCCTGTATCTTTTGGTATAAGGAACTCTCACACCCCTCAATTTAGTGTTACTGTAAACATATGGTGTAAGTATTAGCTTCTTAAGAAAACCTGAGAAGTAGTGTTACTACTTTTATTTAACTCTGACTTTCCTGTGTCAAACTTTACAGCCCTGCTTTGCTTTTGGTATCTGTGCTTGGATCTTTGGTTATGATTTTAGCACTAACCCTGTATAGACATCAGCATCCTGTTAATTTATACCTACTCTTTGGATTTGTAAGTATCCTTATAACTTCATTCTTTACAAGAGTAATGTTTAATGAAAATGTTATTTGCAAACAGCTTTTTAAAACAAACCAGTGGTTGCTAATTTATTTCATTGTACCTTTTTGCAAAGTATAGTATAAAATTCTTAGTCGGTTTGAATTTTTGTATGCTTCGGCCACACCTTGTTCCCTGATATCCTCCACTCAGTCTTCTGCAAGCTTCCTTATGGAAAGAATACATTGTCTTGGGGCTTTAAACAGGCCTCAGCAAAGTTTTCTTTTCTTTTTTTTTTTTGTCTTCTTTCTTTTTTAATATCCCCCTTGACTTTAAGGCCTTTTTTTGTCTATAAGATGCTGAATAGGAAACATAGGACTCAAGGAAATTTCTGTGTTACCATACGTACTAAACGGTTAAATAGTTGATAACTGAGATCAAGTACAGTTGCTGACAGGGACCAGTAGGGGCTTCTACTGTAGAAGATTAAAATCTATTTTCTCCTTCTTGGTGTTAAGAGTTTTGAGCATCTTTCCAATCCAAAGAGCATATGAATGAGCTAATCTCAAATTTTGATCCCATACATGATAGTATATAACTACCAGTCAGCCCATATGTAGAATTTTGTAGTTATCACAGTCACCCTCCGACAGCCTAAGGAATTCTTGTCCCAAGTAATGGGACAGTTCAGTCTGCCAAAAAGAGGCGCGTTGGTTGCACCACTAGCATTCCTCTGGCTTTGACATCTTGGAAGAAGTGGTGTAAATTGTATTCTTCAAATTTGAAGATAGCTACCAGGTTCTCCTGTCTTATAAGATACAAAGATGTTTTCTCCAAAAACAATGCAGGGGGTCAGTTATCTTAATTAGAATGTAGATTTATATTTGTCTGTTTCTGAACTTGTGATGCAGAAAACTTTCAGGGTTTATTCCAGTTGTTTAAAATAATTTTTGTCAAAGTTGCATCCAAGTACAGTATGGAATGTTGCATTCCAATAGTTTTCCTCAACAGTTTAAACATTACACACTGCAGAAAGGATAGGACAAAACTGTAAGTTTGGGACATAATAGGTTTAAAGAAAGTGAGGGCTCAGAACAGGTACTCCCAAGGAAATTCTGTGCCAAAAAATTAAAAATTATGCACGCAATATTTTAAAAATCTGCAAATTTTATTTGTCAGTAAATAAATGTGGCTCCAGCATGGCAGTGGGGAGCACAGGTCACTGGCTGCACTGAGGTGGGAATCACCCCGAAGCCCCCACCTCCTCCAGTACAGGGACTCGGCAGTGAGGCTGCACCCGACCCTGATGCAGTGGTAAGGGCTGGGCCGGCCCCAGAAATACCAGGTGTGGGTAGGCAGGCTCAGCCCAGCAGGATCCAAGTGTGGAGGGCCTTAGTGGGGGCGGGATCCAGGTGTGGGGTGAGAGGTTTCTGTGCGCGGCAATCTGGGTGCGGGTGGCTCACTGGCAGATCTGGATGCACAGGGGCTCGTTGGGGGGGGGGTTCCAGGTGCAGGGGCAATGGGATTCTGCAGGGAATCCAGGTGAACGTGGTTGGGGCTCAGCGGGGGGAGGGGGAGCCTGGGTATGGGGAGATGGGGTTTGGTGGGGGGGTCTGGGTGCTGAGGGAGTGGGGCTGGGTGGGGGTCCAAGTGCAGCTGGTTGGGGCTCAGTGGGGTGGGGATCTGGTGGGGGGGCTCATCAGGGAGTCCAGGTGTAGGGGGCTGGGGCTTGTCAAGGTGAGGGCTCAATGGGCCTGCTTAACAGGGGAGCCCCAGTTGCTGCCGAGAGGATGCCGCATGCTGGGCTCCTGCTTCCCTGCGCGATTCCCCTATCCCCTTTTCTTCCCCATCTCCTCCTCCCCCACTGCTACTCCTCCATCCTCCTCCCCCTGCCCTGTTCCACCCCTCCTTCCTTCCACACTGCCTCTTCCCCTCCCCCCCATCTCCTTCCCTCATTTCCCCCACCCCGCACTTACCCAGCCCCACTGTGGACACTCACTGTTGCATAGAAAACAGGAAGGCTCCCAGCACATAGGAGAGCATAGAATCATAGAATCATAGAATATCAGGGTTGGAAGGGACCTCAAGAGGTCATCTAGTCCAACTCCCTGCTCAAAGCAGGACCAATTCCCAACTAAATCATCCCAGCCAGGGCTTTGTCAAGCCGGCCCTTAAAAACCTCCAAGGAAGGAGACTCCACCACCTCCCTAGGTAACGCATTCCAGTGCTTCACCACCCTCCTAGTGAAATAGTGTTTCCTAATATCCAACCTGGACCTCCCCCACTGCAACTTGAGACCATTGCTCCTTGTTCTGTCATCTGCCACCACTGAGAACAGCCGAGCTCCATCCTCTTTGGAACCCCCCTTCAGGTAGTTGAAGGCTGCTATCAAATCCCCCCTCATTCTTCTCTTCTGGAGACTAAACAATCCCAGTTCCCTCAGCCTCTCCTCATAAGTCATGTGCTCCAGACCCCTAATCATTTTTGTTGCCCTCCGCTGGACTCTTTCCAATTTTTCCACATCCTTCTTGTAGTGTGGGGCCCAAAACTGGACACAGTATTCCAGATGAGGCCTCACCAATGTCGAATAAAGGGAAACGATCACGTTCCTCGATCTGCTGGCAATGCCCCTACTTATACAGCCCACAATGCCGTTAGCCTTCTTGGCAACAAGAGCACACTGTTGACTCATATCCAGCTTCTCGTCCACTGTGACCCCTAGGTCCTTTTCTGCAGAACTGCTACCTAGCCATTCGGTCCCTAGTCTGTAGCAGTGCATGGGATTCTTCCGTCCTAAGTGCAGGACTCTGCACTTATCCTTGTTGAACCTCATCAGGTTTTTTTTGGCCCAATCCTCTAATTTGTCTAGGTCCCTCTGTATCCTATACCTACCCTCTAGTGTATCTACCACGCCTCCTAGTTTAGTGTCATCTGCAAACTTGCTGAGAGTGCAGTCCACACCATCCTCCAGATCATTAATAAAGATATTAAACAAAACCGGCCCCAGGACCGACCCTTGGGGCACTCCGCTTGAAACCGGCTGCCAACTAGACATGGAGCCATTGATCACTACCCGTTGAGCCCGACGATCTAGCCAGCTTTCTATCCACCTTACAGTCCATTCATCCAGCCCATACTTCTTTAACTTGGCAGCAAGAATACTGTGGGAGACCGTATCAAAAGCTTTGCTAAAGTCAAGGAATAACACATCCACTGCTTTCCCCTCATCCACAGAGCCAGTTATCTCATCATAGAAGGCAATTAGGTTAGTCAGGCACGACTTCCCCTTGGTGAATCCATGCTGACTGTTCCTGATCACTTTCCTCTCCTCTAACTGTTTCATAATTGATTCCTTGAGGACCTGTTCCATGATTTTTCCAGGGACTGAGGTGAGGCTGACTGGCCTGTAGTTCCCCAGATCCTCCTCCTTCCCTTTTTTAAAGATGGGCACTACATTAGCCTTTTTCCAGTCATCCGGGACCTCCCCCGATCGCCATGAGTTTTCAAAAATAATGGCTAATGGCTCTGCAATCTCATCCGCCAACTCCTTTAGCACCCTCGGATGCAGCGCATCTGGCCCCATGGACTTGTGCACGTCCAGTTTTTCTAAATAGTCCCGAACCACTTCTTTCTCCACATAGGGCTGGTCACCTTCTCCCCATATTGTGCTGCCCAGTGCAGCAGTCTGGGAGCTGACCTTGTTCGTGAAGACAGAGGCAAAAAAAGCATTGAGTACATTAGCTTTTTCCACATCCTCGGTCACTAGGTTGCCTCCCTCATTCAGTAAGGGGCCCACACTTTCCTTGACTTTCTTCTTGTTGCTAACATACCTGAAGAAACCCTTCTTGTTACTCTTAACATCTCTTGCTAGCTGCAACTCCAAGTGTGATTTGGCCTTCCTGATTTCATTCCTGCATGCCTGAGCAATAGTTTTATACTCCTCCCTGGTCATTTGTCCAATCTTCCACTTCTTGTAAGCTTCTTTTTTGCATTTAAGATCAGCAAGGATTTCACTGTTTAGCCAAGCTGGTCGCCTGCCATATTTACTATTCTTTCTACACATCGGGATGGTTTGTTCCTGCAACCGCAATAAGGATTCTTTAAAATACAGCCAGCTCTCCTGGACCCCTTTGCCCTTCATGTTATTCTCCCAGGGGATCCTGCCCATTTGTTCTCTGAGGGAGTCAAAGTCTGCTTTTCTGAAGTCCAGGTTCCGTATTCTGCTGCTCTCCTTTCTTCCTTGTGTCAGGATCCTGAACTCGACCATCTCATGGTCACTGCCTCCCAGGTTCCCAGCCACTTTTGCTTCCCCTACTAATTCTTCCCTGTTTGTGAGCAGCAGGTCAAGAAAAGCTCTGCCCCTAGTTGGTTCCTCCAGCACTTGCACCAGGAAATTGTCCCCTACAGTTTCCAAAAACTTCCTGGATTGTCTGTGCACCGCTGTATTGCTCTCCCAGCAGATATCAGGGTGATTAAAGTCTCCCATGAGAACCAGGGCCTGCGATCTAGCAACTTCTGCTAGTTGCCAGAAGAAAGCCTCATCCCCCTGGTCTGGTGGTCTATAGCAGACTCCAACCACGACATCACCCTTGTTGTTCACACTTGTCAACTTTATCCAGAGACTCTCAGGTTTTTCTGCAGTTTCATACCGGAGCTCTGAACAGTCATACTCCTCTCTTACATACAACGCAACTCCCCCACCTTTTCTGCCCTGCCTGTCCTTCCTGAACAGTTTATATCCATCCATGACAGTACTCCAGTCATGTGAGTTATCCCACCAAGTCTCTGTTATTCCAATCGCATCATAGTTCCCTGACTGTGCCAGGACTTCCAGTTCTCCCTGCTTGTTTCCCATGCTTCTTGCATTTGTGTATAGGCACTTAAGATAACTCATCGATCGTCCCTCTTTCTCAGCATGAGACAGGAGTCCTCCCCTCTTGCGCTCTCTTGCTTGTGCTTCCTCCCAGGATCCCATTTCCCCACTTACCTCAGGGCTTTGGTCTCCTTCCCCCGGTGAACCTAGTTTAAAGCCCTCCTCACTAGGTTAGCCAGCCTGCTGGCGAAGATGCTCTTCCCTCTCTTCGTTAGGTGGAGCCCGTCTCTGCCTAGCACTCCTCCTTCTTGGAACACCATCCCATGGTCGAAGAATCCAAAGCCTTCTCTCCGACACCACCTGCGTAGCCATTCATTGACTTCCACGATTCGACGGTCTCTACCCAGGCCTTTTCCTTGCACAGGGAGGATGGACGAGAACACCACTTGCGCCTCAAACTCCTTTATCCTTCTTCCCAAAGCCACGTAGTCTGCAGTGATCCGCTCAAGGTCATTCTTGGCAGTATCATTGGTGCCCACGTGGAGAAGCAGGAAGGGGTAGCGATCCGAGGGCTTGATGAGTCTCGGCAGTCTCTCCGTCACATCGTGTATCCTAGCTCCTGGCAAGCAGCAGACCTCTTGGTTTTCCCAGTCGGGGCGGCAGATAGATGACTCAGTCCCCCTGAGGAGGGAGTTCCCGACCACCACCACCCTCCTCCTCCTCTTGGGAGTGGTGGTCGTGGAACCCCCATCCCTAGGACAGTGCATCTTTTGCCTTCCAATCGGTGGAGTCTCCTTCTGCTCCCTTCCCTCAGATGGGTCATCTAGTCCAGTCTCCACATTAGTACCTGTGGAGAGAACATGGAAACGATTGCTCACCTGTATCTCCATTGCTGGTGCATGGACGCTCCTCTTTCTCCTTCTGGAGGTCACATGCTGCCAAACCTCTTCACAATCCTTCTGTCCCTGCTGCGCCTGCTCTGAATCTTCAGAACATTGTGGCCGTAGAAGCATCTCCTGACGTCTGTCCAGGAAATCTTCATTTTCCCTTATGCAACGCAGTGTTGATACTCGTTTCTCCAGCCCTCGAACCTTCTCTTCCAATATGGAGACCAGCTTGCACTTTGTACAGACAAAGTCGCTTGTGTCCTGTGGAAGAAAGACAAACATGGCACAACCTGTGCAGGTTACAACAGCTGATCGCTCACCTTCCATATCCCTGTCCTCTTAAGAGCTTCCTCGGCTGTTGCAGGAACTACTCAGAGAAACCTGCAGATGAAAGCCTCAGTGAGCTCTCTCCAGGCGAACTCCCAGGCAAACTCCCTCTGTTAGCCTCTGCTGTTCGCCGCTCAGCTGGTTCGCTGCATGACTGGCACTAGGACCCAGGAGGCAGCATTCAGCTGCAGAATCATTGGAGCCCAGGCACAGCCTCCTTCAGCTGGACAGCTCTGCGCTTGCAGAAATTGGGGGTGGGGGGAGTGCCCCCCATACCTCACCTCTGTTTGGGGGGAGCAATGCCCCCCCAAAACTGCGCCCATGGTCATCCCTACACCCCCGCCCTTGGCTTCCCTTTGCTTCCCTGTCATTTTCTGCAGGGACGCAAAGGAATTGCGGGGGGGGGGGCATTTTCTGCAGGCATGCAGTACCACAGAATTCTCCCAAGAGTAAACAGGATAAAAACAGCCAAGGTACTGTTCTGAAAACTTTTTTTTCCCCCTCATGTTTCTTTAATGAATATTAAAACGAAGGAAAATTCCAAGTTTTGTTTCAGTCTTGTGCCAATACAACAGTAGTGGATTTGATTTCAAGCTAATTGGTCAAGGGAAAGAAGTTAAGGACACAAGTACATACTTCCACCTCATAGTCCTAAAATTCCCCCTAAGAAAGTATTTTAATACTGAAAAATATACAGACAGAGAAACTGAAAACAGTTCGGTTATAATAACAGTTCTGATAAACCTACCTACCTTTTTATTGTTATTTAAGGGAAATTTGTTAGGCACATTACTTAAAATTGTCATGTAGCATAAATGGAGAAAGGAAGGAGATACATGTAATTTTTATTTTACAGCCTAACAATTATGCTCTCTCCTGGATAGCAAGACATACTGTATTTTCCATTTTTTGTCTTACTGAGAGTTTTATTTTTTAAAACTGAAAGTTTTTTAACAAACTAACATGTTTCTATAGCACACGGTACATTCTGCATATAGTAAAAGATTATGTAGCAAAATACTTAAACTACAAACTGGCGAATGTGTACAGTGTTTTCATATGACTATCTTTAGTTTATGCTTTTTTTTTTTTTCTATTTCTTCTCATAGACCCTTTTGGAAGCGTTGACTGTTGCTATTACAGGTAAACGTTAGTCATTCTAATACTGCCTGTTGATTTCAGACAGAAATAGGGAAAGGAATCGGACACGTTGCACCCATTGCTGATTAAAACTGCCAAATGTGGCCTGGCTGGTGACGGAGCTCTTATTTTGGATTTGCACACGATTTCAACATGTGTAGCAAAGTCACGGGAGCAGAGGGAGGAAATCAGATTGTCATCCTTTCTTCCTGTTAAACAGAAAAAATAGAAGTTCTACATTTGCTTTGTATCCCTATGACTTGACTGTTAAAGAGTAGGAGAAAAGATGCCACTTTCCCATTGCAGGAATGGGATTAGTACTCTCTCTTCCCTCTCTGCTCTTGGATCGGGCTTTCCTTGCACAAGTCTGACAGTGTTTTTTAGCACAGGTACAAAAGATTTGACGTGCCCATTTAAGAAAGCTAACCCTATACCAGAAATGTTAAGAACCAGCAAACGTAGAAGCATATGTTACACGCTTATTGTACGTATGAGTCTCAAGATTGTTAGGTCAAATCTAACCAGCTCTCACATTGACAGTCTATAAATATAAAAAACTCATCATGATGTTTAAGCATTTATTAAATCAAAAATCTTGTTCTATTATATGCATAGTGTACTATTTTTTAAATGATAATTTACTTTTTTCTGTTTACAGTGACTTTCTATGATGTATCAGTTGTCTTACAAGCTTTTATTCTGACTACTGCTGTGTTTCTTGGGCTGACTGTGTATACTTTGCAGTCCAAGAGAGACTTCAGCAAATTTGGAGCAGGGTAGGTTCCCTTATCAGACTATTTTAAAAGCACAAGTATTACAGATACAGGAATAAAAGTCAGGCCTACAGAAAGCTGAGTTGTGTAATTGATTTAAGGGAATCTTATGGGTGTTCTGAGTTTTAATTTTTGTTTTTATATCGGCCCCTCCTTTGGCAAATAGTTCATTTTGCAGTTTTGTTATTTATGTTAACAATTTTAAAACTATAATATTAGTATTACACTAGCAAACTATTTATTTGTATTTTTCACTGAAATATCAGGGAACTTTCAAATAGCAAATCATTAACAGCAGTTTTCATTGCTACCTGCAACAGAGAGATTTAATGTTAGGGTTGGCATCTTAGAGGTGGGTGGGTGTGAGGGGGTGTTTGTGTGTATTCACATATATATGTGAATAAATGTTAGACTATTCAAGGTATTTTTCTGTGGGATGGAAAAATTTGAAGAAAATTTTGAAATAATAGTAATATAACTAACACACAAATGTCTTTTTTTTCTCCAGGCTGTTTGCTTGCTTGTGGATTTTCATCCTCTCCAGTCTCCTGAGGGTAAGATATATTGTGTTCAGGGCTAGAAGTGATTGTTTGACATAATTAGTAACTAAAACAAAATACTTAGCACCTAATTATATATATATTTTTAAAAGAGTACAATTGTTAGAATAGGACATGCTTGAGAACTCAGAGAGTAAAATCTATACAAATCTTGGAATAGAATTATCAAAAGCGCCAAAGTGACTTAGGATCATCAGTCTGATTTTCAATACACTTTGACTTTCAATAAGACCTGGGCTCCTAAGCCACTTGGGTGCTGTTGATAATTTTATCCTTGATCTATAATAAGCCAATGTATCATGTATGTGTCTCCAATTGGCTAACTCTAAGGGGAATTGACTACAAGTTAATGTAGTGAGGAATTATCTGTAATTAAACTTAAAATGTACTGCTCAGTCACCATTTTGTAGAAATCTTTCATTTATATTGTAAGATTAAAAGCGGTGGGTATTTGCTGATGCAATCTATGAACGTTATTGGCACAGGTTATGTTGTAACCTTTTGACCACATTTTTCAAATTGATTTCAGTAGGATGCTGTTTTTGGCACTGTAAAATTGGGAGTATGTTTGATTGGGAAAGAACTTAATCAAACTAGATTTCTGGGTTGACTGGATGCAGGCAGGATGGCCACTTTTTTTTCTTTTTTCTTCATTGTCCTTCACTATTACTGTCCTGAAAGTACAGCTTCCTCTGAGGCATTGCTTCTAATGACACAAATTTGGAATGATAGGGATAGACCAGCTGTTCTCAAACTGGAGGTCGGGACCCCAAAGTGGGTTGGGATCCCATTTTAACGGGGTCACCAGGGCCAGCATTAGACTTGCTGGGACCCAGGGCAGAAGCCCGAACTCCACCCCCACCCAGGGTGGCGGGGCTCGGTCTCCGCCCTCCTCCTGGGGTCATGTAGTAACTTTGTTGTCAGAAGGGGGTTGTGGTGCAATGGAAGGTTGAGAACCCCTGGGACAGACAACACTGAACATGTATTTTCTGCAAAAAAGTGCAGGCTGTATGCTAGAGCCAGCTTACCAAAAACAGACAAATTCCTACCAGGCCTTCAATTTGTCATTGTCTTACTCCTTGAGTTTGGAATACTGCAAAAGCAGTGTGCTTAGCCCCTGGCAGGACTTTGCGTCACCCAGTAGCAACCCCCCCAGCTCATTTAGGCCCTTATCCTGCAAATACTTATGCACATGCTTAACTTCACTACCGTGAGTAGTCTTACTGAATCAGTAGTATATGTGTAAATATACTGAGTTTTGAAGTAAATCATATCTAATTCACATCTCCCAGAAGAATGGCGACACTGACCTAAGACCTCAAGGGTGGGGGTGTTAATTTGAGTGGGGAAAACAAAAGTTTGGAATTTCCTCTTCTACTACTGGCTTTTAGCAATATGTATATTCCTGTACTAGGGCAAAATATTTACAATTGTCTAGTTGTAATTTTGTTTTAATACTAAAGTGCCTTTGTATAAGAAATTTGAACTTACAAATGTTTTCCCTTCTCACGTTATCGTTTGGTTATAGCTGTTTTTCTATAGTGAGACAATAGAGCTGTTGTTTGCTGCTGCGGGAGCGCTGCTGTTCTGCGGATTTATCATCTATGACACTCATTTGCTGATGCACAGACTGTCCCCTGAAGAGTATATATTGGCTGCCATTAATCTCTACTTAGATATCATCAATCTGTTCTTGCACCTGCTGCGCCTACTAGAAGCATTAAATAAAAAATAATTGTAGGCGATCTGTAGTGAAACTCCTCCTCAAATAGTTAAATTTGGTTTATAGAGGGTTGTGTCTAAATAGGGTTGGTTTTGATTATATACAAACTGCAGTATATTTTGAGACTGAATCTTCCTGTTTTTCCATTCCATGGTTACTGAATCTTTTTCTTAGAGATGAAAGGGTTTTATGTAACTGATGAGTTTCTGCTCAAAATATATATTTTACTTTAATTGCACGCTGCAGCCATTTCAGTTACTTTTGTAAAGGCTTTATTTGTGACCAAGGTAGCTTTTGATGAAAATGCTTGTCAACTTCTGATAGCCCTAACATGAACAGTCAGAAAATCCCATCGTTTTATTTCTGCTATCCTATAATTGTTGTGGATGGTTCCTTTGGAATCATAAGTCTGTCTGGATAGTATAAAATCAAGTCTCTTCATTTTGTTAGTGTATAGTGATATTTTACATAAGCTAAAATTTTGTCATTCTAAAAATGTATATTAGTGGGCTCTTGATTTGAAAGACTTGGAATTATTAACTAGTAAAACGTAACTACACTTCCTTTAAAATATTTTAATCTACTCTGGTTTAGAGCTATGAGATTATTTTATTACCAAGGTCAAGTATAAACAGAACAATATAGAGAGTTAGGCAATAAATAATTGAGCAATCTATCTTTCAGCTGTTGATTAACATAAATATCATTGAAAGATGGAATGTGGTTTTGCGCGTATAAAAATGTTGACTCAGCATTGAATTATAAATGTTTCCATGCATTAAGATTGGAAAATCGTAATCCTAAAATCTGTTCATCTAGCTGTATGAATTGGAGAGCTCCAAAAATCACATAGCTGAGAGAACTAAAAATGTCAACCATTGCTTAGCAGCAGTACTTGTAACTTGGGAGACCTGGGTACTGGTGTGAATGTGGGTTCTCTTTTCCAGGCTGGTGAAATTTTGGAATGCCAGTAAGGGGAGGCAAAGTGAAAGTTGTTTTTAGCAATAAAGAACTGGGATAGTTTAAGACCAGGTATGCATTTGGCTTGCTGAGATGTTGGCCAATGAATGTTCTACCTGCCCTTATATTTGAGCTGTATTAAGAAATATAATAAAATTTTAAATGTTCAGTAACAAGGTCAGATGTCTCAGTCTTTGGGGTTACTTTTACATTGTGTGTGTTTACTGTTTATTTTATCTAGAAAATAGCACCTTATTTTCCTCGGGTTTTATCAGCAAATAAAATGTTGGATGTGTTGAACACATTATTTAGTATCAGAATATGATCAATCGTGAAACAAAAGCCAGGAAGACTAACTTAGCCATCCTCCAGTATAGCTAATGTGTACGTTTATTAACACTGTTGAAGGACCAAGTTCTCCTAGGTATTTTCAACCTGTGTCAGTGGGCTTTTTACTAGATAAAGCATTTTCCTCTAAGTAAACTAGTGTCTAATTCAACAGCTCAGATCTGTCTCTGTACTCCTGGGCAAAGCAGCAGTGCCTTGCAAACAGTGACCCACTGTCTAGACTCTAGAGCAGTGGCTCTCTCACTTTTTTACTGGTGACCCTTTTCACGTAGCAACCTCTGAGTGTGACCCCCCTTATAAATTAAAAACACTTTTTATATATTTAACACCATTATAAATACTGGAGGCAAAGCGGAGTTTGAGGTGGAGGTTGACAGCTCATGACCCCTCATGTAATAAGCTCGCAACCCCCTGAGGGGTCCCGACCCCCAGTTTGAGAACCCCTGCTCTAGAGACTGTAGAATACAGGGTAATGCGTCAGTTTCTGTAGCTGTTCTGCTCCAAGACCAGCCGGGGTCTGGCCGCAGGGCTGCTGTTGCTGCACAGCAGCTCCCTGGGAGACTGCAGAGAGGATTCATGGCCCAGCCAGGATTGATCCCGCGCCAGCTAGGGACCCTAGCTTCGCGCTGGTCACCACGTGCCTGGCCCCACGCGCACTCCCTTTTTCAGGAGACGTTTGCTACAGCCGCCCCCGCCCTGAACAGGTTAACTCAGCAGCTCACAAGCCCCGCCCCCTGAATGTGGCTCTATACGTGTACGGGTTCCACCATTATCCCGACCCGCAGGGCTGCGCACGCGCCGCACAGACACCGGAAGGCAAGTGCTGTTGAGCAACTGGCAGTTGGGCGCGTGGGGGAGCCGGTTCCGTGCGACTCTCGGTGAGTGGATTATGGAGCGCGCGCGGCCCCCAGCCCGGCCCAGCCGGGAGGTGCCCACGTGCGGCCCCTGCCCAGTGAAGCGTCCGAGCCCGGCGCTCGCGTGCTCCGCCGGGGCCTTCCCGTACGGGGGGAGGGGTGTGCGCGGCCGCCTGTGAGTGTCGCGAGGCGGTTCTGGGCGGAGACCTCTCCCCTGTAGCGACTCCCCCCGCTCGAGCCGCGCTCCAGCCCACGGGCCGCGCCCGCTCTTACCTGGGAAACCCGTGGCACGCGGGCTGCACGCGGCCCGGGGGCGGGGCCAGTTCACGGCTGTGTCCAGCGAGTGAGGGGGGCTGCTTGGAGCCCACCCACATCTCAGCACAGGGCTAGGGGCCGGGCTTCTCCTCGCCCACTCGGGGTCCGGGGTTTGTTGGGGGGCGAGGGGAAGTGCTTGGTTTAAATGTGAAGTGTCCAATTTTGGAAGCTAAGTTTGTTGTTTTTTGGTCACCTCTCCCTCATCTCAGCTAAAACGAAAAATGGCCAAGAGTTTAAGGAGTAAATGGAAGAGAAAGATGCGAGCTGAGAAAAGGAAGAAGAATGCGCCGAAGGAACTCAGCCGATTGAAAAACATCCTGAAAGCAAATGCTGATATTGTAATGGAGGAGGTTAAAGAAATAGCAACGGTCGTCACCCCCGAGAAAGTTAAAGATCAAGGTGGTGAGTTTGGTTTTAATTTTGCAGCGCTATTTATTGGTCTCCAGAGGGAAAAACAGCCTAGGTTCTGAAACATACAGCTGTGAATCTATGCCCTGGATCAGACACTTCATGGGTTCTGTTGGCTGAGCTCAGAGCACACCCATGGGGCTACTTGCATCCCTCCATTCCTCCCACGAACTCCCTGTGTGTGCCACCCTCCCATCTGCCTTTATTTCGTGGATTCCCTGCAACCACTTCCTCCCTCATGTCCCTCCCCACAGCCACCTTTCTGGTTTTCAAGCCTGGAATGGAGTAGCAAGAGGGATGGGGAGGGGAATTGCTTTTTTTAAAACTTCTTTTTCATTCTAGTTGGTACTAGTGACCCTTCATTTCACCCATCAACACTAGAGAAAAGACAATATCTGTAATCAATAGTAGCTTTGAACTGTAATACCATAGTCCATATTGTTCCTCTCTCCTAACAACAGACTCCATTACCAGCTCCTGCTCCTAAATTCCATGGGTTTGCACACTCCCTCCCACATCAAGCAACTATCGCCTGCTCTCAGCAACCGATACTTGGCTTGGGGAAGAGCATCTGACCAAATGCACACTCCAGACCCACTCCTTTGCCATGGCAAACAGCATTATTTAGAAGGGATCACCCTGTGTTGCATTTTTTTGGGGGCACAAACAAATCTCTTATGGAAACTCCTGATACTGTCAATACCGAGACTAAAAAAATTGTGGCATGTTTGAAGAGAGATTATTTCGGTTACTGTTTGTAAATCTAGTGCTTCTAAGTATCCTGTATGAAGCTGATTCAGATGTTTTTATTGACTTTTGTAAATGCTTTCTTTTTTCAGACGAAGTTAAGATGGACACACAGATTAAAAGAAACAAAAAGAATCTTTTAGACCAACATGGACAGTACCCAGTATGGATGAATCCCAGACAGAGGAAGAAGCTTAAGGCAAAACGGGTTAAAGGAAAAAACAAATCCAAGGTGGCCAAGGGATTAGCATGGTAGCTTCGAAGAAGTTTGAAGGATGGAAAAGAGACTATGTAGAAAACAGAGGCCACCTCAGGCTGGGTCCAGCTACCAAGTGTAAATTATCATTAAGTCTGGAGACTCTATTAGATCAGAAATTGATGAAAGGGACATCAATTTTATATCTAGTTAATTTAAAAGAAAATTAGCTAAGTGTTTCACCTGCCTTTGAGTCCTCTGACCAATATTTGTGGTTATGCGTTTTTAAATATTTTTCTCACTTGTTGCTGTGTTGGTCTTGAACACAGGAACAACTGGAGAAGCCATGGAACCAACTATGCACTGTAGGAGGTAAAATATTTTTACAGAAGCATGTTCTGTAAATTGATAGTGTCCCTCTAATTTTCCTGTAGAACTTTTTTTTGAGTTCTGATGTTTGTTTTAATATTGAAGTATTAAATTATGAAAACATATTATGTGACTTTATATAGACATTATAAACTGAAATTTGGTTCAAATTGAAACACTGAAAACCCAAGACAAATAAAAACGTTGCTAGTAATTATTTTTAAAAATTCGAATAGAAATGGTTATTTTTAAACAAAGAAACCTTGTGTTTGCAACCCAAACATTACAGCACTGAGAAATTGAAAGTAAAATAGACTTAATGGATTTTCATTGTCCATCTGAAAGAATTCAAAGGCATAAAGGGTAAAAATAAAAAAAATGAATATAAACTATACTTTAAACATTTTTCTGAACAGTTGTAATATAGGTAAATAAACATGTTGGTAATACATGTGTGATTTTTTTAAAGTAGACAAATATCTCCTTAATTTGGTATTCCTGTATCCTACTTTACGGAGTAGACACAAGATCCCAAGTATCGTGTGATTACATAGCAAATGCTATTTAACTACATCCAGTTACACGTTGCATATTAATCAACAATAGTACATAATGACAGATATGAGGATGTTACCCTATATCTTTACAAGACAGGCTCTTGTTTCAAAAATGGATATAATTAAGATCCCACTCATGCAATATGTTGCCCACTCAAGGATCTTTTACCCACAGATCCCCACCCATGTAAAGTGTATTCCAGAACTGGGACCTAAGTATTCTGATTGCCCAATGGTTACATGTCGGTATGTGTAATATGTGGTAACTGCAACACAAAGGAAATAAGATTTATGCTTTTTAGAATAAAGAGATACCAGTTTAAGGTACTATGTTAAAAACAAACAAATGTTGGTCAGCTTGGTGTTGTCATTACACAGGGCCGCCCAGAGGATTCAGGGGGCTTGGAGCAAAGCAATTTCGGGGGCTCCTTCCATAAAAAAAAGTTGCAATATTATAGTAACATGTATTTGGAAATGTAAAAAATAACTAGTGAAATGCATTCAAAAATTAATTTGTAATAATTTGAAAAAACACTAAATATATTGTTTAAAAACATTAAATGCTTTAATGGTATGTATATATTTGCAATTATATAATGGGCTGTTGCTGGGTGATGGTGATGGTTGGTGCCAATGGGCTGTCACTGCCTGGGGTGGTGCTGCTGTTGCCCAGGGCTGGATGGGGAGCTGGGCTTTGGGTTGGGGGGTGCCTGGCTCACAGGGACTGGACTCAGGGCTGTGGGGAGATGGAGTCGGGGGGTGTCTGGCTCAGAGGGACTGGGCTTGAAACTGGGGGTCTGGGCTGTGGGGGGACTGGGCTCGGGGGGGGGGGGCTCAGAGGGGCTGGGCTTGGAGCTGGGGGTCAGGGCTGTTGGGGGATGGGGTCGGGGGGTGTCCGGCTCAGAGGGGCTAGGCTCAGAGCTGGGGGTCAGGGCTGTGGGGGATGGGGTCGGGGGGGGTGCCTGGCCCCTGCCCTTTACTATGCCGCTTACTCCCTCTCCCGGATCCTCAGTGCGCCGCGTCCAGCGCTGCAGCGGCATGGTGTTTCCAGCGGGGCCTGAGCTCCCGCGGCCGCAGCTCGCAGCCCCGCCCCCTTACCACCTGAGACGCTGGGGGATGGGGGAAGACGGAGGCGGGGAGAGCCTCCAACATACTCGTGGGGGCCCCTGCGGGGCCCGGGACCTGGGGCAAATTGCCCCACTTGCTCCCCCCTTTTGGCGGCCCTGTTATTACATAAGAAATTTTTCCAGGTTCCAAGAGAATTTTTTTATTTTTTTATTAATGAGTTGTGGGAGGAGGGATTTCTTTTCCCTTTCAGTTCTCAAGTGAAATCAGGTGAAAAGGTCCCGCAGGACAGAACAGTAAGTGCATATAAGTTACTAAGAGGCAATTGGGGAAATGTATGCATAAAATCTATTTGAATATTGTGAATTTGTGTGTCTGTTTCCTATAATGAGACTTCAAATTTGACCTGGTTACTTAAGTAGATTAAAGTATAAACTTACCCAATATTGTACAGTTAATATATATTTGGTGTTTGTACTTTGAAAATATCCATCTGCTGATTTCATTACAGCTGTCATACTGCAAAACAGAAAATACATTTAATTAAACTATTTGAATATTAAATGTGAAATGTCCTTTAGATTTGAACTATCTTTAAATGGCTAATAAGGAAGAGAATATCCCGTGATGTTTTTTTAAACAAAAGAATTACCTGTTTACTGAGAAATTAAAAAAAACAAGTCACTTTGTATTTCTTTACTATTTTCGTTCAGTGGCCCACATTCTTTCCTGTATGTGTTCGCCCCTGTTGAGGTTTAAGGGTTTCTCAGGTGTGATTGAAGACAGAATTTGGCTGTTTCTAGGACCAGCAGAGGGAGCCTAGAGTTGTGTCATGTTTGTTTGCTCTTCAGCAAAAAAGAAAGTAGATAACAAAATCAGGGTAATTTCAAGCTCCAATATACATACCGTACTTGTGGGAGAGGAATCATTGATTGCCAACTGCACTAGGTTTTATAAAGTGCTTTGTCAATTTCTTTCCTGCTCTGACAGGACCAGAAGTGGGGGCCATGTTCCAGCTGCTTCATTTACCTTGCCAGCTGTGCCTTGGCACTCTCCCTTTAACCTCTTCCCCCACATTCCATCTGAGCCTCTGTTGCTATCACCACAGGTGGGCATGACCTGAAGGATTGAGTGTTTTTCAGAGGTTCAGTGGTGCCACAGGAAAATTGTCTTAGTCTGAAGAGCATCCGCAAAGAGCATCAGCATGGATTCACCAAGGGCAAGTCATGCCTGACTAACCTAATTGCCTTCTATGAGGAGATAACTGGCTCTGTGGATGAGGGGAAAGCAGTGGATGTGTTATTCCTTGACTTTAGCAAAGCTTTTGATATGGTCTCTCACAGTATTCTTGCCAGCAAGTTAAAGAAGTATGGGCTGGATGAATGGACTATAAGGTGGATAGAAAGCTGGCTAGATCGTCGGGCTCAACGGGTAGTGATCAACGGCTCCATGTCTAGTTGGCAGCCGGTTTCAAGTGGAGTGCCCCAGGGGTCGGTCCTGTGACCGGTTTTGTTCAATATCTTCATTAATGATCTGGAGGATGGCGTGGATTTCACCCTCAGCAAGTTTGCAGATGACACTAATCTGGGAGGAGTGGTAGATACGCTGGAGGGTAGGTATAGGATACAGAGGGACCTAGACAAATTAGAGGATTGGGCCAAAAGAAACCTGATGAGGTTCAACAAGGACAAGTGCAGAGTCCTGCACTTAGGACGGAAGAATCCCATGCACAGCTACAGACTAGGGACCGAATGGCTAGGAAGCAGTTCTGCAGAAAAGGACCTAGGGGTTACAGTGGACGAGAAGCTGGATATGAGTCAACAGTGTGCCCTTGTTGCCAAGAAGGCTAACGGCATTTTGGGCTGTATAAGTAGGGGCATTGCCAGCAGATTGAGGGACGTGATCATTCCCCTCTATTCGACATTGGTGAGGCCTCATCTGGAGTACTGTGTCCAGTTTTGGGCCCCACATTACAAGATGGATGTGGAAAAATTGGAAAGAGTCCAGCGGAGGGCAAGAAAAATGATTAGGGGGCTGGAGCACATGACTTATGAGGAGAGGCTGAGGGAACTGGGATTGTTTAGTCTGCAGAAGAGAAGAATGAGGGGGGATTTGATAGCTGCTTTCAACTACCTGAAAGGGGGTTCCAAAGAGGATGGATCTAGACTGTTCTCAGTGGTACCAGATGACGGAACAAGGAGTAATGGTCTCAAGTTGCAGTTGGGGAGGTTTAGGTTGGATATTAGGAAAAACTTTTTCATTAGGAGGCTGGTGAAGCACTGGAATGGGTTACCTAGGGAGGTGGTGAAATCTCCTTCCTTAGAGGTTTTTAAGGTTAGGCTTGACAAAACCCTGGCTGGGATGATTTAGTTAGGGATTGGTCCTGCTTTGAGCAGGGGGTTGGACTAGATGACCTCCTGAGGTCCCTACCAACCCTGATATTCTATGATTCTATGAATTGTAATCAAGTGAAGGTTTGTTGCAGCACAAGATTTATAATATGTTATAATGATGGAAAAATTTCAGCTCTTGCATCTTTCTTATAAATTATTTTTCTTGTTTCTGTTACCATATTGGCTATGACCCCCCAGGCTCTGTACAAACAGAACAAAAAGAGAGTCCCTGCCTGAAAGGGCTTACAAGCCAAGTCTAAGTGTAAGACAAGACAACAGATGGATATAGCTAGACAAGGGGATACAAGAAATCATTGAGATAGTGTTTGACTATCTCAATGTTAGGTAATGGTCTGTACAACAGCAGTCTAGTGGTTACTAAGCTTTTTGTAGACATCATGGGAAAGAAGGAGGAGGAGGATAATTTTGTGGCTGTTTATGGAAAACTCTTCGTAAGCATGAAGGGCAGTCTGGGAGAAAACACAAAGTAGGGTTTATCTTAAATATCTCTGTTCGAGAAATGCAGAGGAACATTTTGATAAGTAGATGGTCTGATTGGAAAAAAAATACTTTCATTGTAACGAGTAGTGAGGATCTCTCATGTCAACCAAGTGATAGTTTATTAGGTAATCTTATGATTGCATTTTTATAATTTTCCTTAATTTTCAACACTGTGAGCTTTGAAGTGTTTAGGAGGTTGTTTCTGTTGTATAATAGCACAATAAAAGGATAAAGATGAAGAACTTCAAATAGGGTTTTAAAAAAATAATTTATCTGAACCTCCTGTGCTTCAGTTCCACTGGAATTTCCTGCTACTGTAGCCATGGTACTGGAGCATAATTAGTGCTATAGCAACAATTTCAGGGAACCAAAAAAGAGTAGGGGAATATTTTAGGTAGTATTGAACTGAATTCATGTTTTAGTTCCAGCAGATGGGGAATTTTGAAATGTTATTTTCAGTTCACTTTTACATTTAAGTATCACTTAATTATTTCTTGGCTGGGGAGAGGTGGTGAATAATTGGTCTACCTAATAGATCTTTCCATCTCTAATGTGGTTAAACACCTCATTGCTGAATGATATATTGAATGGTAAATATTTTATTACTCTAAAAAAAATACCACATTCTCTGGGTTGAAATTAGTGACTTTGTCTCACTCCCACTACTGAAGGGCTAGGGGAAGGGCATAGGGTCAGTTTTTAGGAAGTATTTAGGTGCCTAAAGATGCAGATGCACCCAGTGGGATTTTCAAAAGCACCTAAACAGGTTAGGTGTGTCTCATTGAAATTAAGTAGATTTAGGTGCCTGAATTGCTTAGGTGCTTTGGAAAACCCCATTAGGTGCCTAGGTATGAAAATACCTTTGAAAATCTGTCCCATAGCCCTCGTGGCCAAGTGTTGATTTTACTTCCAGTAATTTAGTTGGAGGTGGGTTTATTCAAAGTACCTAAGGAAGAGAGAGAGAAACACCAGGGCTTTCTGAAAATATTTAAAGGTATCTTTTAGGAGACCCCCTAAGTAAAACAAATTGGAAGTGTCTAATCCAAACCTCTTTTGAGCTTTGGCAGTATGGAAAATGTTACAACCTATGACTTTTCAAACCGTCATGTCTCACAAAGGCTTTGTCTGATCCACTTTCTATGCAGGTGTGTGTGACATTAAAAATGGGGTTTATTATGGAAAGTTGCTCACAATCTTAACTGTAGTAGTCTCTTTGTAACTAAGGATGTTTCATAGGAACTTTTGTTCAAGGTAAACCATTTCCTGTAGGATTGTATAATTTTTCCTGAAATGATATAGAAACAGAAAGGTGGGACTGAAAGAATTCTTCCTGGAATCCTTGCCTCCTTCACCTTTCTCTAAAATATTCCATTTAATGTTCTCTTTAGCATCGGCATTGGAGACAGTAGTTGAAGAAAGCATTATAGCAGGAGGCTCATTTTTGTACAAGAATCTCCTCTTTCCATGACACTGGTTACTGGCTATCAAGTTAGTGTCTTTCAGGTGTTCCTAACAAAAATCAATAGTCTATGCAATGTATGAGATTTGCAGACTCTTATGAAGAAAATGGCAACGATGTGTTGGAAATCAAATACTCATGGTGCTTTTCTTTCAGCACTAAGTGTAATTTTGAGTATTTATATGGTCCGTGTCACCATCATAAGAGTGCATCTCAATCGTTAATTTATTCATAGACAAAAACCACATTAACACAGTTAAGGTTTGTTACCAGATTTGCCTGTTATTTTGTGGTACGCTCATTTATTAGGGTTCACTCTGCTCGGGTGTGTGTGTTCTGTAACTCTATCCATGTACTGCTTGTGTCACTTGTGTTCTCATACGGAGCTCTGCTCCCTCTGCAAGTTCCCTCCCAATGGAGCTATCCTGCAGGACCTAGGTTCCCCAGGGCTGGGTTCTTCCAGCCCCAGAATCAGACGAACACATACACACACATTAACAGAGCGTGTCTGAGAGGACCTGGTCAATCAGCACTCTCAAGCTGACCCCTTATATGTCCCTGGACTCAGTAATCTGGGTCAAGCAGCACTTGTAAGCTGTCACCCTGATATGCCTTTGGACTCTGCAGGCTGGATTGAACAGCACCTCCAATCTATCGCCCTCATATGCCATGGGCACCGCACCAGAATAGAGTACGCCTGAGCAGGCTGGGTCAAGCAGCACTTTCAATATGCCACCCTTATATGCCCCTGGACTCAGCAGGCTGGGTTGAGCAGCACTTCCAAGCTGCCACCCTTATATGCCCCAGATTCAGCACGTCCCTATCCCCCCTTTCATATTACAATTGTTCTGGTAGTAACCCACTCGATGAGCAAACCCCACAGGATTTTTAGGCGCTGCAGGAATCTTTAGCTTAGGTTCAAGGAGTGTTACTGCAGAGCGAGTGGGAAGTCAAAAAACATCTATGAGGGGGAGAGAGAGAGAAGCAACCAGCTTAACCATGAAAGTTGTTATTGCCAGCTAGTAACCATACAAGGGGAGCCAAACAAACAAAACAGTTATAATATTAAATCTAACTTAAATTTGATTATAAAAGTCAGGTTTAGAAAACTATGACTGATCACACAAGTCAGGGTCAGAAGGCTATACCTCGAGAGAGAGGGAGAGAGGGTTGGGTTCTCAGCACTCCGCAAAACTTGAATAGATCAGGGTTCCCGGGAGGTGATGGTAACTGAGGGTCCAGAGTGCTGGAAACAGGCAGAGCCCCCAGCATGATCACTCAGGAGAAAATGAAGTCCCAATGGAACTGATGCAAATTTTGGATACAGGCATCAGAACACTTACTTCAGCATGGTTAGGGGTTTTTGTAGGGAAAGAACAATGGTTCAAGGGAGAACACTAGATGGCTCAAGGGAGTATACCAAAATTTTGTTCAGGCTAGACAATAAGAACTGATCATTCATGGCTATGGGCGGTGTTCCTTCGAGGGAGCTCACAATGTAGTTAAGCAGCTTCAGTATTTTGTATACCAATAAAGAATTTATTACTAGAATTGGTCTGATAACTACTGAGCTGGGTGTGTGCAGACGTGGGTTCATTAACATCTGGAGCAGAGATCCCCCATGATGCAGTGCTTCCCTGCTTTTCTGGTCCCAGAGTTCAGTGCAGTTCTTGCCTTGGAATCTCTGTTCTCCATTTTGTATTCTAATGGAGATGCCTCCCTGTCCCATCTTCAATGCAAACGAGGCTAGGGGAGTTTCCTTAATCCTGTCACCCTTGTCCAGGGGGGTTTGGGTGTGTCTTCCACCGCCTTTTGTAAGTGTTCCTTCTGATTGGCTTTGGTTCAAGCAGAGGCTGGGGGCAGGGAGATCTTTCATGAGTCAGACAGGCTGGACACTGCGCCCTGGTTCCCCAAGAACACAGAGCTGATAGGTAACAGGCTGCCTGGTCATCCCTTGTGCCCTTCCAGAACATCAAGTTCAGCTACACTCTGAAAATCAGGAAATACATAGTTAAGGTAAGCACCATCCCTGCAATGCAACCTTAATTCTGCCCTATGAGTGATGCACCTACTAGCCAATAAAACCCATACTAGTATTTTACCTTTACAGATGTACAGAACGCTTGGGGAACAGTGCATATGAGCACTGTAGAACAATATCTAGATCCTCTTTGCTAAGGTGAAGCTTGCATTTAAGTTAGGTATAGCAACAGGAGCTATCTACTCCTGGCCTTCACTCAAAACACTGAGCGTACTCCATGCAAACCATCCCAGACTGGTTAAATGTTATGGCTCCTTCACCAGATTGCTGACAGTCCTCATCACAAGAACACTCCCGTTCATCACTACTGACGTGACCTACAGAACTCAGTGCTGAAATGGGACACGCTTGATGTCTCAAAGTACATGTGCACCTGACCTCAAATCACAGTGACAGCTGTTCCAGCCTGTTCCAACTAATCCCTCCATTCAATACGCCTACACCTAATGTGATGAAAGCAGCTACGTGCATACAGATAATTGTGGTGTTCGATTTAAATTCCAGCAAACAATGGCATGTCTTTTTGTCACTCTACTTCTGGTTATGGTACCACCCTTACTGAGCTTTTGCCAGCCCCAGGGGTTAGAGTTAAGATTGCAGTGAAGGAGTGGCATGTACTTTAACTATATTTCATGCTTCTTCATAAATTTATGTTTGCATTACCTTAACCTTTCATTTGAATTTCCTAATTTTTTGAACAGAATAAAGTGTGTTAAATTTAGGGGGGTATAGTTATGTATGTTTGTAGATAGAACTAAGGACAGAACTCTAGTTTTGCTCCATATGTGCATGTCATCTTTTAGATGTAATTTTGACCCGGAGTTACAAACTTTACCCTTAACTTTTTCAATATTGCTTTCCCAAAGGAGCATTTGGTGAAGTGCACTAGCTAAGAAAATCCTGAGTGACTGGGATTTGTTTGGAGAGAATTGGAACCATAGTTTGAGCTCTAGCTATGTCCAAAAAATTAGTTAAAGAACGAGCTGATTCTGTAAAATGCTGGGGGTTTTGGGATGGGGGCTGTATCTTAACCCTGTGCTTAAATGACCCAAATGTGGACCACTAACATTACCCTACACCAGGGGTGGGCAAATGACGGCCCGCGGGACCGTCCTGCCCAGCCCCCGAACTCCTGGCCCGAGAGGCTCGCCCCCGGCCCCTCCCCTGCTGCCCCCCCTCCCCCGCAGCCTCAGCTTGCTCGCTCTGCCGCTGGCGCAATGCTCTGGGCGGCGGAGCTGTGAGCTTCTGGGGCAGCGCAGCTGCAGAGCCCAGCCTGACCTGGTTCTCTGTGCTGCGCGGTGGCGACAGCGTGGCTGGCTCCAGCCGGGCGGTGCGCTTGTAGCGCCGCCAGCCACCGGTGCTCCAGGCAGCGCGATAAGGGGGCAGGGAGCAGGGGGGGTTGGATAGAGGGTAGGGGAGTTCAGGGTGGTGGTCAGGAGACAGGGGTGTGGATAGGGGTCGGGGCGGTCGGGGGGAATAGAGGGTTGAATGGGGCAGGGGTCCTGGGGGGGCAGTCAGGAAGGAGGGGGAGTTGGATGGGGTGACAGGGGGCAGTCAGGGGCAGGGGTTCCGGGGCAGTCAGGGGACAGGGATAAGGGGTAATTGGATGGGGCAGGGGTCCCAGGGGGCCTGTCAGGAATGACAGGAGGGGTTGGATGGGGTGGAGGGGATCTGGGGGCGGTCAGGGGACAGGATGCGGGGTGTGTGGATGAGGCAGAGGTCCTGGGGGGGCCATCAGGGAATAGGGGGGTTGGATGGGGCAGGAGACCCGGGGAGGGCAGATAAGAGGTGGGGGCTGGGCCATGACTCCCTCCCCTAACTGGCCCTCCATACAATTTCCGAAACCCGATGTGGCCCTCAGGCCAAAAAGTTTGCCCACCCCTACCCTACACCCTCATGAGACAGCAAATTTTCAAGACGATCCAAGTAAGCATGCATATTTTAGAAAACTTACAACAGTTGATGCAGAAAGTGATGTTCAACCTTAACTATAACAGAGCAAATGCTCTGCTATAATTTATCCTCACACCACCAATGGAGGTAGAGATGTACTGTTATCCCTAATTTTATAGTGGCGGAACTGAAGTACATAATGCCCAAGGTCTCACAGGAAGTCTATGGCGCTGCTGGAAATTGTACTAAAAGTTTGCCAAGTCTTAGGCTAGTGTTCTAACCACTGGGCCGTGCTTCCTCTCCGAAACAGCCTAAACATTCTTGTGTTTGTGTAAGACATCTTGTGAAAACACCCTAAATTTAGATATGATTAATCTAGTGTATTCTACTCTGGTTCTTAATCCATGTCCTTAAATGTGAAACCTGAGCATCTTCCAACAATGCATTAAGCAATGTGATTAGTATTTGTCAATTGTGGGTCTTTCCTTCTCTTTTTCTGTCCCCAAGGGGAAAACTGCTTGTGGATTTTTAATTTTATTGTTTTGCTTGTTTTAAAAAACAAAAATCTGAGCCCTGCAGGCCCTCAGATTGTCCAACATTTGAGAAGTCTAATTGCATCACTTTTTAAAAATTATTTGGCAGACTGTCTGGAATTTTGTGTAGACAAACTGAAGAACTAGACATTAGGGCCAGGCTGACAATCTGTGCATGTTGCTGAAATGCAGGGGATCAGAGTTCATCTCCTTAGCATGTCCCTTGCTACCTGGAAGGTAGAATCATTGACTTCAAGGTCAGAAGGGGCCATTATGATCGTCTAGTCTGACCTCCTGCACAATGCAGGCCACAGAATCTCACCTACCCACTCCTGTATCAAACCCGCAACCTATCTCTGAGCTATTGAAGTCCTCAAATCTTGGTTTAAAGACTTCAAGGTGCAGAGAATCCTCCAGCAAGTGACCCGTGCCCCACGCTGCAGAGGAAGGCGAAAAACCCCTAGGGCGTCTGCCAATCTGCCCTGGAGGAAAATTCCTTCCCGACCCCAAATATGGCGATCAGCTAAACCCTGAGCATGTGGGCAAGACTCACCAGCCAGGCACCCAGGAAAGAATTCTCTGTAGTAACTCAGATCCCACCCCATCTAACATCCCATCACAGGCCATTGGGCATATTTACCGCTAATAGTCAAAGATCAATTAATTGCCAAAATTAGGCTATCCCATCATACCATCCCCTCCATAAACTTATCAAGCTTAGTCTTGAAGCCAGGTATGTCTTTTGCCCCCACTGCTCCCCTTTGAAGGCTGTTTGGAGGTAGTACATTTATCAGCCTTGTGTAACTCCTGAGCAAGCCTCCCTGACCAATACTCCATACAGCACTGACATGCTCCTGAGGAAATGGGGTCAATCCCTCCGTGGCTGGAAGTGGAGTTGCAACCCCCGGGGTCGTGGGAGGGAGAGGAAATGAGAGATTCCCTCTAATCTGTCTTCCTGTTATCCTCCCACCACTAAAAAAACAAACAAAAACAAAAACAAACTGTCTAGAGAAAGGGACTGGATGGCCTGAGTGATTGGTAATGAGAGATGGTGTTTTTTTCATCTCTAGGAGACTGATTCAAATTCATCCTAGTGACAATCATTAGTGTCTGATGGCTGTTCAGTGGCCTAAGTAGAATGAGTTCGTGGTCTCGTCTCAGTCTAGTTCCTAGAAAACATGTCACAATTGGCACTAATTAGAATATTTATTGACATTCTGAGTAAAGACGCCATGAAGAATGAACTACATTCTCACTCCAAAAAATGATTTAATCAGGAGCCAGTCTAAGAAAGTCTGGACTGCTGTACCCTGTGTTGTACCAGTTCTGTGAGTAAATAAAAACACTGATCCTTATTTTGGTGAGCACTGTTTGCTTTAATGATATTGTCCAGTAGATGGCACCATGAGTATCAGATACAGTTTTGGGAACAGAGGAAAATTCTGATCCGACTTTCTTAATATGCTGCAAAAATGAACTAGTCAAATTCTTTTAAAATAATTTTGTTTCAAGGGAAAAAAATCACATTTCTAATATTAAAGAAAATTAAACTTTTTTAGTTTAAATATACCACTAATTTTCAATCAACATTTTTTAACTTTATAAAAGTCACTTATCTAAAAGAATAAAAAGTTTTACAATATTTGTTTTGCCTTGCTACTATTTTCATAATTATAACTATAGCAGAACACACTTAAATCACACTAGTCATTGGTATTTCATGCTCAAATTTTAAAATATCTTAAAATTATTATTTATTAGGAATGCCTTCCAAATTCTTAAGATTTTCCCACACTGCCTTTTTTTAAAAAAACATATCATTCCATCACTGAAGAATGTAAAAGAAGCATGTCCCAAAATGTAGTATTCTGTTTTTTAAAGAAAAGTTTTTTGCCAGACTCTAATATCAATCATTTCAAATGTTCCCATGAAATTAAAAAAAAAAATCACTGAAAAGAGGGTTGTTTTGTTTGCTTGTCTTGTTTGGATTTTAAAAGTCCCATGTGGTGGTTGCAGCTCAGATATTCTGGCAGGAAAACCAGAAAGTGAAACTGACCAGAAACGTAAGTAAAAATGTCTGGGCTGTTTTCATTGTCCAAATGTAGATATATGCAATAACTTAAATCAGCAGCATAGATGATGAAAAGTAAATTGGATTTTTAAAATTCTTAAGGTATCATTAGTCATTAGGAAAGGACATTTGTTGTTTAAAAATGAATTCTAACCAGACTACTAATTCTATAGTAAAAACACATTTTTCAAGAACTCACAGAAAACAAAACTTTTGTGCTTCCAGGACTGTTATTGAAATAGCAGGAATCTAGCAAACACTGTTGCTACAGCTGCACACATTCCTTACTCTATTATTGATGCTAATTGGGAAAGTAATTTCATTTTTAATTTCCCACGAATGTATTATACATAAGGGAATATAAAGGTAAAGATAAAAACTATTTTAAATGTACAAAAATATGTCCCTTTAATTCAAATCTTCGAGAACAAGATTTTACTTCTAAAAATAGTAATAATCCACAAAACAATTACACCATTGTACAGTTCTATTAATTTATGAACTAGTGTTCAAAACGGAGGAACTGTTTTCTAACTTTAATAAAAGAAAACTAATTTTGTTTAACATGGAGAAATATACTTACACACAGAAAGATAAAATAATAACAGGCACACACAATTAATTTACATGCATATGTACAGTTACAAAGTAATTGGACATATAGGCACTGTGGGACATATATCCACTTCAGGGTCTGATCCTGTACCATTTAAATCAACAGGAATTTTGCCACTGGCTTTTATAAGTGCAAGGATTAAATCCTAAATGCAACCCCAGATTTGTTTAAAGATTACATGAAAAGATGTAAATAAAACACATGCAAAATCTTTTTTAGACCCAAAACTTTTGCAGATTTGAGTACATAGGATGATTTAAAAGTTGCAAATATATTTGAAACAAAGTATTTGCAGATGACTTCCTCTTTTCCCTACATTTCCTTTGAAGACTTGAGTTTTGGGTTTTCCTTGTTTCTGTTGAAGACCTCACAAGTGCAAGAAGCAAACTAAGGAATACAGCTTCTGGCCAGCCCTGCTAACCCCAGTGATTGTTGCATGGCAAACAAAGAACACTCAGATGTTCATATGGTGAGCTACGTCAACTTTAGATGCAATGTGAATTTGCTATGGGAAAGAAATTAAATAATTTCCAAAATTATCTTTCTCAGTCACTTCTCAGTTGAATTGTGCTTGGATTCAGAGGCTCCTAATGAATCTGGATATGTTAATGGTGATTGGATCATATCCAAATATGACTTGATGGGAAACCCATTAGTTTTCTTCCCTGAGGTTATATTATGATCCCATCTGGTCATTGCTAATAAATCTGGATACATTTTGAAAAAGGGTTTGTATTGGATTACAGTGTAAATCAAGGAGACTGCAATTGCTTTAGGATTCATTCATACACTTCAATGAAGTTGAATCTTCCTTAAAACTAGAGGCAAAAAGAACATGGTCATGTGATGTAAGCTTTTAATTAATGTATTGGTTCTATTACAATTGTTTTTTCTGTTTTAATACCAAAAAGGTACCACTCTGCATAAATCACTATTGTGATTTACAAATCTAATATCAAGAAAGCAAAAGCAAACGAAACTATTAAAACCAATTTTGTATTTGACTCTAGCCATCTGTCATATCGTAACAACCTTGATTGCCAAATCAGTGCTAGAGCAGGAATTTATATAGAGAGTTTCAACTAAGAGGAATTTTTGTCCACAGTTTTCAAAAGCTTGAAAATTCTGAGGAAATACTATGAAACATTTTAAAATAGGTAGGCTACAATTTATATGCTGTGAGTGTCAATACTGTGCAGTATTAACTATACACATGAAGAATTAATTTTCGTTTGCAAATAGATATTTTTCTATTGTATTAATTCTTTTCATGACAAAATGTTTATTATTCAGTGGAAGGTGACTGTACTTTTGATCAATTGAATCATTTTAAAATTCAGTCTGAGTTCTGAGTTCTCCCGCTGATGAGCAGCAGTAACTTCACTAAAGGAAGCTAAATCAGTACAAAATAATTCTGTTATATACAGTGTCATTTATACAAACCAAGTCCCAGCATAAAATAATACATAAGCAGAGGAAGAGAGAAATTAACAGGAATAGGAAAGGAAGAAAATATGCTTTATGATTTTTAATGTATGAAAAAATATTTCAGTTTTAGATTATAATTTTAATTTGTGTAAAACCATAATGTCTCTCAGTGTATATTATATTATGATTTATTATTTATATTAAAAGAACTGTAATCCAAACATTCACATATTTTACCATTGCACAAATCATTTTTTAAAACTGTGTTTTAATTTATGTAGACAAAATTAGAGCATAATAAAACCTAAGAAATGAAAAAGGAACTTGGAAAATAGTTTTTATTTTCTACAAGAGATAGTTGACTAACTGATATGAATTGTTTGTTTCTGTAGATCCAGGATCTTATAATGACCCTTGGCTCTGATACTGAGGAGTAGTTCTGCACCTTCATGTCATTTGTGATCCTGAAAGATACTGGATGGAGAGTGCTAAAGACTGGAGCCCTCTGTTTACCCACAAAGCCAGCAATGCAAGCTTTCCTCACATTGCTCTACAGTATACTTGGAGAGGTCAGCTGTAGAGATGATAGTGCTGTTCATTTTGACGCTCCCTTCATTTCCTTGGGCTCTCCTGGGATTGCCAACACTGCTGCCAGTACAACCAACTAAATTAGATGGGACACCAAAGAGCTGTCAGATGGTAATGACGTTTTACTCATTTCCAACTGTGGCTGGATTCGGACCAATGATCTAACAATAATGGGAGGTTACTATAGATGATCATTTTGGCTCAGTAAACCATAAGTGAGAGGAATATTTTGGTCCCCGATTCAGCAAAGTACTTCCTTGACTTTAAGTTTTTTGACTTCAATGGGACTAATCGTGCTTAAAATTAAGAAAGTACTTAAGTGCTAGGGTGGATCAGGGCAGAATGCTCAGCACCTCACAGGATGCTCAGTATCTCACAGCCTTTAATTACCATAGAGACTAAGGACTCTTGTTGGTAACTTTTTCATGTGCAAGTGTGTAGTCCTTACTCATACAAGAAGTCATGTTGGCTTTGGTGGGATTGCTTACCAGAGTAAGGGGAGGAGGATTGGGCTCTAAAGCTGCTGTTGTTTCTAGTACAGGGCAGGCTGGAGCAGATACGCATGTGTTTGCATTATTGAGAAATAAAAAGCTAAAGCTTTCTCCTTTAAAAACAAAAATTGCCTCTGATATTTTTAGTAGTATCTGTTATCCTGGTGTCACCACTAGCGCTCCCCTTACTAGCCTGGCATCAGAAATGCCTCTTCCCATAGTAATAGAGCTGCTCCTGCTCTGCCACGTGTTAGCTCCATTGTAGGGGCAGGATCAGCAGCGGCACAACTAGAGACTAGTGGTGCAATGATTTATACAAAGAGGTGACTAAAATCTCAGTATTCCCACAATACCAGTGCTGAGCACTGATGTCATGGTATTTGCAGAACGAATGCTTTGAATAATTGCTGACAAATTAAGAGTATACATTTTCACCCTATTTTCAAAGTAGATACTGTGGCAGTAACAAAATGTAGTTAAGTACTGTGCTTCTTTCCATTAATAGATGATGAATGTTGTTTTTCTATACATTTATTTGCTTCTTCTGCAGTCTTCTAAAATGTATAAGCTATTGCTATGAGTCACTAGGTGGAAGCATATACCTTAATAACTAGTTGCACAACTCATTAGTGAAGTAAGTTTTTCTGTTCCTAAATAATTTTCAGTTATGCTTCATAAAGTTAAATATCTTGCCACTAAATGTTATTAAAATGCAACCCAATTATCCTTCTGATTCAGAAAAAGCACTTAAGCACATGCAACTTTAATCATGTGAAGTCTTTCCCAAGGTCCTGATCCTGAAAACACTTATGCATGAGCTTAATTTTACTATCTTTAACAGTGCCACAAGTGTTTGCAGGACTGGTGCCTTATTCAGCAAAGCACTTAAGTATATTCTTAAATTCCATTAAAGCTATATGAGTATATACTTATGTGCTTTGTTAAACTGGAGCTTTTAATAAGACATTTTTGTCTTTTAAGTACCTTTAAAAAATATCAATATTGTGCTAATTGTTGTTGTATTAAGGCTTGCCTTTAGGAAATACAGGGTTGAGAAGCCATGAAATACTCTCACTGTCTGTGTATATGTGTATTAAATATATAAAAATTAAAAAAAAACATGCAGCGATATGAATATTTTAATATCAATACTCCCAGATGAGGAAAGCACCTAAGCATACACTTAAGTTTGTCCTCATTCAAGAAAATCAAATGGTACTTCAATGGGACATAAGCAACTTAATGTTAATCACCTTAAGTGCTTTCCTGAACTGGGGACAATGTGAGGATCTATTTGAAAAGCAGTTGTATATAAATGGCACCTTCTTACTCAACTGTTTATTCAGAGTCATATCAATTTTCTTTATTGATTAAAATAAGTTCTTATTACACTTGACTCCTTTTAGCTGTGTTGGCTTTGCACACAGTGTGAGCTGGCTGCAATTCTGGCTTTTGCTTCATCAACATCATTGTTAACCAAATCCCAATTGCAGAATCTCTATTGTTGGAAATAGGTGAAGCAGAAAGAACCCAGCTTGCTTTTCAGATTGCAGACTGGATTTCCTGAGCTGGATGTTTAAGAAACAAATTTTAAAAATCCTGCTTTTTACTTGGTAACTGAACAGTTTAGTTTGGAAATCATTGATAAACATGAAACATAGAACCCCACAATGAAATGTTTTCAGTCATATTTCAGAGAAGGACCACATTTTGATATGAAGTTAAACTATGTGGGAAGTTTTCAGAAGAGGGCATGTACAGGGGGGAGAAAATTATTAAAGCATGATGGAGCCATCAACATTCAGGAGTTAGGGAAAATTCTGGTATTCACATTCCTCATCTGTCTTCTCAGTTGATGAAATGATTCCCTTCCTTTTGTTGTTGTTGGTCTAACTTTTGTCTCAATTCCCATGTACTTTCAATTTGCCAAATTTGACTTTGCATTTCTTTTTATTGTAAACAGCTGTAGTGAATTTTGGGGTTCTGAATGATTAATTGTAAAATGAAGAAAATAATTTCTTTACATCTTTCTTCTATGTATTTTTCTTGAGTGAAAATATCCACTGTGTTTCATAGAGCACTGTTGTGAAGTGCTATTTCAAAGGCACTCAGTAATTGTATTTTAATTTGATACAGATATACTTCATTTTCCTCCCACCCTTATTTCATGTTTTATTTTCACTTGGAGCAGCAGAAATTGCTCTCCATTCTATAACTACAAAACAATACTTCATAAAATGTAACCTTCAGAAAGGTTTCTTATAATACCTGTCCTATCTGCCTACTCCTGGCAAAAAAACCATTTAACCATGACAAGAGAGAAAGTTACTTTGAGAGGTTAAAACGGTGTTGTTTTTCTTAATACTTACACTTAATTGTTCTATTTGTATAAAATTCTTGGTGCTCAGGGTTGTCTCCTTGTTCCTTCTATGTACTAAGAATAACGTTCCAAGCCTATAATTTATGCATGCAAATATGTAGTCCTTACCCATGCAAGAAGTTGAGATTACTCAAATGAGCAAGGTCAGCAGGACTGGGTTCAAAAGTTGCTACTACTGCTAGTAGTGTGTGTTACATATCCCCCTCTTAGGGTATGTCTTCACTACCTGCCGGATCGGCGGGTAGTAATCGATCTATTGGGGATCGATTTATCGCGTCTCGTCTAGACGCGATAAATCGATCCCCGAACGCGCTTTCCGTCGACTCTGGAACTCCACCAGAGCGAGAGGCGGAAGCAGAGTCGACACGGGAGCTGTGGCCATCGATCCCGCGCCATGAGGACGTGAGGTAAATCGATCTAAGATACGTCGACTTCAGCTACGCTATTCTCATAGCTGAATTTGCGTATCTTAAATCAATCCCTGCCCCCCAGTGTAGACCAGCCCATAGGGTTACCAGATGTCCCGATTTTATAGGGACAGTCCCAATTTTGGGGTCTTTTTCTTATATAGGCTCCTATTACCCCCCACCCCCTGTCCTGATTTTCCACACTTGCTGTCTGGTCACCCTACCCTCTCTGTGCCTAATCCACAGAGGATAGTATATGTGGGGAGAAATAATCTGAAACACATTCAATGGAATGCAGAAATATAGAAGCAGGATCATCAAGAGAGTGGAGATAGTGGACAGCAAATTAGACATGAATCTGCGTGAGTTATGACAGCAAAACAGGCCACTGTAATTTTGGACTGCATCCAAAGAAGCATCACATCATGGGACAAAGTGGGTAATAGTCGTTTTCTAGTATGATCACAGATGGGAATGTTGATTTCTATTCTGGGTGATTCATTACCAGAAAGATATTAACAAATTAGAGAGTGTTCAAAGAACAGCGACAAAATGGTAACGGGGTTGCAGGAACGGATCTATAAAAAAGTGAGTGCGATATTCAAAGTATGGTTATAGGGTCATGATAACTGTGCACATAGATCTGCAGGGTATATGCACCAAGGAGGGAGAGAATACTGTAATGACATGGGCGCTATAGAATAGCCTAAAAAATTAGGTATTTGGGTGTATAACTCAGAGAATGAAATTAAGAAGGAAAATGTAGTCTGAAAATCAAGAAAAAACTTCCTGCTAGAAAGCTCTATTAACTTATGGAATGATCTCCCATGGGAAGTGGCAGAAGCCTTGTTGCTTGGAACAAGTAAAACTAGTCTAAACAAGACCCTAATAAATGTTTGATAGAGAACAATTCTGTGCTGGCAGGAAAAACTAAATGACCTAATAGGTCCTTTCCTTCTGTAGATTCTATGAATAACAACAGAGGATACAAAAAGAGGTGAGAAACTTACATATACATTTTACAGAAGGAAAATCATTTTCCTATACAGGAAAAGCAACCTGAAATAACCCTTACTACACAAAGACACTTACTGCACCTTATCTAAGCTGATTTTTATAAAAAGTGTTTGCAGTAGACTCACAGGGTGAAATCCTGGTCACAGTGAAGTCAGTGGAAGTTTTATGATTGACTTCAGTGGAGCCAGTATTTCACCAGGATAGTCTTGGTGTTCTTCAGAGGTAAAATCTTCTCCACATTGAGGTTATTTGAAGTTTGCTTCTTTCTTCTCACAAGGACTGGCGCTATCATCAGAAGACTCCATTTACGGAGGCTATTCAGGCTGTCCCTAACACATCTTCTGCCACCCAACAAGCCAGCATGCTATGCACCTGGAAGGGTCTATATCCTGCTCTTAACTGAGTTTGATGTCAGTTACTCAAAGAAAAAGAAGATATACAATTAAAAAATATTTTAAAATTTGTCAGATAAAATATAAGACAAATGTATTGCAGTTTGGGTAGTTATATGAGCAACAGGGAAAAAAGTGAACTTGCATTCACAGCTTCAGAAGTTGCCTGACCTCAGGACTTCTTTAGTCTTTATTGACTTTGCTTCTGATAGCATCATTGTGGTTTAGAAATGTAAGGCCTGTGGTGAGAAAGAGGGGTGTGTATGGAGGACACCCCTCCTTGATGTGCTAAACCACCACAGTCCCCGTTTCATGTACCACATGCTGGGTAATAACATGAGAGGGCTCCATATTTCTAAAACTAAACTGGCTCTTTATTAAGACAACTATTTACCGAAATGCTACAGTTTCAATCCCTGTGCTTGCAGACTGGCTTCTTGGTGCCTCCTCCAAACTCTTCCCTCCTGCAACCTGTGCTTCTCTCTCTAAGTTTCATGCAGGTTACACACATCTTTCCTTTTAATGCTTTTTGTTGTTGTTGCGTCTTTTGTACCAGCCCACCGTAAGGTCATAGCCATTGCTGCCATCCCATTGTCTCCTGTTAGGCCTCATAGTCCTTCAAGTGTGCTGATCTTCAAACTAGACTCCCATGTCTTGTTTTGATTTTCACTGTTGGTGAGGGATTTGCTTCTATCCTGTTGCTGTCTTCATTCTGCTGGGTGATGTTCTGTTGGTCTTCTGTTGCTCATATGCCTCATTTCTTCTGATTCTCCTACATCAGGACAGCTGATAGCTGAGGATCTTTCAATGTTCTCCTGGTCCTGGCATTAGCGCTGCTTGTCTGGGTGTGCTGGCTATCTGCCATGACTATGCAGTTGTCTTTGGTTTCATATGCCCTCTTTCCCACTACATTTTGGACTGTTGCCTTTTGCCATTGATTTATGTGGCTATTTGATGCTTGGATTCAAATCTGCTCACCTATGTGAAGTAGCCTCAGATCCTTGCTCCTCTGTTGTAGCGAACTGCCTGCTTAGCTTGATAGTCTCTTAACTGCTTCTGTGTCCTATCCATCATTCCTCAATGGGCTACAGCAGACTACCCTTTATAGGAAGCAGAGTCTTTTGGCCACTCCGTTAGTACTGCTTTCTTGATTGCCTGTGGTTGGATATATTTTTCTATAGCCTCTTTGATTTCCATCAGCTTCACTGTGGAAACTGGGAGATAGTGTGGCATGTTAATGAATTCAGTGTCCTGATCCCCATCCCCCAACTTGCTAATGCTGAGTTTATATGCCCTGCTCGGGCTATCAGCTAACACCAATAATCATCTTGGACAATATATGATCTCTGCTGGGTAGCGCTGGAGGCACATCAACATGCACTTCAATCTCTTTGGAGCACTAAGAAGGGGTTTTGCTGTGATTGTGTCTGGGTCTGATTGCACTATTACCGGGTAGCTATTGGTGTACTGATGGAATCAATCCACTCCAAATACCACAGCCAGAAAACCTTTTTCTATTTGAGTGTATCCCTGTTCAGTCTGTGGCAGAGCTCTACTGGCATCAGTAACCAACTACTCCTGGAAAGGAGTTACACCCAGTCCTTTCTCTGATACATCACACTAGAGTGTCTGTGGCTCATTTGGTTGGTAGTACTTCAGGATAGGGGCATCTGTTATCTTTTGTTTCAGCATGTCAAATGCTTGCTGTTGGGGACCTGCCCAGTCCCACTCAACATCCTGCCTTGTGAGCTGATGTATGGGTTCTGCTATTGCAGGTAGCTGTGGGCAGAACTTGGACAGAAAATGTATCAGTCCTCTGAAACACTGTACCCCTTTCACATCCAGTGGAGCTGGCATTTCTCTGACTGCCTTGATCCTGTTGAGATCTTGTTGGGACCTGAGCTGTGTGCAGATGTCCAATGTATGTCACCTCATGCTGTTTGAGTCACATTTTTTTCTGCATTGAGTTTTATATTCTTGTTCCTGTATTGCTGTAGAAAAGCTTGTAGTTTTCTATCACAATCTCGTTCAGCATCTGTATCATTGCTCTCTTCACCTATAATGAAGATATCATCTACAATTATTTTCACCCCAAGGAGTCTCTCCAGTACTTGGGTGAGTCTTCTTTGGAAGACCTCTGGCACTGGGCTTATGCCCATCGGCATGTGCAGACATCCGTGTAGAACAAATGATGCTGCAATAGTTGTCAGCATGTTGGACTCTTTATCCAGGGCTTATGTGCCAAAACTCATTTCCTCAGATCACAGACTACAATGCTGGCTTTGGAAAGTTCTGGCAAGATATCATCACTTGTGGGAAGTGGTTAGTGGCATTTTTTCAATGCCTGGTTCACTGGCTTTGGATCTATGCAGATGCACAATTTAGCTGATAGCTTCTTTACCACCACCATGCTGTTTACCCAGGCTGTACTGGCCTCTACAGGTGGCATGATTCTCCTGCTCTACAGACTTTTGAACTCCTTGCATGCTGGATTATGTAGCACCACTGGAATTTTCTTTTGTGGGAAGCACACAGTTCCACTATGGGAGTGGAAGCTTTGAAGCTTTCCTTTGAAGCACTTGTCACCTTTGAAAACATCCCCCTATGCTTTTAAAATTGTCTCCACTGTTCCCCTTTTGCTTCTTGTGCTGCAGCTATAAAATTCTGACACTGCACCCTGATCAGATCTGTTTTCTGTGGCTGAATTCCCCCAGAGAGTTTTTTGGTGGTCACCATCCACTATTACAAACTTCCGTTGGTAACATCTGTTATTTTTCAGGTTAGTTACTATGCGATCACATTTTCCTACAGGCTGCATTAGGTAGATTGTACCTGATGTTTGTAATGCGTGTGTTCCAGTCCAATTTAACCCAAGGAATCAAATTGCAGGAGACCCCACTACCCAGCTGAAATCACACAGGGCATTTCCCTATTAACATTGTTGCTTGCACTGAGGTTGGTATTGTTCCTAGTTGCTTTCCTGTCCTGAGAGCCTGAGCCTGATAAGCTTTCAAACTCAAGGAGAGAGTTATGATGTCTCCCCACTGTGTGATGTACCATCCCCCTCTTGCAAGTCCTACTGCGGGGCACTTCTTCTTTACCGACTCATGGTATCTCCCATAGTAAATGCATCTCACCGTGGGTGTGGAATCCTGGCCACTTATTGACCTTTGATGTTGTCTCACTGCATGTACTACTGGGGTTGCTGTGCCTCCTAGAGCTTTCATCCTTTCTCTTCAGGCTTCTGCTGCACGCCCCATGTCTAAATATCCAGTGTCAGATCACCTTCCTGAGGCAGCCACTCCCTGAGGTAGTGATCCCAAGTGCTGCAGACTCTCCTATCCTGAATTAGGAAGTCTGTCAAGTCCCTAAAATAGCAAGTAGCATCCAATGTGAGTAAGGCAGTAGCATAGGGGTCTGTCCCCTCCCCTTTGGATTGGTCTCCAGTGAAAATTCTGTGTCATTCCACAGTTGTGTTCTGTTTTTGGGAGCTGTGGGTCCCCATGGCTCCTAAGGATGCTGGGAGGCTTGAGGCAGTGGTGAGTTTCAGAGAGATGCAGGCCTCTGTGCATTGTTTCCCAGTAAGGTAAAATAATAGTTTTACTTTCCTGCTGGCTGGCATCCTCCTGCATGGCCTGGTCTGTGTACAGCTCAAATGCTTCCTTCCATAGGGCCATTGCTAGGCTAGCTTAGTGTCCGCAAAATGCAAGGCTTCTGGGGCCTTCAGACCGAGTTCTGTGGCTCACGCTGCCAGCTGCTGCACTTCACAGAACTTACTCCTCAGACGCTACCAGCATGTTTCATCAGCAAGGAGTAAAGCTGACTGCAGGTTGAGTTGAACAAATGGAACATTCTTAAATTCTGTGCACGGCTCTATCCTTGTAGCTGAATTGCTTTCAACCTAACTCCCCACATCTGCTTCCCTATTCCATTGTTGTCCCATCAATAACAGTCTCAATAACATGCATTGTGTTTTTTTGGGTGCACTCAGCAGTGGCTTCTTCAGGATGCTTTCTATTGGCTCATGGTCAGACTGCACGTCCACCTCATGCCCAGAGTGAATTGACGGAATCTTTCCATTCAAAGAGCACAGTCAGTAGCTCCTCTTCTATTTGAGCATATCCTCTTTCTGTGTCTGTCAGGGCTGTACTAGAGAATGCTAGGTGTATCAGTGCTGCTGCTAAGCCTTCTTCTGAGGCATTGCCCTGTAGCTCTAGATGCTCTGTGGGTACTGTGGTACTTTAGGCCTGGTGCTTCACTTATTATTTTCTTTACTTTTAAAATGCCTCATTGTGTGTTAACAGTCTCCAGGGTTCAGAGGTTTCTGATACGTGTGCAGAATTTGGGAAGATGATTGGGCGTCCCCGGAGATTGCTGGACTCCCTTCACATCCTTTGGTCTGTGTCAGGACCTCAGCTAACTGTGGGCTAGCAACCCAATGAGCTCAACGGGGGCGAATAAACCCTCACTAAGTGACTGTGTTTCCTGATTGGACAGAAGGCCCAAGAGATCACCATTTAAGCCTTGTAGCTGCTCAATGCATTCCATGCCCACAGCTGCACCAGGCCTGCCTCCAGTACTGGCTTTGCTCCAATCCATGCCTTCTCCCTCTCCAGCCCTAGTCCCTACCTTCCTCTGAACTCTTGACTCCTGACTCTGACCATTAGCTTGTCTCCTGACTATGACTCCGGGTCTGCCCTCTGATTCTGCTCCGACCACTAGGTCAAACTCCTGTTCTGACCATTAGATCACCCCACCTACGGTCTGGCCATTTCTTTATTGCCTCTCAGTTTGTCAGAGTTTGACTGGAATCCCTCAGAAGTCAAAAGACATCCAATATCGGGTGTGATGCTGCCTACTGTGGGACACAGCTAAGAGCGCCAATCTCAGGTCAGACTGCCAGAATACAGGGCATGTGCCCCAAACTGGTGGTATATTCTATCACATTTCACCAAACCAGTAACAAATGTGTGCTTCCAAAATACTATACTAGTTATTATGTAGCCACAGACAGTCCCCTTCAGGCCCCCTAACCCCTCACACACCACTCAGACAAACCAGACTTCTGTGATAAATGATTATTAAAAGCAGAAATCACATATATTTGGTTCTTTCAGTTCCAAAGAACCAGACACTCACCTCGGGTCAATATGTACTTCCAGCTCTCACCAAATACCATGCTGCAGCCAATCTTTAATAAACTAACTAAAGATTTATTAATTAAAAAAAAAGAAAAGAAGAGAGTTGTTAAATGATTAAAGCAAATCATATACATTACAGTTGATTTCAGAGTCAGCCGATCAGGATAATAGCAGTGATGTTAAATCTGCTAGTTTGTAACAAGTCTCTCAGTACATCCAAAAGATTGGAGTCCTCAGTCCATTGTTCAAAGCTACCTTTGTTAGAAATCACAGTCCAGAGATGTGGAGCAGGAAAGAGGCCGGGAGATGATATCACAGTCTCCAATTTATACCTCCCTGTCCATGTGCATGGAAAGTTACTGTCTCAAACATGGAGTCAGGGATCACATGTTCTACGTACCCTGCTGAGTCACTGGGCCTCCATTGACCATATGCTTTCTGAGGCATCCTCAGGAGGGACCCATTGGATAAGTTGATTCTCCTTAATGGCCCATTGACATATAGCTGGCTAGTCTTGATGTAAATATATCTTGTGGGTGTTACCCAGGAACATAATATGTTTAGTAAAAAGCATACAGCAAAGTGTCACAACTTCATATACAAAGATGACACACACATTTAAACAGGATAATAATATTTAGCAGATTATAACTTTTCCAGTGATACCTTACAAGGCGTACATTGTATAAGATTTATCTCAATTGTGCAGCAGTGGTGATACATCCGTGGTGATACGTTAGTGAAAACATGGTAATCTTTCTTTTTCTACAGCGTTGCATAGGGGACCTCAGTTCCCCTACAATCTTCTGCTTTTCTGCATTCAGCCTAAGATTCACTCCTGGCACCTGTGGAATAGTTGTCACAGTTTGGTATCATGGTTCTGGATTGCATCTTCTTTAATCTTGCCTTCTCCTACAATAATAATGTCATCAGCTACAGTCTTGTTGCCTGGGAGTTTCTCTAGTGCCTGATTCAGTTTGCACCAGAGCACCTCTGGGGCTGGGCTGATGCCCTTAGGTATTTGTACCCAGCGATACCTGCCAAAAGGTGTGGCAAATATTGTCAGGTGCCTGGATGGCTCATCTAGCTCAATATGCCAGAACTTATTCTTGACATCACAAACAATGAATATTTTGTTCTGCATAAATCAGGTAGTAGGGCCTCAATCACTGGTATTGGGGAGTGACTTAGACTCATAGACTGGACTGTCATGATGATCTAGTCTGCCTGCCTGCACACTGTAGGCCACAGAACCTCACCCAGCCACTCCTGTAATAGACCCCTAACCTCTGGCTGAGTTACTGAAGTCCTCAAATCAGGATTTAAAGCCTTCAAGTTACAGAGAATCCACCATTTACACTAGTTTAAATCTGCAAGTGAATCATGCCCCATGCTGCAGAGGAATACAAAAGCCCCCGCAGGTCTCTGCCAATCTGACACGGAGAAAATTTCTTCCTGACCCAAATATCAGTTAGACCCTGAGCATGTGGGCAAGACCCACCAGCCAGATACCTGGGAATGAATTATCTGTAGTAACTCAGAGTTCTCCCCACCTAGTGTCCCATCACCGGCCGTTGGAGATATTTGCTGCTTACAGTCACAGATCAGCTACATGCCATTGTAGGCAGTCTCATTGTACCACCCCTTCCATAAATTTATCAAAGTCAGTCTTGAAGCCAGTTAGGTATTTTGCTCCTACTGTTCCCCTTGGAAGGCTGTTCCAGAACTTCACTCTTCTGATGGTTAGAAACCTTCGTCTAATTTCAAGCCTAAACTTGTTGATGGCCAGTTTATAGCCATTTGTTCTCGTGTCCACGTTGGCACTTAAATAATTCCTCTCCCTCTCTGATATTTATCCCTCTGATGTATTGATAGAGAGCAATCATATCTCCCCTCAGCCTTCTTTTGGTTAGGCTAAAGAAGCCAAGCTCCTTGAGTGTACTCTCATAAGGTAGGTTGTCCAATGCTCTACTCAGTGATTTTGGATCAATGCAGATCCTCAGTTTACTTGAGGGTTTTCTCATGGCTACTAGGCTGCTGAACCTCTCGGCTAGTTTCAGTGTAGTGCATGGGTAACAAAATCAATGTCCAAAATATGGCTGAGGTTTGTATGCAGTCTAGAAATGTGCCGGATGAATGGGGGCTGGCCGTGCAGTTCTTTGAGAATCTCTATTATCGTGTGCATTTGCATGTAGTCTATAGGTAGGTGTAGTCAGAGCAGGCTGTATTGTAAGCTGTAGAGAGTCAGTAATCCAGGTGGTCACTAACACAGCATCCTGTTGATGCCACCATAAATTTTGACTCTGATAGCAGCAAACTTTTCTGGTGGTAGGAATTCCAGATAGGTAGTCACATTTCAGGAAAGGATGTATTCTTTGGGCCCTCTTCTGTAGGACACCAGCCCACTCCACTCATAGATGTCTTGCTCTGTCACCATAAGCTTGAAAACCTCTGAAGCACACAGGGCTGGCTTGCCACTGGTAGCTTGGAATCAGGGTGGATTGATTTTTAAAGCAAGGCAATTTAAATCATGGTTTAGTTCACCAAGAGGAAAGCCTGGTTTAAATCATCGATTTTAATCAACTTTTCCATTTTTACTTCAGTTAGTTTCTGAAGAAAGGTGCATTTTCATTGGTTGATATAACTATTAATATACGTCATAGCATGGGAACTAGGGGTGTGGAGGGTGTTGCAGCACCCAGTCCTCCAGTCCCCATCCCGGGGCTTGGGTCCTGGCTAAGTGGGGAGCGTGTCCCTGCCGCTCTCCTGCGGACAGCGGGCAACCCCCACAAGGCGGGAGCGCGGCCCTGCCCCGGCTGCAGAGGAACACGGGCGGAACATGGGGCCCGGGCGGGCCGCTGCTGGGGGGGCAGCAGGGACAAGCCGAGGAGGAGCGGCCCACTCGGGCCCCATGTTCCGCCCGTCCTCTGCAGCCGGGGCAGGGCGGTGCTACCGGCTCCCACCTTGGGGGGGAGGGAGGAGTGGCTGCTGCGGGAGCCGGTAGCGCGGCCCTGCCCTGGCTGCAGAGGATGGGCGGAACATGGGGCCCGAGTGGGCCGCTCCTCCTCGGCTTGTCCCCACCTCTGCCTCCTCCTCCTCCTCCCCTCTGCTCCACCTCCTGCCAGGGGAGGGGAGAAGGGAGCGGAGCGGCAGCCCGGGCTAAACCGAACTCGTGCTGGGGCCAAGGCAAAGACCGAGGATGAGCGGGGCTGGGATCCAGCAGCAGCCCCAACCCACTGCCACGGGAGAGGCGGCGATGGGAGATGAATCCACTTCGGGACAGATCCACAGCAAGGTAAGAGTCGGGCTGGGTGGGAGGGTTCCCGGGACCCCTGGGGAGCTTCTGCCTGCTGGAGCCCCAGAGGCTGCTGCCTCCCTCCCCAGCCCCGCACAACACGCCGGTGCCTGGAGTCTCCTTCTGCCTCCCCTTCTGCAGGGGGCGAGCAACCTGGCAGAGAGGGGCAGCATCTGTCCAGCAAGCCCAGCACCTCTTCCTTGGCTCCTCCAGCCCCAGAGCTCTCTCCATTGCATGCCCCTTGGGTTCCCAGCTGGGCGGCATCAGCGCTGGGAAAACGCCAGCAGGGCTGGGTCCAGTGTGTATCTGAGCTCGTGGGAAGCTCTCTCGCCCCAATGAGTAGCGCCTTACCTACGGCAAGTATAGTAGTGCAATAGGAGCGTGACCTGAAAAATATTGTGTCATGTTGTGACACGGTCACTCAAATCACGATTACGTGTGTGTACTGTGCTGCCCTATCGGCGCCATTCGCGCTAATTTCCGTTTCGTGTCGGTGCCGGTGGTTATAGGGCTAAAATGCTGGGACAAAAACGAAAACGACTTTCTGGTGCTGCCTACCGGCAACAAAGAGAGAAATGGCAAAAAGAATTAGAAAAACTCTCGTACTTCAAAAAAGTATTTTTAAAAAGTCGACAATCAAGGAGAAAGCTCTAAGCAATGCATTGAAGGTGATTATTCATCAACTGATGAAGACCAGTCGAACCAAAGATTACCTTTATCAACTGATAAAGATGAACAACAATCTGACCAAAGATTATCTTTGCTAACTGATAAAGACGAACAATCACAATCCATCCAAAGATTTACTACTTCAGCTGAAGAGTCCAGAAACGAAGAACTGTTATCCAAATCTAAAACTGAAGAACAATTATTGGAAGGTGGAGAGACTGACATAGGATCGGATCCAAGTACATGGCCGACAATAATTACTGATGCAATGCAAATGATTATTGTGAAAAAAGGTCCTTCAAAACTAGATCCTACATTTGAATATCCATTTAATGAGTCAAATCGTCGATTTATGCCATCCAGTATGAAGAAAAAAATGAAAAATGGGGAACAAATTAATAGATCGTGGTTAGTGTATTCACAGACCAAAGATGTAGTTTTTTGTTTTTGCTGCAAACTGTTCTGTAACTCGGACATTCTTCTGGCAACTGCAGGTTTTAATCACTGGTGAAATTTGCATCAGCATTTGAAAGAACATGAAATATCAAATAATCATTTACGCTCATTGACAAATTGGATTGAGCTGTCAAACAGATTACGTTCTGGTACAACAATCGACGCGGTACAGCAATGTCAACTAAATTCAGAAATTCTACGTTGGCAAGCTGTGTTGGAACGTTTACTGGCAATCATTAATTTCCTAGTCAAACGGTGCCTCGCATTCGGTTGATCCTCGGATATTTTATATGAGAATAACAATGGAAATTTCTTAAAATTGGTTGAGTTATTGGCAAAATTTGATAATGTTATGGCTGAGCATGTACGAAGAGTGAAAGATGGAGAGATTCACACCCATTATTTGGGTAAAAATACACAAAATGAGATAATAGAATTAATTTCTAATGGAGTGTGTAATGAAATTTTATCGAATTTGAAACATGCCAAATATTACTCAATTATAGTTGATTGTACTCAAGATCTGAGCAAAATTGAGCAAATGTCAATAGTTTTACGATTTCTGAAAATTGATGAAAATGCAGAAGCGAAAATTTGTGAACACTTTCTAGAATTTATACCAGTGAACGAAACTACTGGGAAAGCCCTCACAGATGTAATTCTACAGAGACTGGAACACTATGGAATACCTTTAGAAAATAGGCGCGGCCAAGGGTACGATAACGGCTCAAACATGCGAGGACGACATGCAGGTGTACAGCAAAGAATACTGAATTTAAACAATCGAGCTTTTTTCATTCCTTGCCATGCGCATTCGCTCAATCTGGTTGTTAGTGATGCCGCCAAATCATCTAAAGATGCCGTTTCATATTTTACCACAGTGCAAGCAATTTATAACTTTTTTAGTGCTTCCACACACTGTTGGCAGTCTTGAAGAAGCATCTTGAACAAAAACTCACACTTAAACCTCTAAGTCAAACTAGATGGGAAAGCAGGATAGACGCTATTAGACCATTCCGATATTCATCAGGAGAGATTTACAATGCACTATTCAAAATAAGCCAGGACTTGTCGTATGATCCTTCATTTCGACATGAAGCTGAAACATTGGCTCAGAAAATGATGCAGTTTCAATTTTCATGTTGCACGGTTATTTGGCATAATATTCTAAATCAAATTAATTTGACCAGCAAAGTTATGCAGAACATAACCATAGACATATCCGAGGCAAAGACGATTTTGAATAAAACGCTGGAATATTTAAAAAAATACCATTCAGATGAAGGATTTGAAGAAACTGTCAAAGAAGCAACAACAAAAGCAGAGGATCTTGATTTTGAACCGACGTTTGCACCTCAACAATTCATTCGTCCTCGGGAAAAAACAAGACAGTTTTGTTATGAGGCTCATGATGATCCGATTCTCGATCCAAACGAAAGGTTTAAAGTTGAATGTTTCTATTCTATTTTGGATGTAGCTATAACTTCCATTGAAGAAAGATTTTGTCAGTTGCATGGTCATTGTGAAACTTTTGAATCTTTATATGATATTGGAAATATTAAAAATCAGTTTTCCAAAGAAGACCTCATGAAGCACTGCCAAGACCTACATTTAGCGCTCAGTACTGATAACTCTGCTGACATTGATGCAGTAGAATTGCATGATGAATTAATAGCTTTATCTGAGCTAATAAGTCCTAAAACTTCTCCTCTAAAAGTATTAGAATTTATAGAAAGAAATGATTTTTTCACTCCAAACACTGCTATAGCATTACGCATTCTTTTAACATTACCAGTATCAGTGGTTTCTGGTGAGCGCAGTTTCTCAAAACTGAAATTACTAAAAAATTATTTGAGGTCCACCATTTCTCAAAATCGTTTGTCAGGACTCGCATTAATTTCAATTGAAAGTACTATTGCAAAAAATTTAGATTTCACTGACTTATTAAAAGACTACGCAAGTATAAAAACCAGAAAAAATCAGTTCATATAAATTCTTTTAATTAATGAGAAACTGGAAGACATTAACATTTTTCATTAGTGTATAGTTGAACCCAAATTGTTTGTAATTGTGATTTTGTTAAAATTAAATGTTAAAATTACACTAGTAAGAAATTGTTTTATTTCACTAAGTACAAATTCTCTGTTTTCATTTTTTTTTAAATTTTAAACAGTCAAAACAAAACTGCAAAGTGCAAACGTGTAAAAGCAAAAAAAAAAGGGGGGGGGGGGGGGAAGGGGTAGCCAAAATTTTTTTTGCTTGGGGCAGCAAAAAACCTAGAGCCGGCCCTGGTTACAATTCAAAATAACTCCAATTATATATAGCGACACTTATGGGCCCATATCTCCACATCTTTATAGAAATAATATAGTACCAGCAGATTCATACTGTCTTCCAAATCACCGAGAAGACCAGTGCCTGCTCAGAACATTTGGGGATTCCCAAATATTCACTCCTTTTTTTAAACTGAGGGTTCCAGCATAGGACAGCAAAGTTTTCCTAAGGCTATTCAGGAAGCCCCAACTTTTCCCAACCACTTCTTCCACTATGCAGTGAGTAGAAGCAACTAATGTCCCTGATTGGCTTGAAGTACAGCTCTGAAGTGATTTAGAGTTCTGTTATCTCTGCTTAGATTTGGGAGAGGTCTCTTCTTAAGATGTGTGTACAGTGCCTAGCACAATGGGGCCCAATCCCTGACTGGGATCTCTAGGTACTACTGCAACACAAATAATAAATCATAAGGAACCCCAAAAAGAAAATCTGCACAGAATTTGGATCTTTGTTTTGGAAATACTGTGACGACACCTCTACAGGTTCTACAGCATCCATTTGAAACCCCTTTACATTCATTGGGTGAAATCCTGGCTCCCACTGAAGTCAATAGCAAAGTTCCCCATTGACTACAAGGGGCCAGAATTTTACCCATTACCTTGTCTAAAAATCCTTGCCATTCATGGTAAAACACATGCCACAAATAAAGGAACATTGTTCCAAAATAAAATTATGGCCCTTTTGCAGGAGGCCCCAGAAGCCTAGAGAAACTGGCTACAACAGCATTGTGTGGGCTTCTGCATGATGGAAGCCACATATATCTTTTGCTTACTTGTGCCCCCAAGAGGTTATGGTTTGGAATATAAAATCGTTGACAGTAATATACATTGAACAATCATTTTTTATGAGGAGGTTGAATGGTAGTGGTTAACAAATTAATCGGGGAGCAGGGATACAAACATATGCCTTAATAGTTTATAGCACTGGTAGGACTCTTATTTTCTCTACTTAGTTAGGCTGTGTGTTTTAAAAGAAATAAATTATAGGCTTGTCATTTTTCTTGTTGTCCAAGGTTCCAGCAACAAAACAGTAGGGAACTCCCATTACACATTTCAGCTCAAAAAGTATTCTTTTCTATTCTCTTTAAAATGCACAAATATAGCAGTCCAAGTTAAACATCACTGGAATTTCACCATAAGTCAAAAACAATATTAATTTTGAGCCCACATATTTTTCTTTTGGTAGGGTATAAAAGTTTAAAATAAGTATTCCAGACAATTTGTAAATGGTAGAGAGCACTGGATAACATAAGGAAAGAAAAATGAAACAAAACACATTTTTAACAACAAAGCATCAGAAATGTTTTAGTATGACAACAGGAATGAGAGTTTTTCCCCCTCTGTGGTCAGGTTCAAAGAGAAGCTAAGGTTGGCATCATGCCACAGAGCTGTGGTTGAAGATTTCTGTACCATACTAATCTATAATCAGGGTTACTCCTTGATGGGAAGCACAGAGATTCTTACAGAATATTAGCGTGGCATACTGAGCTAATGTATCCCTTTCTCCCTCACTATACAGGAGACTCTGAAGTGCTGTTTATCTGAAGTCTAAAGATTACCATAGTCATCTTTTTCAAATTAAAACAGCCGTGTAAAGTTTTGTAAATGTTAGTTCTTCTAATTGACAGTGGCTTGTATAATTAAAATAAAATCACTAATATTTTCTCTTGTTTTCTTTTTTATCACTGAAGTTCATTTTTCAGTAACTCATACAAGGGCTTCATTTTTATGAAGACCCATGCTGACCTCTAAATATCTGATTTTTTTCAGTTAGTGTTTATGCCCATCTGGTTTGAATTTAGCATTCTTATGAGTCATTGCACTTTGATAGGAACACTATGCTGTAGCAAACTTCTGTTAATATTTTAACATTCTAAATCAAACACTGCACAGAGCATTACCTAAGTTTAGGTGCAATTATGGAGACCTGTATGTTACATTTGCTCATGGAACATGCCTTTGCTCCTTTGTTAAATAAATATAGTTCATGATAGATAAGTCTATAGCCCATATGTGTTCAAGTGTTTTACCATGGTTTTCTGTCACATCCTTTCCCAGACTTAATAACAGCCTTTTGGAAGCAGTCTCAGTAGAGGAAGGATGAGTGATTCTATAGGAAGTAAGGATGCTCTGCACTTCCTTACATCTGACATTTAACCCAGGCAAAAATGCTATATTTATTTTTCTATCACACTGACTTTATTACTTATTATGTTCTTACTACATGCATTTCCTGATTTTAAAGATATAAATTTTAAATAGGAAAGTAACAATACACAGGAAAGCATTTTAATGGGTATTTTTAAGATCACTCTAAGGCTAGGAGTGATGGGTGTGATTCCCAGCTTGCTTACTCATACTTGTGTTCTCACCTCAGCAGCCGCAGCATGGGTTAGCCACCTTGAATACCAACCCGCCTGGACCCTGTGGTTACGTACTGGGAGAAGTTAGCCTGCGTCACTGCTGCCCGTGCTACCGAGGCTTCACTACTACTTTTAGTATGTTTGCGCCGATGAGAGCTAGCACAAGTATGTATACATGAGTTGGGAATCACACCCCTAGCTTGTAGTGGCAACATACATGAAGTATTTATAAAAAAAGGGGGAAGAAAAAAGTTATAAGCAGCATATTCAAAATTACTGCCAGGGCTTAGAGACCAATTTGATTTCAAAACAAAGTCTGAGTGTATTGGTATGTTTTGTGAGTTATAACTGAATCATCACATGAAATGGAACATCCAGTTCCAACTTGAAAACAAACAGTGTATTTTAAGGAGTTATTTGTTTGCATTAAGTGGAAATATGTCCTAGCAAGTTGATTCTATGATTCCTTTACCAGCTATTTAAATACATTTCAACTCTTTAAAAAAAAAGTTTGCTTAATTAAACAGAAAACTCATTTCAGAATATATATAGAATAATCACATTAAAACAGATGAAAGTTACTCTGAATAATGGATCTGATTGAGGAAAACATCCCTGTTCGGGAAAGCCTTTAAGCGCGTGATTAATTTTACGCATATGCCTAAAGTTAAAGATGTGCTTATATGTTTTTCTGTATAGGGATAAACTTAAGCACGTGCTAAAGTGCTTCCCTAAATCAGGGCCAATGTTTTTAGTCATATTTTTGAGAGCAACTGGAGTTTACTTCTTTTTATGGACTGATTCGCCTTTTCCTTACACCACAGTAAATCAGATTTGAAGAGTTTCACTGGTGTCAGCGAGGGGAATCAGTCTGCAGATAATCTCTAAAAGAAATGCATATTAATAAAATAATGCAGCTTCACCAAGATTAAGAGCATTTATTTCTTTAGTCTCATTGATCCTGATTCAGTGAAGCGCTTAAACTCAGGCCTTAGTCTATTCATGTTCAGCAGAACAAAGCACGTGCTTAAGTGCTTTGCTGAATCAGGGCCATTATGATTATTGTAAGTCAGTTGCAGCTTAACCATAAATGGAAAAGAAAATCCCTTATTCACAGAGACTGATTTTTGCAACTACCTGTCATAACCATTCATGTTCGGCTTTGAGCATGAAGAATACTTTTGTGGTTCCCAGTAGCTGTATTACCGTGGCTGAATAATGAAAGCAAAAGGATGGCTTTTTTCACACAATTTAATTAGAGATACCAGATGTGTTGTTGTATGATTGATGTAAAATATGGCACTTTTCTGTAAATACTTTATCTTAAACAACAAAGTAAATCTCTATAACTGTTTTAAAAGCATTTCTAAACTGTGTTAATATCTTACATTATTTTTGTCTTTGGTGGAGCAGGTCATAGACAACTGCAACCTCATTAAGAAGTTAGGGAAAAGTATTAAATTGGATAACATTTTATTATAATTTGTCTAATTTGCAGTAATGACTCATTGCAGATCGCTGAACTTTGTGAATTAATGAATAAACAAACACAAAAAATGTACTTTGTTTACCTATTTGACATATAGATTAGCAATGACTGTTTATCATACTTCATAGTATACTAGAAAAGGGTCTAAAGTAGGGCTGGTGATTAATCACAGTTAACTCACACGATTAACTCAAAAAAATTAATCGCGATTAAAAAAATTTATCACGATTAATCGCAGTTTTAATCACACTGTTAAACAATAGAATACCAATTGAAATATATTCAATATTTTGGAAGTTTTTCTACATTTTCATATATATTGTATTCTGTGTTGTAATTGAAATCAGAATATATTATTTTTGACTTCAAATATTTGCACTGTAAAAATGATAAACAAAAGAAATAGTATTTTTCTATTCACCACATACAAGTATTGTCGTGCAATATCTTTGTTGTGAAAGTGCAACTTACAAATGTAGATTTTTTAAATTACATAACTGCACTCAAAAACTAAACAATGTAAAACTTCAGAGCCTACAAGCCCACTCAGTCCTATTTCTTGTTCAGCCAATCACTAAGACAAATAAGTTTGTTTACATTTACAGAAGATAATGCTGCCCTCTTCTTATTTACAATGTCACCAAAGAGTGAGAAAGGCATTTGCATGGCACTTTTGTAGCTGGCATTGCAAGGTATTTATGTGCCAGATATGCTAAACATTCGTATGCCCCTTCATGCTTCGGCCACCATTCCAGAGGACATGCTTCCATGCTGATGACACTCGTTAAAAAAATAATGTGTTAATTAAATTTGTGACTGAACTCCTTGGGGGAGAACTGTATGTCCCCTGCTCTGTTTTACCCACATTCTGCCATATATTTCATGTTATAGCAGTCTCGGATGATGACCCAGCACATGTTGTTCATTTTAAGAACACTTTCACTGAAGATTTCACAAAATGCAAAGAAGGTACCAATGTGAGATTTCTAAAGATAGCTACAGCACTCAACCTAAAGTTTAAGAATCTGAAGTGCCGTCCAAAATCTAAGAGGGATGAGGTATGGAGAAGTCTTAAAAGAGCAACACTCTGATGTGGAAGCTACAGAACCCGAACCACCAAAAAAGAAAATCAACCTTCTGCTGGTGGCATCTGACTCAGATAATGAAAATGAACATGCATCGGTCCACACTGCTTTGGATTGTTATCGAGCAGAACCTGTCATCAGCATGGACGCATGTCCCCTGGAATGGTGGTTGAAGCATGAAGGGACATATGAATCTTTAGCACATCTGGCAGGTAAATATCTTGCGACGCCTGTTCTCACTTTCAGGTGACATTGTAAACAGGAAGCGAGCAGTATTTTGTCCTGCAAATATAAACAAACTTGTTTGTCTGAATGATTGGCTGAACAAGAAGTAGGACTGAGTGGACTTGCAGGCTATAAAATTTTACATTGTTTTATTTTTGAATGCAGTTATTTTTTGTATATAATTCTACATTTGTAAGTTCAACTTTCATGATAAAGATATTGCCCTACAGTACTTGTATTAGGTGAATTGAAAAATACTATTTCTTTTGTTTGTTTACAGTGCAAATACTTGTAATCAAAAATAAATATAAAGTGAGTACTGTATACTTTGTATTCTGTTTTGTACTTGAAAGCAATATATTTGAAAATGTAGAAAACATCCAAAAATATTTAAATAAATGGTATTCTATTATTGTTAAACAGTGCGATTAATTGCGTGATTAATTGTGATTAATTTTGATAGCCCTAGTCAAAAGTGTATTATGTAAAAGTAGTAGTAAGTCTTAGTAATATGAGACCGCAGTATAGTTCTCTGCTATTTAATTTGTGCTGAGAAATGCGGAGAGGTTGCACTTTTAGGTGTGTGAATTATGAGGGAGGATTAGCAAAGTGTACATTAAAGGTTCTACTGTGGTTTTTTTAACGTGCTGGCATTTATGGTTAGCACTTTCTTTTGGACATATGAAAATATAGTGGTGTTTGTGTACTATTAGCAATTAGTGAGGCATAAGGTTTAGCATGAGAGAAGTGGTAAACAGACCCTGAGTTTCTTTAACACTGCCTGTGTCCTGGTCTCTCAAGGCTAGATTCTGATACTCTTATTTTTTTGAGTAACTTTATTCCACAAATAGGCCCATTAGCTTCAGAGGGAATATTTGAGAAAAAAGGTACAATTCAATGGGAATAAGGATGTAAAAAATACTGATTAGCCTGGAAGTTTGAAACCCTCTTGATGCACTCAAATGGCATGGCCATTAAGAATGGGATGGTGGTTAAGCTGCTGACCTGAAATTCAGAAGAACTAAGTTCAGGTCCTGGTTCTGCCACACACTTCCTTTGTAACCTTTGGCAAATTGCTTAGGCTCAGATCCACAAAGGTACTTACCTGCTTAAGTCACCTTTTTAGGCACCACTGCAATCCACAAAATTCCTGATTTGCTGCCACCTAAACCCTGTAGGCACCTAAACTCACTCTTGCACCTAAATTTTTGCCATAAGAGTTCCCTAGGCACCTATGTTTCTGCCTCTGACAGCAGTGCTGGAACAATTTGTACAGTGGGGGGTGCTGAGAGCCATTGAACCAAACTATAAACCCTGTATATAATGGAAACCACTTAAAGCCAGGGGATGCTCCTGTACTCCCAGCACCCCTAGTTCCAGCCTCTGGGCATATGCAGTGCTCCCTCGCTCTAGGCGACTAGATACCCATTTCCTGCCTAAGTCCTAGAGCAATCCACAAACAAGAAGGATAGCTACTCCTCCACCTGTCTGGCATCTAGCCCCAATCAGGTAGGTATTCTCGGAGACCACCTAATACCACACAAAACAGCCCAAGGAGGCATGCTATTGTAATCTTTAGCCAAGTGGTTAGGGTATTCAGCTGGGACGTAGGAAACCACTCGTGAAAGTCCCTGGTCTGCCTGCTGAGGAGAACAGATTTGAAGAGGAATCTGCCACCTCTCAGCTGAGTGCTCTAACCAAGGGCTATAGGATATTCTGTTGTGAGGGGGTTCCCTCAATCTCTATTGTTGAAGTTGTTCCAGTTAACTAATTTAATTATTAAATATTAGTTACACTAGAAAAAGAATGAAGATTGCTCGTCAGCTCAGTGGTTGGCTGTTTAACTATTTATCCACACTGAGGTAGTCATTGGGCCAGAGAGAAGGTGGGAATGGGAATGGGAATGACTCTGTAGCCTGGGATTTGGGAGACCATGGTTCTAGTCCTGCTGCTCCAGTCACTCTTTCATTAGTTAGCTATGAGCTTCACTAGAAGACATTGAAGGAACATCCCCACCTTCATGTCAGAATATCCCATAGCTCAGTGGTTAGAGCACCCCAGGAGAGGTGGGCACCCCTGTTCAAATCCCTTCTTCCCCCTCTGGCAGAGCGGGGGGAATTGAACCTGGATCTCCCACATCCTGTGTGAGTGCTCTAACCACTGGGCTAAAAGTGAGCACCTCCTCAAGCTGGATTCTGAATGGGGACCCAAGCCAGTAGGCAACCATGAACACGCCGACTGGATCAGCCCTGCATGCAACTTAGATGGATGAAGGCCTGTCTTCCTCTGGCTCATGAATCACTCTGGGGCTTATGTGGAAGATAGATTTCTGGACACCTAGAGGAAACAGCAGTGCACCTGCCCAGGAACATAGGTACCAAGGGAATTTTTACCCTGAAAAACTTAGGTGCCGAGTGAGTTTAGGCACCTATATGGTTTGGTGTGAGTTTTGTGACTTGCAATGGAGCCAAAATTGGGACTTAGGTGCCTAAACCCCAGACTAAGTGGATCCCACCCTCTTTGTCTCAGGTCCAAGTCTGTACAAAATGGCACTTCCCTCCCTCACAAGGTTGTTCTGAAGGTAAATACATTAATCTTTGTGAGGTGCTCAGATGTTATAGTAATGGGGACAATATCAGTACCTCGATAAATAGATTAATTTTCATGTATCTTTTCCTCCCTATTCAAAAGCACAAATCTACAAATGGCTATACAGGGGTATGTCTTTGAAGCCAATGGGCCTCGCAAAGTTACACACATACGTAAGTGCATGAAGGATTGGAATGGAACACAAACAACAAATCAAGGAGAAAGAGACTCTGGATTTTAACTGCTGAGCTGCAAACTGCATATGAGGTAAAACACGTTAATGTCTATGTGATTCTCCACAAGTGGAGTGTGTTTGGATTATAATAGTAATTCCTTTCTCCAGAAAGTGCATCCATTGAAGGCGATCAAATACAGTTTTTATATTTGTAACTGCAATATATTTGTTTTCCTGCAGTCAGTTAAGTGTTTCTTGTTTGAGTAGTTACTGGAATTTCTTTAAAATTCAAAACAGAACCCAGTTTAAGCCTAAACAATACATAGTTTGTTCATTATTCTTTTTACATCAGTCATAAACTGCGAGTGATTCTGGGTAAGGAGGTAGGCAGAATTAAATCATTGCCTGGCTTCTTTGAAACGTTTGTGATTGTTCAATGGGTTGTATGCTGTGAGGCATTTAGACCATTTTGCTGCCAAGTCAGTGACTGTTGCATTAGTCATAGGAATCTCTAGAGATCATAAAGGAGGAAAGTGCTGAATAACCTGTGACTCAGCTCTATTAGAATTTCTAAGTACACATTAGTAACACTCAGCCTCTGGGTACACCACTCACACCCTGATACTACTCCTACGCTCCTTCCCACATGAAACCGGATTTGAACTGTCTCTTTCAATTTTCACTAGTTGCTAGGGGCAATGGATCATTGCTCAGCCCCATCCACAATGTCTGCAGCCTATCAAAGGCTGCCGAGTTTAATACTAGTTAGCTTGTGTACAGTTTCTTGAGCAAAACAATAAGGACAGAAACCAGCTGAAATTTACAGTGATGGTGCCGGCTCAACATTCTCTGTATGTTGTAGTTAAAGCTCAGTATTTTTCACCTTTGTACACATTAGGAGTTATACGCAGGATTTTTAAGTAAGCATGAAAATTGAGCCATCAGGAGGTTTCTGTGGTAGAAACTTAAATGTGTTTTTTCTTTTTTCTTTTTAAAGACAACTTTGTTTCTGTTGGCGTTATCGTAGATGAAGTTAATGGTGGGCGTAGGCTTCCCAGGAAGGAAATGTGTAGGGGTAAAAAATGAAATTGTGGTGGGCCACCACCCTATAGGGCTTTGGTGGAAACCCTGAATAATTGTCTGAATGTTTTGTGTTATGGAGTTTGGGTCGTCTTAAATGAGAGTTTTACAGAAGTGTAGATTTATACAGCATGGTCTATGCTAAAAGAGCACAGCATGTTTTTTCCCATGTGGAAAGAAGACAGGACCTTATTCACGACAGCCAGATTCTGCCAGCCTTGCTCATAGTGAGTAGCTTGTTAATCCAGGAATAGTTCCATGGAAGAAAGAAGAACTGTCTGTAGAGTAAGATACTAAAGCTCTGAGTAAGGATGTTGGAATCTGGCCTTAAAAATAGAGATTAATTTTAATTTGGGAGGTATAATGGCACATGAAAGGCATCCTCAGCTACCCTGCATGGGAATGCAATGGGAGCATGGTCAGACGATCATAGACCTCCCAGCCTGTGATAAAAAATAGGCAAAATACGGAGGAAAAGCTAAGGGCCAGATCGTCAGCTGGTGGAAATTTGTGTAGCTTCATTGACTCAGTGGAGTTATTCTTATTTACAGCAGCAGAAGATCCAGCCTAGGATGCCTTTGGCCAGCCCAGATCAGGCATATGAACCCCACACATGAACTGGTATGTCATTTACATGGAATAGACTGACTCTGCTGTATACTGGTCAGAAAATTGTAAATATTTTCGGTGAAAGATTTGCAAAAGAAATTAAATAATTTTCATTTCATTTTTTAAATGTTAGCAAATTGTACAGAGATTCACAGTATCTGCTATGGTAAGGCAGCTTCAAAAGGAGACACGTTATAGTTACATTGAAGCCAACTTAAGAATTCACAGTTGCATTGTCCAAGTTGTTCTTAGTCTTTGATCCCCTTTTTAACTGCCTGAGCATTACATGGTCTCTCTCTAGGTTTTTATTCTGAGCTCATTGCCGTGCCAGCGGAGCTCCTAGTTACAGCGAAATCTAGTGCTAGTTATTGTAAAACATTTTAACATGTGTAAAACAGCAGCAAGTGTTAAAAAGTAAAGTCCAAATATAGTTAGGGAAAGGCTTTATGACAGAAATAGTTTTATATATTTGCAGTGCAGGTTCTGGTTCAAAGTGCAGATCTTTGAAAACTCAGTAACATGAAATTCACTTTAGAAGTGGAAGGTTTTGGAGGCTCTGTATAGGCAGGGGTCTGCCTGTGTGGATCCAATTTCTTTATTATTATTAATTATTATTGTATCACCTAGAAGTCTTGAACGTGTTGGGGCCCCAATGTGCTAGGCACTGTACAAACTTGGGCCCCAATCCTGCAGACTTACAGGGATGCTTAATGGAAATTTGCACAATAGTTAAGATAAGCACATGTCTATGTCTTTGCAGGATTGGGGTCATATAGTAAATGGCCCTGCCTCAAGCAGCTTGCACTTTTGGGGTCTTTGGGGAAGCTGTGTCCTATACTATCGAAAATAAAACCATGGGCCTTTCTTTGCAGAAGATGTAAGCTAGGATATATTATGAAGTGAAGTTTCAGCTGGATGGTCTCCCTTTTGTGAATGCAATTTTCAGTCACAAAACTTGTGCCCACATTTTTTCACCCATAGTTGTATTACAGGGCCAAATCCAAGTAGTTTTACCTTTAGCTAACTGATTGAGATTTCAAATCAGTCAGAGACAAAGGCGCTCAGGTTTGCACCCACAATTCATTTTTATGTGTGCAAGCTGCATCAACAAAAAGGATAGTTGACTCAGTCCAGCTGAACTTTATTTTACATTGTCTTTAGTGTACTTGAACATTACATTGTTTTTTTGTGTTTGCATAGGAATGACGTACACTCCAATATCTTCACATTTTGACATTACACCTGCAGTACAAAAGGAACTGTAGATGCCTGCAGTCTTGTTTGAATGAAAATTATGTTCATCTTGGGTGCCATTGTGTATGGTGGTCAAAGGTTTAGGAAAAGTTGTTCACAATCTGTGAAACATATGAATTATATTTACATCACATTTAGAAATACTTGGAAGAGAGAGAGAGAAGTGCTGAGTGAAAGGTAATAATCCACAGTTACCGTACCTTGTAGTTTGCCTAGAGTTGTAGTGTTTAGCCATTCTATTGCATAAAACATTTTTATGGTATTTCTTATTGGTATAGTAACCATTCACCCAATGGCTTTGGGTGAATGCACCCAGAAAACACATTAAACACAGGCACAACACTTATAATTTTCCGTAAATCAAAGATATCTTAAATGGAAAGAACTTCATGGAGCCCACTCCAGGTGAAGATGGCTGTAAAGAACTTGATAAGTCTCTCATGTTTCATTATCAATATGTGAGCTCCAGGAATCAGTTTCCTGAGCTGAAGAGTGTTACAGGAGGAAAATGTAACAGTAGAGTAGTTGGCATTCCAGCTGCTTTCCTTGCTGATAAAGGGGAAGAAAAAACAACTCATTTCTCTCCTAATCCTTATTAAAACTTTTGAAAGTACACACAGAAACACTAATTTATAAGGGGAAACCTGCAGAACTGAACTCTAGAAAACCACCCATTGTGGTGCCAGAATTTAAAATGTGCTACTGTTAGTTTCTTTTACAAGCATATTACAAGCCAGGGATAACTTGAGATAATTTCTGTGGATGAAATGTACTGCTATTTGGAAACACTGGATTTAGACAATGTACTATCTGGTTATGTGGCTTATCTGTCATCTGTGTGCTATTTGTCTGACATACAGTGCCAGCCATAGTATTTTTGGGCAGATCGGTGAAATAAATGTTCACTCCCCCCCTCAGTGTTCACTCCCCCCCCACACACTGCACTCATTTCTGATCCACTAGTACACTTCCACCATAAATAATAAATGACAATTAGGCCACAGGACTCATTGTTAAAGCCAGGATTAGAGTGTAGGTGGCCTCTGGTCTTAGTCCCATGCTTATCCCAGGTAGTGGGCTACACTGCCTCTCATGCTATTTAATTGCCCCTTCTTGTAGGCAGAGGTCGCATTGGTTGCTCATCATGGGAGCCATCTCAACTGCAAGCAGCCAGCTGTGAGGGGGCTTGAAGAAGCCCTAGTGGTTTGCGACTGGCAATACTATTCTACATCCCCACCCCAAGTGCCACAAACTGAAGTGATGTGCTCCCCAAAACGGGACTGTGGTTTTCACAAGCCCCAAAGACCAGCCATGGATGGATATTCAGTGGATGATTATGATAATAATAATAATAAGAATAACAATAACAATAATAAATATTAATAATTAATAATTAATGGTGGTCTTTAGGGAAATAATTTTTAGGGACTTTTGAATACTAGTGATTTCATTATGTCACTTTACAATGGAGCCTCAATTCCACCTTTACCAGGCAAAGGGCTAGAAATTTACTAAAAACAAACAAAACAAAAAAGCAAGCTAAGATTAACCCTAAAGTTCACAGCTAGGATCTCTGTATTGAGGAGCTCCAGAAGCCAGCTATGGTAACATGGATCTAATATGTGACCCCCATGTTCAACCACATTATTATTACTGTATTATTTGTATTGCCATAGTGCCTAGAAGCTAGGGTTGCTACCCATCTGTGTTTTACCCCGACAGTCCCGTTTTTGGCTTCTGTGTCCGGGTGCCATTTAGGGTTGCCAAGTGCCCGTTTTTTTACCAGAAATTCCAGTTGAAAAGGAGACCTAGCAGTGTCCAGTCAGATATACTGACTGGACACCAAAAGTCCAGTTACCTTGGGGTGGGGAAGGCACTTGGTCATTAACCCATGCCAGCCCCTACCCAGCTGGGTCCACCTCCTATCTGCAGGCAGGCTCCTTGTCAGGCTGCAGCAGTTCCCACCACAGCCCTGGAGCAGAAGGAGCCCAGCTGGGGGAGGAAGGAGGAGGGGGGTGGAGACAATTCAGCAAACAATGGAGGGATGGCAGTAGAGAAGTCAGCGATGAGGGTGGGGCTTTGGGGTAAGAGGCAGAGAAGGGGTGGGGCCTCAAGGTAAGAGGTGGAGCATGGGTGGAGCCTTGGGGAAAGAGGCGGGGTAGGCAGGGCCGGCGCAACCCATTAGGCGACCTAGGCGGTCGCCTAGGCTGCTACAATTTGGGGGGCGGTGACCGCGGCGGTATTTCGGTGGCAGGACCTTCCACCGCCTCTGTGGGGGGCGGCATTTTGGGGCAGGACCTTCTGCCTCCTAGGGCGGCAGAAAAGCTGGAGGCGCTCCTGGGGGCAGGGCGCAGGGGGAGGGGGTCCAGTTACCAGCAATTAGAAAGGTGGCAACCCTACTAGAAGCCATAGTCATGGACCATGACCCTGTTGTGCTAGGAGCTGTACAAGCAGGCTGTGATATCTTTATAAGGTTACAGCCTGACAGAAAAAAGGAGACTGAATGGAGAGGGGTTTGTGTTGCAGGTGGACCGGAGGACACATAGTACAGTAACACCGACATCTGTGGTCAGTGGTTTCAGCTCTTATCATCTATTAATTGGGAACTATAGGACCCTAAGCCAAGATTAAGTAATTGATAGGTCTGTGAAGTGCTGATTTTTCCAATGCCCTTATTACTAGTTTTACCTTTTACTTTCTTTTTTACTGAATTCTTGAGCTAAAACAATGGGATAATCAGTTTGAAAGAAAATGCCCTTATGGCCACAATGATTCCTTATTGGATTTAAAATTCTTCTACTAACTTTGAAGTAGTCATTTACAGAATCCTGTTAACTAATTCTGGAAATGGGATGATTTGATAAACTGATCCTTGCCCATTTGAAAGGCTCAGTCCTCATGCATTTGTAAATCACATTAATTAATTAGTCTTATTACTGGATTCAATTCACACAGCTAAATAGATGTAATTAAAAAGTAAGTTTACATGCTATCTCATCACAGCAGCATTAGGACTAATGAGTTCAATAAGTCATCTATGAAGACATCAAGCTTATTATACAGGCTGTAGCATGTTTAAGACACTCATAACTGAGGAAAAGAGGCTCTGCCAACTGAGATATTGTATCTGCACCAAGAGCATTTGCTTCAAAGATCATAGATAATGTTGGTGGGACTTAATGTGGGGATGCTTTTAAAATGTAAATATGAGTAACTAATGGCCACATAAATTACATTGTATTTACATCATACCTCAGTATTGGTTTATATGTTGAATTAAAAAAAGAAGCTAACAGGTTAAATGGCTTCCTCCATTTCAAAGGGTAATCTTGCTTGTAGGTGATATGATGTTATTATAAAAGGGCCAGACTGTGTTTACTCACACAGGTAATCCCATTAGCTTTATTTAGCTACTGCTCACTTGAGTAGGGTTTGTACAGACTGGCCCCAAATGTTTTGTTGGTATCTTAAATAAATAAACAAAAGATGGCTCGGTTTTGCTGCTATGCTTTTTAAATGTGAACGTTATAAAAACCTCTTTGAGATCAAAACAACATAAAATTATGGTAACACTGCAAAGTAAATTTATTTTTATGATATGCAGGATTGATAATTATTCTTTAAAAGTTCACTGTTGTTTTTACATGAAACATTAAAATGTTGTGTGTTGAATTGGCAGATGCAGGACATTTTTAATATGCTGACATAAAATGTGCTTAAATAACCTTCCACAATACTCTTTCTTTCTTAGCTTTGCTTGTACTGAGAACCAGCAGTCACTTTAAGTTTTAATAAGTTTCATATGTTTTGTACTGAACTGTGTTTGGTTAATTCTAAGCTTTAATTAGTAGCCTCTGGACTGGTGTGTATCCCAGATATGGGGATGTTATTAGTGTGAAATGAAAGCTGTGTGTGTTACTCCATACAGATCAAAACAAACCTGGTATGCTCTAACAGCATTAAACCCCACTGAAACCTGATGCAGAATACAGTTTTGTCATTCACAAGTCCTTGCCAGACGTTGTCCCCCAATACTTCAGCTTCACTTTGTATATACAGAGTAGGTGGTCACCTGAGGTAAAGCTAAATGTGCTCTGTAGTAGAACATTTGTTAAACTAAATAATTTCTTCCAGCTTAAAAAAATTAAATTCACACCATGGAAAATGGTTACATTTAGCATGATGGCGCTTCCCTGACTTTCAGGCTTCTAGAAATAATTTTGGACTTACTGGGGCTCTACTTTGGCATAGATCCAGTTGTAGGATCAGAGGTTTTAACTGAAACTATGCTATGGAATTTTTGGATTTGTATCTCCTGAATGCTTACATTAAAACTCAAAAGTCCTGTTTAATCTCCTCCATGAGAAGAAGAGAACAGAATTTTTATATCCCCAAAAGGCAGAAGGGTTAAAGACCCCATGATGTCTACTAGGAACTTAGCTATTGCTAATCAATTTTACATGGAAGATACCCAGATGCCAGATGATGCATAGAAGTCTAAAACCCTAAGATGGACAGACAGATAGACAGTGAAGTGGTGAAAAAAATCTCTGTTGAATCCTGATTTCAAGATACATTGTTTTATTATAAAAAGAAAAATTCACAGTACTGAGTGCAAGTTTTGTCTAGGTGGGGAAAAAAGGCAGATAAATGTGCATTTTCAGTTATCACACTTGTACCTCTAAGATGCTCTTCCTCAGAGTATTATGAACACGTAGAAAGATAAACTGAGTTTGTACTAGCATTAAATTGTTATGATTATAGCTGGTCAGAAAATTTAGAGAAAAATGAAAAAAAAAATAAAAAAAATGTTTTCAGTCCAAAGTTTTTGATTTTTCAAAAAAAGTTGAAATTTTCCATGGAAAGCAGAAACTTTTTGAAAACACAAGGGTTATCCAAAAAAACCCAATTTTTTGTCAAAGAACAGGTTTGATGGAACTTTTTTTCAATCAGCCCTAGTTATAATTTTTCCATATGCTGAGTTGGAAAGTTCAAATCAAGCACAATTAGACCATTTATGTAGTAACTTTCTTCATGTCTGTCTGGGTGTGTCTAAGTCAAATGGGACATTGTGTTGAGCACTGGAATAGGCTTCCAAAGGAGGTTGTGGAATCCCTATCACTGGAGGTTTTTAAAAACAGGTTGGGTAAACAGCTGTCTGGAATAGACCAGGTATACTGGGTCCTGTTTCAGCTCAGGGGATGGGACTAGATGACCTCTCAAAGTCCCTTGCAGTCCTATCTTTCTATGGATCTATGATCTCCACTCCAGGACACATATGTAGTTTTTAATCTATTGTTACATTACTGTACAAATGTGGCAAGTAACAACTGCAAGTATTTTTTTACTTGGTGAAAAACTTTAAGATGTATTTTTAAAGCAAATTTAATTGCTGTTGGTCTCAGGAGTGTTGAAAGGTATTAGATAAAGTTTTAACGGTGGATGTATATGTTATACTTACAGCGTGATTATACTAAGATACAGAAATCCAGTCTGTCACCATGCTTGAACAAGCCTGTGAATCTCTGAGGTTTAATGGCATATTAACACAATCTGTTTTTGACTTTGTCTAATGCAGACTCAGTGATAAAGGGACAGACCCTGCAAACGAGTATAAATGTGAGTAATTTTACTCATGTGCATAAGATTTGATGCAATAAGGCCCCCAATTCAACAAAATACTTACATAGAGAGTTGGGGCTTTATGCACCTAACTTCACTCACATGAGTAGCCCAAGTGAGTTCAATGGAGCCATTCCTGTGAACAAAGATCTTCACATGCAGGGATCAGGGTCTTAATCTATATTTGTCATGCGAACAAAAGGAGTCAAAAGGTTTTATTTGCAACAAAGTCTAAATGTAAAACAGATAATTTTAATGATTGATTTATAGTTAAAGGATTGTTTTTATAATTAATTGCCTAAATAATTATTAATAAAAATTTATAATTGAAAGTATGTGTCCTTTCTTCTGTTAAGTGCCTCAGTTCGCTTTTGTTCTATTGACTGGTTACTCTGTGCTCCTAAAGTCAATATTTGATGACAGAAACAGTCATGGAAGTAATTTAAAATTAGTCATACGGTAGGAACATAGCTATTGTATTACTGTAAAACTAGTGTATGTTTTATTCCTCTGTCCAGGAGCACCAGATTAGGGCACTGCTTTTAGGAGTACTCTTTTCAAATGGTCTAGTAGGAAATTCCCCGTGAGGAAGGTATCCCCATCTTTTCACACATCTTGAATTTGTGTGGAACTAAATAATTGCATATTCTACGACAGAATGTTTTCTTTCATCAGCATCAGGCGCAAAAGATTTTTTAAAAAACTGGCTTTAAGGATCTCCAGTGCTAATTTGTGTGTGTGAACAAAGCAATAAAACCTAGCAGACTATCCTGAGCTAGGCTCTGAGGTTTGAGAAGAAATCTGAAACTCCTTTTCAATTTCCCCTTTGGTTCCCCTGCCCACACTCTTTCATATGTCTCGTGAAGGAGCACTACCAAGCGCTATTCAAACAGCATCTGAATCACTGTTCACTTGACATCATAGTTAAATGTTGCTGGGGCATTTTCCGCTGTGTGGTATTGCATCTTTTCCCTCATACTCATTCATCTTCACAAGACTAAAATTTAATTAACCTCTTCTTTAGATTGATGATTTTCAACTTCTTGACAACAACTGACTAGCACAAAAAGTGCTCACATCAAGAACATACAGCAGCTATAACTCACAACCAATTCCAGGAGATTTCACCAGCATGATGAATGGCAATTTATTTGTTAATTCCATTGTTTGCCTCCAGAGGATAATCTTCCAACATATTAATTATGATTAAATCATTTTAAAAACAATCCACAAAATCATCAAAATATGCAAGGAAAGCTGCAGGCAAACTACAGCGTCCAATCAAACAGAAATTCAGAGTTTTACACTATTTGTTGATTCCATTGACAGTTGTAATCATTGCTGAGCTGACAATGGTAGAAATTAAAAGCAAATGTCAGTTGCATTTATCATGACATTGAATATAATTGTTTACAGGTATATTTTGTACACAAGAGAGTCTCTTCTTCAGAGTCAAAATTTTGGAACAAAAGTAACATGTTTAAGATCAATGTAACACCTTGCTAGTACAGATACAGTCTGTAAGCAACATAAGCAAGGTATTTTTATATGAAATAGTTACTTCTTTGTGGCCCTGCTGAGAATTTTGCCATTGATTTTAACAGAAGCAGAATCCTATTGGATTCAATAGGAACAGAATCAGCCCTAAACTTGGTTCTAAGATCTGTCTTCAGACTTGATGTTCTTGGGTCAGTCTTCTATGTAAAAGAGTTTCTTGGTTTAATGGAAAGAACCCAAGTGTTGGGCCCCAATACAGCAAAGCACTTAAGCACATGCATAACTTTAGGAATATGAGTAGTCATACTGAAACCAACGGGACTACTCTCATGTGTAAGGTCACCCAGATGTTTAAGTGCTTTGCTGGACTGAAGCCTTTTATCATGGTGATTTCAAATTATATTTATTTATTACATCACTGTGCTATTCGGGGTACTGAATGAATAAATACATGAGACAAGGGCAAGTCAAGCAGAAGCTGATTAGGGAGGGGAGTACCACATCCCATTCAAAATAAGAACATAGTAATAAGAATGTAGGAGATATGAATCAGCCACATAAGAATTTATAAGAGAGAATGGTATAGCTGGCTGAGATACCATTGCATTATGGTACATATTCTATAGCACTAACATATCAGTGCTGTGTGCTTTGTGCTTTAAATCTTCCCACAGCTTAGGCAGCAACCTGTTTTCCAAGGGCAATGAGGTTTGGTCTGTGGGAGAACTCAATCTCTCTCTGCATGAAATTTGATGCTATATGAAGTACAGTAGCCGGTGCCAAGACTGTAGGGCACATTCAGGGCTTGGCATTAGATGTGGTATTGTTTTCTATAGTTTTCTATAGGCCAGGGAACATTATTATTGCTTATGCAGTGCCATAAGTATGCACAACGCTTTACAGACAAATAAAACCCAGCAATTTCTTTCCCTGATGTGCTTGCAAACTAAATTAGACATAACATAGCAAGGGTTGGCAATAAGCAAAGGGTGTGGGAGAGGATAAGCAAGGCAAGGGTTACACTGTTAAAGGGCATGAGATATACTTATTGGGCTAGATTCTCTGGAGAACTGGGGCCATCGTCTGAAAAATGATTTGCAAAGGAAAAAGGTGTGTTCATGCCCTTTTCATTTTGTTCTTCAAGCTGTATACAGAATGAAAGCTCTTTTGTTAAAAAAGGTTAATTTTACTGATTGTTTTTCACCTTTGAAACATCAGGAATGCCAAATCTGGTTCTTCACTGGTTTTGTTGGGAGATGCCTTGGTTGACTTAGAATTGTGTATTGGGAGTTCTCTTCATGCTTAAGCAGGAGGAACAGGGGTGTTGAATTCTTAGCATTTCTCCAACCCCTTGTTCCCACCCCACTCAAACCCCTAAAAGTTTTTAAAAGTTTAAATAAAAATCATATCTTCTCTGTTACTCAGGTTTAACTTCCATAGTACTTGTGATTTGATACATGTACCAGTTCTCCAGTCATCCATAAAATCACCTAAGTCAGACAAGACCTGAATTACTAACATCAAAAGGAAGGAGAAGGGGGCAAGAACCCTTACCCCCTCCCCAAAAAATGCCTTTTAAGGTCATTTTCATATATCATAAAGGATCCATAAAGAGCAAAAGTCTGCTATTTTTCCTTTGAAGGTCCCCTTCAAGGATCCACTTCATTACAGATGTTGGCTTACAGCTGGAAATAAAAAAAAAACCTTCCAGTCCTGTGGTGGCTGATGGAAAGAGAAGGCAAGCGTTCTGACCAAATATATCAAAAATTCCATAAGCCTTTTCTATTGAAAACATGTATAGATATGATAGCAAGGTCACAGATTTATTTATACTTCCCTCTTTGAATCTTGCTAACAATGCTGCCGCCTGAGTATTTTTCACCTTTTTGTTTAGTTTTGCTTATTGTTCACAGATTAAAAAAAAAAAGATTTTCCTGGGATCATTTGTAACATATGTAAACTAACAACTAATATAATAAAATAAAGTTTTACGTATAGAAAAGGGCAAAGTTCCTACTATTTCCTTGAAGCTCTTAGCACCCGACTTCACGTTTGATAGAATTTACAGGCAAGATCTCAGCAGCAGCTTGGTCACATGCTGCTAACTCACAACAGAGCAATGACACTTGCACTGTTAAAAGAGGATGTGTTGCATCCTTTTATTACATCAGCACACAGCATCACCACTGTAGTGAAGGCTGAGTTGTTCTTTCCATTATAAACCTCACTGAGGGGGGGTTATATCATAACTCTGCCTTCTTAGCTAATAACTATGTTGCAAAGAGCTGAGTTTTTATGCAACTTAAGGGCGTGATCAAAAGCCCGTTGGAATCAATGGGACTATTTCCATTGCCTTCACTGGGCTTTTGATCAGTTCCTAAGCCTGCAAACACTGACATGTGAGTGACGTTACTCTTGTAGGTAGTTCATTTGAGTGATCTACTACTCACATGAGTAAAGCTACTCAGATGTGTAAGTGTTTGCAGGCTCTGGCCCTTCATCTGTTTCAAGCAAAAACTCTCTGCAACTCTTTGCTAGCCGGTGATTCAAATAACTGTATCTGTTAAACCAGTTTGTAGGGCAAAGGCAGTCTATAAACAAAACAAAATGCCTTTTTAAACTAAGGGCAGGGGAAAGCCAAGAAGTGCAGAGGACCACATGGTTTGAGCAGAATCATCCCTTAGGGATGAATTTATTAAAGGGGGAATTCCATATCCCAGTAAAGAGGACAGAAAAAAGTTGGTTAAGTACAGGTGGGAGCTAGTGAGGAACAGTCAAACATAAAAGAGTCTCATTTAAAGATAACACATGAAGGCAAACAACTCAATATTGACAAAATTTACAAGTGCTTGTGTACCAATGCTAGATGTCTAAATACTAAGCTGGGTGAACTAGAGTGGCTGGTATTAAATGAGGCTGTTGATAGAATAGACATCATGGAATCTTGGTGGAATGAAGATAATCAATGGAACACGGTAATATCACTGTACAAAATATATTACAACAACAGAGTGAGTCATGCTGGGGCAGGAGTGGCACTATAAGTGAAAGAAAGCAGAGTCAAATAAAGTAAAAATCTTAAATGAATCAAACTGTACCACAAAACTTCTGTTGATAGAAATTCCATGCTCGAACAATAAGAGTATAGCAGTAGGAATATACTATTGTTCACCTGACCAGGATGGTGACAGTAATTGTGTAATCCTCAGGGAGATGAGACAGGCTACAAAGGCAGAAAATGCAATAATAATGGGCGAATTCTACTATCCTCATATTGACTAGGCATATGTCACCTCAGGACAGGATGCAGAGATAAAATTTGCAGCTAACATTAATGACTGCTTTCTGGAGCAGCTTGTCCTGAAACCCACAAGGGTAGAGCAATTCTTGATTTAATATTAAATGGAGCACAGGATCTGGTGCACGAGGTGAATATAGCTGAACAATTTGGCAATAGCTACTATAATGTAATTAAGTTTAACATCCTTGGAGGGGAAAAATTCCAAAGAAACCAACCACAGTAGCATTTAACTTAAAAAAGAGGAACTACACAAAAATGAGTAAGCTAGTTAAACAAAAATGAAAAGGAACAATCGCATGGGTGATATGCCTGCAAACTGCAAGGAGACTATTTAAAAACACCATATTAGAGGCTCAAACTACATAGAAAAAAAACAATAAGAGGGCCAAAAAATGCTGCCATGGCTGAACGGCAGAGTAAAAGAGGCAGTTAGAGGCAAAATGGCATCCTTTAAAAATTGGAAGTCAAATCCTAGTGGAGGATAGAGAAGGAGCATAAACTCTGGCAAGTCAAGTGTAAAAGTATAATAAGGCAGCCAAAAAAAAAAAATCTGAACAGCAACTAGCTAAGGTCACAAGAATTAACAGCAACTAAAAAAAATACATTAGAAGCATTACGCCTGCAAACAATCAGTGGGGCCACTGCACAATCAAGATGCTAAAGGAACACTTAAGGAAGACAGTTAAATGAATTCTCTGCATCAGACTTCACTGAAGAGGATGTGGAAGAGATCCCATCTGAGTATTGTTTTTAGATGACAAATCTGAGGCACTGTCCCAGATTGAGGTGTCATTAGAGGAGGTTTTAGAAGAAATTGATAAACAGTAATAAGTCACCAGGACCAGATGGTATTCACCCAAGAGTTCTGAACTCAGATATGAAATTGCAGCACTACTAACTGTGGTATGTAACCTGTTGCTTAAATCAGCCTTTGTACCAGATTACTGGAGGGTAGCTAATGTAACACCATTTTTTTAAAAAGATGTCCAGACTTCAGTACCAGGCAAATTGGTTGAATCTATAATAAAGAACAGAAAAGGCACATAGATAAACATGATATGTTGGGAAAGAATCAACATGGCTGTTGTATAGGGAAATCATGATTCACCAATCTATTAGAATTCTTTGAGCGTGTCAACAAGCATGTGGACAATGGTGCTCCAGCTGATATAATGTAGTTTGACTTTCAGAAAGCCTTTGACAAGTTCCTCACCAAAGGCTCTTGAGCAAACTGAGAAGTCATGGGATAAGAGTGAAGGTCCTCTCATGGATCAGTAATTGGTTAAAAGATAGGCAATAAAAGGTAGGAATAAATGGTCAATGTTCACAATGTTTAAAAACATTTTTGTTAACGGCTGTAGTAATCAATGTTAAAAGCAGGCCAGTTTTTAAAATTAAATCTTTGTTGAAATTCTTATGAATAACATACAGTAGCATTTATGTTTCTTGTTTCATAACAGTTAATTCCATACTACTTCTAGAAAGAAAGAAAGAAAGAAAATTAGTTCTGTAGTAATTCTATGAGAGCAGAATATATGTTAGCATTCCTGTGGTTGTAGGATTCAGCTAACTTATATTTATATGTGTATATTTATTTTGAGGGGGATTTTCAAAGGCACACAGGGCAATTAGTCACCCATCTCTCACTGGAAATCAATGGGATTTGCATTTTTGCCTTCCCTCACTCTTGAGAGGAGCTCCCCATAAACACCCTCAAAGCTACCTCATAGTCCTTCAGATCCCTCTTTAAAACACTTCTTTGCCATGATACCTACAAAAAAACTGAACAATGGCTTGGCAGCTGGTATGCAGAGACCACTGCTGATCATGCTGATTAATATTAACTCATTTTCTTGTCCTCCCCAATCTGTCTGACTGCCTCCATTTGTTGTCTCTTGTCTTCTACTTAGCTTGTAAGTAAATTCTATGGGGGAGGGAACTGTCTTCTCTTTGTTCTGTCTTTGTACAGCATGTAGCACATTGGGTCCTGGTCGACGATTAGGGCTTTTAGGTGCTACCAGAATACAAATAATAAATAATAATACCAATAATGGGAATTGAGTGTCCTTTGTGCCTTTGAAAATTATCCCCAGAATAAATATAAACACTGTGGCTATTCTGTAACTGATTGCGCTAATCCACAACACACATTCACACAAGACCGTTAGTTTTAAAGAGTTTAGGAAGCCTGCACAATGCCTAGCACTATGGGGAAGTTCTATGCTGAGGTCAATGGGAATGAAGCATATTCTTCAGGAAGGGAAAAGCAGCACAGGGATAGACTGTGGTTACAGCTGAATGCACCTCTCAAAAAGGAAAGGTTGTTTATATGTCGTTTAGGAGTAGGAAAGGCTGAGCAGAGGCAGAGGTCTGGGGTGGTTGGAGTGGTAGGAAGGAGGGAAATTGTATCGCATCACGGGATCAATCACCAGATCTTTTTTTATTGTTTGCCCATATAATCCTGACCTGCACTCCTTTCAAATATGGCATTTCTTCTGCATGATGCCATTTACGTTTTAGATGTACGACAAAATGACCCATTGAAAATCCAATTTGACACAATTAACAAAATGTCAAGTTTCAAGCTATCGCTGCTACTTAGAAACATGCAAAGCTTTTGCTTTTGGACATAATCAAGACAACATGTTGGGTATTGGTTTATCTTTAAAAAGCAAAGTAAAAGCAGATGAAGTGTATTTATAGTCTCATCAGCCAATAAATGGATGAAAGGGAAAGAGAAATTAATGGGAAAATGTCAGCCAGGATGGAGGAGGGACTCACTGTGAAGTTCATGTCCAGATCAACTATTTGGAGTTAATTCCAAAGACAGAGGTCTCTTGATTTACAATAGAAGAAGAATTGACACTTTATCTGCAGTAAATTTAAAAATAAAACAGTAAAAGAGCCCAGTTTTACTAAGATTCCTTAACCAGGCTCCACCTTAGAAAGGGAAGAACTAGGAGGCACTTAAATCTGGCCATTTGGAAGTGTGTGGCTTTGATTTGAAGCTCAAAAACCTTAAACAAATGGGGAAGGTAGAAAAAATGTTACAAAATGAATTGCAGAATTCCTAGTTCTCCCCAGCCCCAGATAACTGGAGAGAAAGGGGGAGAGAGAGGAAAATGAAAGGAAAAGCTGAGCTATAAAGGGATGATGACCCATGTCTTTGTTGCTCTCCCACTAAGCCAAAAACACAACTCTTTGAGAGCATAACCTCATTTTAAAAAAGCCATTTCCCAGCAATGTTAGAGATAGATAAAAGCAGAAAAAAATAAAAGGCCTCTAAAAGGGGGGGGGGGGGGGGAGGGAGGGAGGAAGAAGAGGCAAGCATGGCAGTACAGGTTTTTGACACAGAATCTCCTTCTTTTAAAAGAATATAGCTTTTAGGGGTTTGGTAAAAATATCTCATATTCCATAAAAATCCTATAGTCCATTCTAGTTCTTTCTTTAAAAGGGGGGGGGGGGGTATTGTAGAGCCAGACATAATGAAACTCAGCTCCAGGAAATGAGGAGGTCAAAGTAATCTAGTAGGTAGGGTTATTGCTGATCTTATTTCAAGCTCTGCTACTGGCTCACCATATGATCTTGAGAAAGTCATTTAAACACTCTGTCCATCAGTTTAGCCATTTGAACAAATAAATTTTTACCTACCTTATAGGTGTGCAGTGAGGCTTAATTAATTAATGTTTGCAAACTGCTCTGAGATCCTCTGATGAAAGACACATATGTGCAATGTATTGTATTATTACTATTCAGTGATTCCGCTGAAAGAGATCCTGCATGTCTTCCGTAAGTACAAAAGAGCATTTCCAAAGATCCATCTTTCACAAATTTGACTACAAGGGTATTGCTATGAATCAACCCATGCTCTAAAATATAAGCGAGAGTATAGAATTCTGAAATAAAATGCAACTGACATAACAACATACATACACCTGGCAATACTTCACAGGTCATGATCTGATGATGAACTTTAATGAATGTATATTAGTTAATGGTCTAACCCAGTGTTAATTTAAATAAATTAAATTGGAACTTTTGTGTTCACTGGGGAGATGAATGGAATAAAAACGGAACCACTTCCTTAATTCTTGTAGAACTCAGCGCTAGAAATAGCCCCTTCAGACCGGTTCCACATGAGCCATAGTGAAGTTTGCAAACTGGGGCTAATAATACAATTCATGTTCCAGAAAAGCAATAACCTATGACACACAATAGAGGCGCAATACATACAGCTGTTCTTTTGTAATGCATAATTTGGGAGAGCTATTTCTTAAAAAAATGTAGAGCAGGCCTATTTCTTATCGTTCCCACATAGAACAAGTGGTGAAAGGGTTGTGGAAATAATTTTAATTGCTATCATATGTTTTCTCTAAATGTTGCTATAGGAGTAGGCCTTTCTTGGTATTATTTACAATATGCTATTGTTTGACATCCAACATTATAAGTATGTTTGAATAGTTTACCCTTGTAGCATCCTTCTTTTTCTTTGTGGATTTAATTTGAGATAAATACACCAATGTTTTCCTGAGGTTTTAAAAATTATTCTCAGTGCAGCTGGGTGACTGAATATTAAAGAAATGGCATGGATTGTCTTGGTGGCCTACATTTAGCGCATTGCATTTCCAAGTGTGAGATCTGGCTTTGAATCTTAGATTTCATAGTTTTTGCCTCCCAGACCCCAAGACGGCTCTATGTACTGATAGTCCACTCATCTGCAGATGAAGGAAGGGTTTTGTTGGGCCTCTTGGCTCTGTGCTGCTCCACTAAGCAGTGAGAATTCTCAAACTATTCAGCTGAGACTCAGCCAAAGGTCTGCAGCATATCTGGGAAAAAGTAAAGGTCTTCTTAACATTTGTTTTCTTTAATGTATTTGCCTAATTGACAGACACCAACACCAAAAGGTCAAGGATTGTTCAGTAAAGCTGGTGATGAAAATTTCTGGCAGAATATTTTCATTTCATTGGAAATTTTCCAGGTTTTCAAAAACTGAAAAAAGCAAAGAATTTTTGTTGTTGTTAAAAAAGATAACCAACCACCCAACCAAAACAAAAAATCAACCCAAACCCACTCTCTTTCTTTTTTCAGTGAAAATACATACATTTTCCTGTAATCAAATAAATACATAACCACATAAAAAATGCCATTTTTTGACTGTTTTTGCTGAAAATACCAGCTTTATATCATGTTTAAGACATATCAACCCATGTGCGGGTTTCATATGCTTCCATCGGCCTGTACTGGGCTGGCCAATGGCAACCTGGTCTAGCTCTTCAGCTGCTGTAAATCAGAGTAATTCCATTGAAGTCAATGAAGCTACAGCTGAAGATCTAGCCCATAATTTTTATTCCTAATTTTGCCTAATTTTGTCACAGACTGGGAGGTCTTTGATCATCTGATCAGAAATTCCATTGCATTCCCACGCAGAGTAGCTGATGATGCCTTTCATATGTTGTTATAAATCACAGATAGATGCATAAAATTAATCTCCATTGTTGGGGTCAGAGTCTGACATTCTTACTCACACCGACTAAGACCTTCCTCCACAAACAGCCCCACTGCAATCCATGGAACTAGTCACAGAGCCAGGATGGGATTTTCTGAAGTGCTTTAGTGATTTCAGAGTACAAGTCCCATTGATTTCCAAAGAAATATGTGATGCTAAATTACATAGACACTTTTGAAAATCCCACCCTAAGATATTACTAAGTTTGAGTAATAGTGTAAGAAGCTGGCCCTTATTTTATTGCCATTAAGCCACATTTTTATTTAATTTAATATTTGGATGTTTGCACTTTTTTAGTGGGGTGCTAATCCTCAGACAAGCCTCGAAAAAGTTAATCCCCCAAGATTTCTCCTTCCAGTGGTGACTTCTCTGAAGTCTGCAATTGTTAGAAGAAATAACTCCTATTCTATGTATAGATAAATGGGGGGAAAGTATGATCACTTGAGCCTGTGTAGGGTGCAGCATGAGTGAGGTGATCAACATTTGTCCATATTTAGAGTGCCATGAAAACAAGAAGTCCCAGATTCACTGATGCTAAATCAGGGGCTCAGAGCAATCTCTGGAAGGAGCCAAAGCCTCTTCGTAATGAGAAATCATGGACAGGACATAAGTGATTCTGGGTAAATGCAGTACTCATAAAGCTCTAATACATTAGTGTTGGTAGAAAGGCAGTGTGAAAAAGGCAACATAAAAGCTTTAATTAATTAGCAGTGAGAGAGGCAGCGTGGTCCAGGGAATGGAGTAGTGGTGTGTCAGTCAGGAGACCTGTGTGCTATTCCTATCTCCACCCCAACCTGCTGTGTGACCTTGGATTCTCTATGCCTGTTTTTCTTCCCACTTTGTATGTCTTATAAGCTCTTTCGGATAGAGACTGTCTCTCACGACCTGTTTGTATGATACCTAGCCCAATGGGGCCCTGATCTTGGCCTCTGGGTGTTATTGTGATACAAATAAAAGATTTACATTCCTATTATTATTATTTATTATTTCTACAGTGGTCAGGCCTGGTAAAGCATAATTTGGTGTGCAGAATAATAGGACATTTCCCCCCTGAGCTTTATAAAGATTACTACCTCCATTTGTACACTCTGTATGCCACCAACTTCTATGGTGTGAAGTAATTTAGTCTCAGTGCTAGCTTTATTATTCTAGGTCTCTGCTCAGCAGAGTGATTACCATTTGTGATTAATTATATGCTGCTCTTTGTCATGTGGGCTAGTGTCCGCAAAAACCTGAACTGAGACCACAATCACAGAACTTAATTATGCTCAAATCGTGATCCTTGAGGTGGAAGATTTATACTCTATTAGCTAAGCAACCCAATATTTTTAACGGTGTTGATTTAATCAACTTTCTTCAGGATTTACAGGCAAAGATAAAAATGTATCTTGAATAGTTATTATAAAATTTTCATCTCATTTTCAGTAATTATTTAAACAGAAATGTTTAGTTTTAGATAAATGCTGACATGTTAAGCTGTATTCTACCTCTGTGTACTAACAAAGGTCATGAATAGAGTAATAAGTGTTTGAGGTTTGCTGGATTGCTTTGATGTAAATTCTATTTGCCACTGGTATTCTTCATTTACCACATATGTCCCTTGGGAATGGCCTGCCTGCATAGCTTATAAATTTGTTATAAATCATAATGTTTCTGTTACATCATTTCCAGCCTATCAGGATAAAAGCACAATGTGATTTCTTGTTCCTATGTGAAATTTCCAGTTTGGTGGCATTTCTACTTCATAATAAATTCCAGACGGTCAATATTTCATGGTATATCTAAAGCCTGCATTTTGGACCCGATCTGGCTTACTGTTGAAAACTGTGGGAGTTTTGGTTCCAATAGGAGCAGAACTGGGCCCTTTATGTGCATTACTTTTATTTGGTGTAGTAAAATGGTGTTTTGGTGTTGGCCTCTTATGAAATAATCTGTCTAGGTTTACAAATATCTGACGTGCTAATTATTTGCTGAAATGTGGATTTCGATGCCAGCTGTAAGCAGTGGGTTTCTAATTTAAAAAAAAAAATTCTTTAAATTGTAGGGCTACAGAATGTAACCATTACACATCATAACAATGGTAAGTGAAGAAAATGTCAGCAGCTACTACGCAATCGTCATATAGTAAAATGATAACAATGATGTAGCATATTTCTGCTGTATATATCTTCACCATCAAATAGTGTAGGTGATGAAACTATATAATTATCACATTTAAACTAATAATCTATAGTACTTGGATTGAAGGGATATTTTGATTAGCTCAGTAAAGGCTTAACATGAGCTCTAGTCCTGTGAACATTTACATACATGAGTATCTTTAGGTACATAAGTAGTCTGTTTGAACTCAATGGGATTGTTCATGTGTACAAAGTTATTCATGTGCATGTTTGTATGTTTGGGACTTTATTCAGTAAGATGCATAAAGCTGAGGTAAAACTCCTGCCTCTGTACAGAATAATTTTTGGAGGGACAAATTCTGCCTGTGGATAGGTGCATGCATTGAAGTCACAGTGAATCCTGGGCCCGTATCCAAGGGTCTAATTTGATACTTAGTCAGGTCTCTCTGTCTGTTTATCTAGCTATTCTCCCTCATGTTTTATACCAGTAAAGCAAGTAGTGAGGTGTGTGATTGTGACACAATCAAGTGTTAAAAAATCACGATGGAGGGTTGAGTAAGGTACCAGTGTTATGATACAGTACCTCCATTATCACTAGGACTGATTGAAAAATAGAAAAATAAAAGTATGTCACAATGTTCATGAAAAATTTGTCTCCTTTTTCCATCAAAAACATTCACAATTGGAAATGTTTTGACCAGCTCTATAGCTGATTTAAAAATGGGTTGACTTTTTCATGAACATTTTCACCAAAAGTGTGTCCCTTTTGTTCATCTAAAAAAGTTGAAGTTTGAAATTTTTTGACCAGCTCTAATTGTCGCCACTCTTTTGTTATACCTGTTAGTTAAACTTACCAACTTTTAGCATATTTCCCCAACCAAAAATAAAAACAGCTGCATCTAAGTTAGTGAAATTGGGGAACTTACCAGAGAAGAAGGAAACCTGCAAAAGTATAAACATTTTTATCTGCAAGGCTATTGAGTTTAAATTTTTGTTTTAAAATCCCGACATATTGTATGAAGAGCAAGAATATAAATGGGCAGGACCTGTTGGTATTAAAATCCTGGCAGTGGCTCTGCAATAGCTCAGCTTGGGTGACTTGTGGTTAGTGGGGCCTTTCTGCACAGAGCTCATTGCAGGCTCAAGGCCTCTGATGTCATAAATAAATGGGACAAGTGAGTCTACTATGCACAGCATTAATAATATACAGAAAAACAAAAACAATATTTTCCTCATTAAAAAAACCACCCTGAGGGAGTGGTATCTCTTTTGAAATGAGAGTTAAAAAGACATGCCCAGCAATGGGTCAATGAGGTACATTTTTGTCACTGATTTCCTACATATTTCCAAGCTCCATTTAAAACAGAAGTCTCCTATCAAGTAATCATTTGCAATTATTTACTCTTTTATGGTTGTAAAGTATGGCAACAGAATACTTTTTAATGGAAACCCTAATAAACGACATATGCTGCAAAGTGTCTACAAATGAGCTTTATAGTCTGGAATTCTTACGTCACAAGCTGTTTACACTTATGATCCTAGTGAATGGCTCTGGGATGTGGAAGAGGATATATGAGGTTATAATGAAGGGACAAACTGACAATATTTATTTTAGAAGTATATTGTCATGCGGAGAGGAAAGGTAAGGTTTCCTGTCATAAATACTGAAAACATGATTGTTGGGAAGTATTTTACAAATATTACAGTATATTTTTAAAAAATACAACAGTCCCCAGCAAAGGCCTTGTCTACACTAGGGCTTTGCCCTGACTCTGATGTGAGTGCCCACATACAGTGTAGCTGTACCATTGTTAACCCTGAAGGCCCAAGTCCTCCTGTTGATAGCAGCAGTTTGTCCTAGTGCTATTAATTGCAAGACTGGGGTCTAACTATTGACAGGGACATGCAGGGGCTTGCACTGATTGGGCTAATTAAGGTTTATTCCTATTTGTAGTTGGGGTAAATCATGATTATCTCAATTGGCCCAACCCCCAGCATGCCCTTATCTACACAGTACTGGTACAGCTAGACACAGATTGCTGGCCATGGATTGGTTAATGAAGACCACTGCCTCCACTTATTCCCAAGTGAAGACAATGCCAGTGTGTATTCATTTTTTTCTTTTAAAAAAATATTTATGTGTGGTTCAATGTTCAAGCTTTATTCTGATCCCCGTTTCTTTTTTAAAAATACCAGAAGCATTATCCATTTTCTTATTGAAAGCTGACATGATATTACTTGACAACATAATATTAGTTTTAAGCAGTTTTTTCATTACAACATAGGGTTGTTAATTGGACACTGTTTAGCAACATATTTCTCAGTTGTTTATTCATGATAAAGTATTTCTTGGTAGTTCTTTAGTACCTTTTATCGTTCTTAAATATGCAGTCAACTTAGCTCTGCCCAGGCATTAAACAGGTATTGTAGATCAACGACAATCAGTTTACAAACAGATTTGTTGAGGCTTTCCATCTATGAGTTAGACCTTCTCTAAATGTCACTAGCACCCTGACTCAGCAGTTCAGACCTATTCAGCAAAGAACTTAAACACTTGCTTAACTGATTTACTGAATAGGGATAAACCTAAGAACATGCTTCAATGCTGTGCTAAAATGAGGCTTAAGGTCCCAATCCTGCAAGCATTACCCATGTGAGAGAATACTTGCCTAAGTAGCTTCTCGTGTTCATAAGTGTAATAGTGGCTAGTAAACAGTATTTATTTAATATAAAATAGCAGCTTTGTTAAGTCAAGGGATTCCAATTGTTTAAATGTTGTTTAACCTATCAATCAATTATTGAAATGTATTTACTGAGTTTAAGGGTACAATTTGCAAAAGTGCCTAAATGATTTAGAAGCCTAAATCTCACAGGACTTAGGTTCCTAAGTCATTTAGGTGCTTTTGAAAATGTTAACCATAGCCACCACATGAGACACGCTACATGTTTCCACAACAAATACTTTATATCAAATGCATACTAGAGACCATTTGGCCAAATGCTGCTCTCTGCCTCTGCCAGCATAAAACTGGAGTATCTTGGCTGCAGTAAAGCTATACTGGTTTAAGATAAGAATTTAGTGCTTTGATTTTAAAGCCTCACTTTCATGGCTTATCATTTTCTTTGTCTCATTTTTAAATGATCATATCACCAATGATAAAAATGCATTCCTAACCTATCCCAAGAATTAATCAGAGAAACTCCTAAAATGGAATTCATGATGCCTGGTGGACTTAAATGAACAAGTAGATTCCATTTCTGCAACTTCAGGTTTAAGCTACGATTGCATCTCAAATGATGTGGGCTTGGGGACCTCAGCTAAGGCCCTGATTCTGCAAGTGAGCCATACAGGCAGATTCCTTTGCCTGTATCATAGTCATCATAGTCAAAGGTGTTCTGCATGGGTGCGATTGCACCATTAGTAATAGGTATTAGGTTGTCTTTTCTCAAAGAGGCTCAGTGCAACCTATTGGAATACGTATACTGTCTACCACAGGCAAGGTGAAATCCTGGTCCTGTTGAAGTCAAACTCTCATTGATTTCAATAAGGCCAGGATTTCTCCCCAAAAATTTACCTTTATTCTATTAGCACTTAGAAGATAGGTTTCTGTGTTACTACTGCAGCCCCTTTCATACCAGGCTACAATGTGGCTGCTAAAATATTACAATATCAGCTTTCTTATAAAGCTGAAACTAATATTAAGATACTATGTCTACCGGGATTGAGTAATTCATTTTTTATTAAAAAGCCATAAAAGCATTTTTCTAAATTGCCCCAAATAGATTTTCCCACCTAAAATATGCTGATCATTTTGTCGAGGTTTTTTTTCTTATTTTTATGGATTGCTTTGATCTTTTGTTTGACTCCTGCTTCATGGAAAAATGCTCATAAACCGTTACAAAAAGGCTTTCTTTGTTTCTAGCTTATTCAAGAAATATAAACAATTGATAGATCTATAGCAAAGCTATTTTAAGAGCACTTAGTACTAGAATGCTAATTTATTTGCTCACCGCCAGACATTAGGCTTAATCGTCCCATGAAGACTTAGAAAAACACTTTTAAGTGTATAGAAGTTTTCTGATTTTGATTACAGGCTCTAAAAAAGGACAATCTTTTGAATATGTGATAAAGTATGAATGAGGCCACATCTATATTCATTCTAAAAAGCCTTCAAGAGTCAATGCATAAACACAAATTCTATGGCTACAAACAAGTTACGGCCTGTTGTAATTCCAGGATAAAAACAGACCATAGGTCATTAGAGTGCGAGCGAGCAATTTTCCCTAATCCAAGATTACTACAGTTTTATTGCAGTGACTACACAAATCACATATGTATGTGGAACTAATGGTTTTTTTCAAAGTGTGGTGATGTACTCTGGTTAAAAGTATAGAATTAAAAACTCCTAATCATTTAGCACTTATGCTACTAATGGTGTAATTTACTAATCAAACACAGGAAGAAACAATTCACTGTATCTGTTTTACTCTGTTTTATATTGTACAATTCTAATTCTATTATGTATTTTGCCCTCCTCCGTTAAAAAATATCCTTTGTTGATAAAATATAGAATGGGTAACCTAAAATATAAAGGTTACAAAGCAAAGCTGGAGAGTTGTTGCTGCTGCTGTTTTAATGTTTAAGCTGATCACAGTTACATTGTTTACTGATGGGAGAGCACACACACACGCACACAAAAAAGTCCTGGGTTGTAATTCCATAAGAGAATTCAGGCAAGTTTTGTTTCACATGTATCCCAGACCAAAATATCCTAAATTAAAGTTTAACCCAGGACCTTGAAGAAGCCAGAGCTCAATGATCCTAAAATGGGCCCAGTCCTGCAAGCAGACCATTGGGTGCATTCAGAGCCCATTGAAATCAGTCAGACTTCAACCATATTGCTCAAAGGAACCGCCTGAGAATCATGTTTAACTGCAATTACCAGTATGGATGGGGCTAGGGATTAACAACAGTTTTGCTAAGTGTGCTCAGTGACAGTCTCTTGAGCTGGAAAAACAAAAGCAAACTGACATAGTGGCTTAAAAAAGAGAAAGGGCATTTAAAATATAGACGTCTCCCTCGGTCCTTCGTGTAAAGGTCCAATAGAATTAAACAGAAAATGATAGCCTTTTGATTATTTTTTTAACCTTCTTTTAGAATTTAGTGGAGACTTCTGTGTCTACTACTGAATTCAACAGGATGGATTAAAAAAAACAATAGAAAAGATATAATTCTCCTTTACATTCCATACATTTTAGGATAATTTCTACAGATCTGAATGGGTTCATCTCTATTAAATTTATAGGAGTTCTCAATAGAGGATGGCTGATATTCATCCCTGGTGTAACAGCAGTGACTTCAGTAGATGAATTTGGCCTGTGTAGATGCTCTGGTGGGAGCTACACAAGTAAATGAAGGGGGAAGCAGAATCTTTGTAGGGGTTGAGGATCTTTACTGAAAGAATCTTACACAATGCACCTATACAGTGCCTAGTACATAGAAAATTGTTCTCATTTCTCCCATGCAGCTGTTGCCAATGAGGAGTAGAATGGGGTGTCTAAATATGGCAATAAGCCACAGCCAGGTGAACATGCCTTATCTGTGTATGAGGCAGGAGGCCAAAGGCCTCCAGTAGCCAACTCCTATGTATTATTTTTCTAGTTCATTAGGACCCCAGAAGCCTAGCTGCCCTATCAGCAGCAATGTGTGGCCCAGCAGCCCCTTTCACCTCAGGTTTATTTATTAAAAGTAGGGGCCAGATTCTGGAACTACTCACATGAATGAAGTTACTCACATGCTTACAGGTTTGCAGGACTGGGCCCTAAATTTGGCATACTGAACAGCTCCCTGTCTACAGGAGCGGCGCCAGGGTTTTTGCCACCCTAGGTGGCAGTGCTCCCCCTCTGAGCATTTGGCGGCGGGGGTCCTTCTGCTCCGTGTCTTCGGGGCACTTCGGCGGCGGGTCCTGGAGCGAGTGAAGGACCCGCCGCCAAATTTCCGCCGAAGACCCGGAGTGGAAGGACACCCCCCCCCGAATTTCCGCCAAGGGCGGCAAAATGCCGCCCCCCAAATCCTGCCACCCTAGGTGACCGCCTAGGGTCGCCTAGTGGAAGCGCCGGCTCTGCCTGTCTAGCTTTTATACTTGCAAGTCACTTAAAATTGGCTGCAAAGGCCACAACATGCTACCGATAGTGCAGAGAAAATTTATCATTATTCTCCCTCATTCTTCCTTTTCTCCCCTCCCTACCATTCTCCCTTTTATCGGCTGCCTATTCTGTTTTTGTCCCCTCATTAACATTCCTTCCAACACCTCAGCAAGGCGTATTTCACTTAGTGGGTGTAGGGATATTGTTTTAGTTGGTGCACAGTTGTGATGTCATCAAAACAGCCCAGCTGGTCAATCAGAGTGTGTCTTTCAACAACCATTGTTCCCAGCAGGAAACTGTATTATGACTTGAGCACCTGATCAATTGAAAGTTCGAAGAAGTTAATGATTATCCAGGGCCTGTGTTAAGGTAATTATATTGTACAATGTTACAGCATCTTAGCAAGGAGATCAGTCTTTAAATGTTTGATATAAAGTTGTTAGAAATAAAAATCTGAGTAGCTAATAATCTGTTGGGCCTGAATAATGCTTAGAAAATATGAAATAGAAACTTGGATGATGTGAAGGTTTAAATGTGATTTGCACTCTTACTAATCCATTGTTTTACACTGTGCTCGCTCTTCGATACCCTTCTTTCCCACTAACAGTGTAGTATGATATTTATGCATGACATGACATACCGGGTGCACTTTGGACAGCTCAGTGAAGACATGAGGTGGGGTAGGGGACTACTCAATGGGGTGAAAACAGCCAATAAGATGTTTGGCTGTATTAAGACAGGTATAAAGAATAATACAGAAAATGTTGTAGAGGCATTATGTAAATAGATGGTACGATCTCCTCCTAAATTCTGCATTTCATGTTCATAAAAAAGAACTGAAGACGGAACAAAATAATTAGAAGGGTGGTACAGGCCACATAAAGACAAATTAAGGGCTTGATCCAAAACCCATTGAAGCCAATGGAAATCTTGCCATTGACTTCAATGGTCTAGCTCAGGCCCCAAGAGATTAGGGGTGAAATCCTGGCCCCATAAAAATCAATGAGAAAACTCCCATTGACTTCAATGGGACCAGGATTTCAGTGTAGCGCTGTTTACTTTGGAAACGAGAAGAGGTGATATGACAGGTGTATGTGAAATAATGAATGGTACAGAGAAAGCTGGTTCCAGCACTCTATTTACCCTTCCTTATACTGTATGAACAAGTGGGCACTAAATGAAACTAAATGGCAGGCAATGTAAAACAGATTAAAAGAAATATTTTCTTACACAATATATAATGGAATTTTTGCTGCAGGAAATAGCTTAGTAGAAATAAAAAAATTAGACATATGAATAATTACAGCATCTGCAGTTACATTACCTAGTGTAAAATTACAAAATTGCTAGTTGGACTCAGGATGAAAATTTCCTTCGTGGTCTAGTGTGATATAATTAGGTATGTTATGGGGTTTACATCTTCCTCTTAAATGTGTATAAACGGCCACTGCTGAGAACCGACAAGATGGACCACTGATATTGTTTCAGTACAATAATTCTTACATTTTTTACTCTATAAGGTGTTTGAAAACTAGCAATATCATATGAAAAACTGAAGGCATTTGCAATATAGAAACAGTTTTCAGAGGCTGTGCTAACCGTGAGACATAAATTCTGATTCCTTCCCATAAACAAAAACATAAAATGAAAAGAAATATATCTTAGAGATCTACCGGACAAGTATGTTAGCACTGTTTTAAAATTCAGATGAGTGGCTGTGTTTATTTAACATACACACACACGAAAAAACAGACACATACAAGGACATTAGCAGTCAAGAAGAGACACTATGATCCATCGAGGTCTGACCTTTTAAACTCAGGAAATACAAATCAACCTATTTCTCATTAACCTAATCTCAAAAATCTGGTCAGTGGTATATACTCTTGTGCATGCTCCTTTTTCAAAAATGTCTCCCCCTCCAGAATTGGTGTTGTTCGCTGCTTAGAACAAACTGCCAAAGTTAACAATCAAACTCTCTTCTCATTACCCTATGTATAAAGAAATTCTTCCTGAATTGTTTATGGACTAGTTCCCTCCTCCATTTCAGTCCATGACCTCTGGGTTGTAAATTAGATACTGTGTTAAGCATCTTATCCCATCAATCTGTTACTCCCCACTCAGGATCATATATACCTCCATGGGACCTCCCCTCTACCCTTCCAGTTTCCTTTTATTTTAAAATAGGTATTTGCCAAATCTGACTCATCTTTCTATATAATTCATTCCTCCCAAACCCTGAATCATTTTAGTTGTCATCTGCTGCACCTTTTTAATCTTAGCAATATTCTTCCTGTAATAAGTTTTCCAAAATCACACTCAGTACTCTAAATATGTTCTCACCAGTGACTTTGATAGTGCTGGAATAGCTTCAGTTGATTTAAAAATCAGACTTCCTATATATCCAGAGAATTTGTCTGGCTTTCTGACAGCTGCCTAGCATGGTGCAGCTGGTTTTAGTTTATCCACCATTTACCACCAAGTGATTTCCCCCTTAAAATTAATAGAAGAAAAATATTTGGAAAGTGATAGCTGCTTGTTAGATATCACTTCTAGTGTTCCTGTCCATATTTTTCTTTTTTCTCCCTCCAAGCCTTCCTTATGGATTTATCCCTGTGATACTGTGGTGCTTGAGGCTGCGATTCAGCAAAGCACTAATGGTGCAAGCTGAGTTCCAATGAAGTCACTGACGTAAATGGGGCCAGAATTTGATCCAGGGAGCACAATTCTGGCTTTGCCCCAAGCCCCAAGTAAGGGAGAACACATAATGGAGCAGAGCAGGGAGCAGATGGTGTCTCAGAGCCCTCCCTTTGTCACCAGTAGCTCCAGGGGGTTAGTCATCTGCGCTAGCCCTGAACCACGGGTGCAGATTGTTTCCTCCTCCATGCTGGCTGGCATGTTGGAGAGGCAGAGTGGCTCTGGCCCTCCCTACTTCTGTGGGAGGGGAGAGAAAGGACCCTGCAGAAGCTGCTGTCTCTACCTCTCCCTGCATGCTACTAACAATGATACAGGTAGGTAGCCCATGTAAAGGAGGTAGGGGCAGATAACCCTTGACTGCCCTCCACAACTGTGTCCTTAAGCATGTGTTTAATTCTAAGCATGAGAATATTGCCATTGACTTTATAGGCTATTCACATTTATGCTTAGGGTTAAGCATATGCTTCAGTTCTTTGCTAAATCACAGGGATGTTTTTAAAGGCGAGGAATGCTATTAACATATAGCATGGCCCTTTCCCAAAGCCCAGCATTTTATATTTTCCTTCACAGAGCTCTGTCTTCCCCACTTGCCTGTCTTGGCAGGGATGGGTTCCGTTTTGGGAAGGTCTATACCCTGCACTGTGCTATAACTAATGGGTCCCTGAAGGATTTTTAAAATTTGAATTTGTGATGCTACTATCCCCATTTTAGGCCCACTTGAATGAGACCTGGGAATCTTTCATTTGCTTCTATACCGATTGCATGTGGATATCAAGCAGAGCTGGGAAAGAGGGTACTTGAAGATTTCTTTCCTTTCCTTTCTCTCTCACAAATTCGATAGGCTAGATCTTTTTAGGTCCTTTCATCCTAGCCCATATGTTGTTCTCTGGCTGCTGCTAATATAAAGGGCCAGTACTGATCACTCACAGTTCTCCAGTCGTTATTGTGTCACAGTCTTGCAATATACCAGCTACAAGAGCCATTTGTCAGAGTAGGATGTTACCATGCTATTTGACTAAAGCCATAGTACTGAGCAGACCTTCTAGAGGGAATGGCTGTGATATATTTGTATGGAGAATGGTCCTTCTGTACCAAATATCTCAGAACTTGTGAGAAATTGGGATTCACCAAGCTCCCTTTGACTCCTTTAGAAGTGTTGTCCTATATAGACAAATTAGAGGATTGGGCCAAAAGAAATCTGATGAGGTTCAACAAGGACAAGTGCAGAGTCCTGCACTTAGGACGGAAGAATCCCATGCACTGCTACAGACTAGGGACTGAATGGCTAGGCAGCAGTTCTGCAGAAAAGGACCTAGGGGTTACAGTGGACGAGAAGCTGGATATGAGTCAACAGTGTGCCCTTGTTGCCAAGAAGGCTAACGGCATTTTGGGCTGTATAAGTAGGGTTGTTGCCAGCAGACCGAGGGACGTGATCATTCCCCTCTATTCGACATTGGTGAGACCTCATCTGGAGTACTGTGTCCAGTTTTGGCCCTCACACTACAAGAAGTATGTGGAAAAATTGGAAAGAGTCCAACGGAGGGTAAGAATAATGATTAGGGGGCTGGAGCACATGACTTATGAGGAGAGGCTGAGGGAACTGGGATTGTTTAGTCT
>NW_020664419.1:57163082-57304060 GCF_002925995.2 Terrapene triunguis | reverse complement strand
GAGGTCCCTTCCAACCCTGATATTCTATGATTCTATGATTGCAATTGAGTCCAAATATTGATGTAAGCACTTTATCAGCACAATAATACATTCCAGTGTGTGTGTGTGGTTTCTAGCTCAGATTGTCACTGCTTAGGTGTTTGGAGGCACAATACACCCAAAATGCATGTCAAGGGATTCTGGACACACTGTAACCCATGCGATATTCAAGATAGCATTAAATTACACAGTCTGAAAAAATCTTGAAGGACATCATTCTTTTCTCCCTTGTATGGGTCTCACACTGGTGTAACTTTATTTGTTTCAGCGGAGGAGTTGTTCCTGCTGTAGCAGGAGAATCAGGCTTCTAATCGCTAATCGGGTTTTGACCCAGCTTCCCCACTCTTAGGTGGCATCAGTTCTCGGAACACTTGCCTCCTCCCTCCAGTTTTGCCTCGGAACTTGACAGGTTGCATTTTTATCCTCTACTGGTGTCAATCAGAGTAGCCCCATTGACTTCATGGAGCTGTGTGGATTCATACCAGCAGGGGATCTGGCACAAAGTATTAACATGGAAAGTACATCATATTTTTACTATTTCCTGACATGGCGTTCTTCTTATGACATCCCTTGCTGAACAAAACTATTTGAAGCACCTCTTTTTATAAGCCTCTTACTATACAGTGCGGGTTTTCATGTACTGTTAGCTCAGAGCCTGATTCTGGGCATTCTTGCTCAAACTGAACTCGATGGGACTGTTCATGGAGTGAGGTGCAACTGAATCAGGCCCTCAGGCATTGCTGGTAGAAATGAGCATCAGGTAAGTAAAGAATATGAATCACAGGAAAGTGCCTGGAATATTTTGCTATGTTTAATTGAGATATTCATTTTAGCTGAGTTAATCTGATCATACTGGGGTTACAAGCTTCTATTTTTGCTGCCACTGTCAGCTCTGAAATGCAGAATGAGTACTGCTAATAAACTTGCAACGTTTTACAGAAGCTACTCTCTCATACTTGTAACCATCTGTCCTTGTCTCCTGTAATATGAATGTATTCACAAAACAACAGGCCAGGGCTGAGATGGTTTTTCTTCCCAGCCAAAAGTCTTTGAGGCCTTTTTGAAAATGAAAAAAGTGAATATTTCATTTGACTCACTTCCTTATCCCCTGGCCCAGAAAGAAGGACCCTGACATGAAGCCCTCCACATACAACGATCTGTGTCATGGGGTGAGTCATTTGTTTTGAAAAGATGGTAAGAAAATGGTTGAAATGCATAAACATATCTTGATGATTACTTGCTAAATAAGGAAGACTTGATGTTTCAGGTATACAGTATATCACCAACTAACCTTTCCTGCTTAACGGCGTATTTTTCATGTACAAGATAGTCAGCTCACTAAACAAGATAGAAGAACAAAGGCAAAAACTATAAAATCGTATACTGTGGGACATGCTTTTAATTCAACTATCTCAATGGTGTTTTAGCTAGTCTAAAATAGCTGTATTATCCAGGTTCTTATACCTTACCCATTACATGGTCTCTGAGGGGCCCCAGTTCAGCAGAACACTTAAGTACATGCTTAACTTTAATTTCATACATAGAGCAGAACAATGGTAAGAATCTTTAGTCCTTTTGTTGACCATTCCTCAATCCCGATGTAGGGAATTTCCAGTTGTAAGATCCAATCAGAGCCCATCTGGTATCGATGGGTCTCCTCTTTTGAGAGGGGAATAATGGTTTCTGTGGAAGAGCAGCTCTTCACGCTAATTAATGCCCATCTCCTGTATGGTGATTCATGCGGTTACAGAAGCTCACAATATACTTGCACAAATATTACATTACAGTATAGAACACAGATATTATAAGTAAGATTAATGCATGGAGCAACTCACAAGCATGCAATAGAGACGAAACACTTTATTTAATTCTAATACCTATTCTATCAATACTAACCCCGAAGTGAGCCAGACAGATGCCAGTGATGTATCTGTCAGTCTCCAGTTGAGACATGGGGACCTTGGCATGAGCTGGCACCTGGCCCGCCAGTATCAAAAGCACAAACGCTCTTTCAGCAGATTTAATAACTAATTAAAGCTTAACGAGCTCAGCCTGAACAGACTTAGTGCCACTCTGGATGCAGGCAAGATGGAATGGTTCAACTACTCCTCTCACTACCACCCTACAGTGTACCAATGCCCTTGTGAAATCTCCCAGAATGCACTTCTTCTGGAAACTGAGCCATGGTTGTAGGATGGCTACCCAGGGAAGTCTCAGATCTCAAAGAGTAGTTATCACAGGGGAATCATCCTAGAATGCTGGTGCTCTTAGTGGGGTTCTGCAGAGATTGGTACTAGGCCTGACACTAGTCAATATTTTCATCGATGATCTGGAAGTAAATAAAAAATCACTGCTGATAAAATTTGCCGATGACACAAAGATAGGTGCAGTGGTAAAGCTGAGATTCTGACATCATCTGGTGAGCTAAGGCCATGGGGCCTTAAAAAAGTTTTGTCTATACTTAGGGTTGCCAGGTGTCCCGTTTTTGACCAGAAAGTCCAGTCGAAAAGGGGACCTGGCAGTGTCTGGTCAGATTTACTGACCGGACACCAAAAGTTCAGTTACTGTGGGTGGGGGTCATCAACCAGGTCATCAATTGCCAGGTCATCAACCCACGCCAGTCCCTGCTTTAGGGTCCCCTTCTACCTAAATCTCATGGGCAGGCAGGCAGCAGGCTCTGCGTCAAGCTGCAACTCCCAGCCCAGCTGGAGAGGCGGAGGAAGGGAGAGCAGCAAGCAATGGGGGCCAAGGGGACGAAGAGCGAGCGGGGGGGGGTCTGGGGGAACAGGAGTGAGTGGGGGATGGGACCGCGAGGAAAGAACGGCACAGAGATGGGAAGAGGTGGTGCAAGGGGTGGAGCCTTGCAGGGAAGAGGTGGGGTAGGGGGTGAGGCCTCAGGAGGAAGAGGTAGGGCAGGTCCGGTTTTCAGCAATTAGAAAGTTGGCAACCCTAGATATAGTATCTAAGGCTTTATCTGGCCATTAGCTCTAAAAATGTGAAACAGGCAAGGAGTGTTTACTTCTGAATGTTTGGTTGATTGGCTTGCTCTTTTTCATTTTTTCTAGAGAATCTTGTAGTTAAGGAGAAAACACCGTGAACATGAATTAATAACAGAATATCAAGTTCATTAGGAACAGCATATTAGTCTCTCAATATATGCAGTGCCTTGAAGAAGAACTACAGTTTGTAAGTGCTAAGTATTAGTATGATATTAGCTTTTTTAATTCTTGCTACTAAAAACAAAACTTGGGAGTAATGCAGCCATCCCAAATTCATGGTAATGAAACATTTATACTACCAGACCCCAATTATGAGTGTGTATGTGACTGTATATACTCCCTCTCTCTCTCTCTCTCTCTCTCACACACACACACACACACACACACACTCTCTCTCTCTCTCTCTCTCTCTCTCTCTGTCTCTCTCTCTCTCTCACACACACACACACACACACACACACACACATACATTCATTCTAACAGGTTTATAAGGAATACATAAGAAAAATCTATTACAGGAAGACATATATTCATCCTCTTGGGACTTTATTGTCCAAATTACTTATGCAGCAACCCAATGATTTGTGGTTTTGGCATTGCCAGGAAGGGTCTTTATTTATTCAAGACTAGTTACTTTTAGGGTTGCACATCCCAGAGGTGTCTATAGAACCTTGAGCTTCCTCATAATTTAGAGTTTAGAGGATCACAAAAGAAAATCTGCATAAATCCGCATAATTTTTTGAGCCTGAGAAAAATGCAATACTAAGGTCAGCTTTTCCAGGTCAAGGCTAATTACCAAAAAGAATAGAAACAACCCTGAAGTTGTTCAGGGAAAAGAGATAGAAAAAAGATTGTGAATGCTTCCTGTGTTCCAGAGGAAATGAACGTTTCCTATATTCCTTTTTAAATCTATTTCCTATGGAAATCGGGACAGGAGATGCTTTATATAATTTTATGTCACTGTTAAGGAGCAGGGAAAAACTGCTTTCATATCAGTTAGTTTGTGCCATATAGTTAACTGGATTGTCTACATGGGGGGTTTAATCTGCAGCTTTTCGATATGTGTCAGGTAATGTGAAGTACACAAGCTGCACAAATAGCGTTCACACAAGGCACTTGTGCCCTCTTTCAGTGTGCATCATTCTGTAAATAGGGTGATGGCTTCCCATCCCATGGCCCTTTGCTTTGCTGCTGAACAGTGTGCATCGTGTGATTTTTCTTGCTGTGCATTGTAAGATGCATAGCGGAAGCAAGGAGAGTTCCAATTTTTAAAAATTCCCATGTTTCTTCTGTCTCTGCCCCGTACTTCCTTCCTGGGTGGGCTAGCACCACTTTTGAATTACCATCGGCCAGCATGGACCTGGCAATGGTCTGCACTGCTATGCTGGCAATCTTGAATATGCAGAGTCTGGTTGGGCTGTATTTCAACACTCAAACCAGATGACTTCACCTTGGGACTCCACCTACCAGATGACATGATGGCAGCAGCACCTCCTCCAGCTGTAGCAGGAGCTTCAACAGCAGAAGAAGTGCGATGAGGATGAAGAAGAAGAAGACACCGGACAACTGATAGTACAGGAGCAGTTCCTGGAGCAGCTTCATACCCTGCAGTGCCATATCTGGGCTTGGGAAACCAGCATGGACTGGTAGGAAAGGGTCGTTCTGCAGGCCTGGGATGACCAGCATTGGAGAGAGAATTTCGGGATGCAGAAGGCAACCTTGTTGGAGAGCTGCGCTGCACTAATGTTGGAGCTGCAGCAGCAGTGTACCAACAGGCAGTCCCTCAGACCCCGGACCAAGTGGGTTGTCTTTGCCATCTGGAAACTGACCACCCCTGAATGCTACCAGTTGATAACCAACCAATTTGACATGGGGAGATTGACGGTTGGGGCCATTGTAATGCAGGTGTGTGATGCCATGAAAAAGATGCTGTTGCACTGGTTTATAAAGTTTGATAACACTCAGAAGATGATAGATGGCTTTGCATGCATGGGATTCTTCGTGGACCTGATGTGCCTATTATTGGTGCAACCCCTCCCCCCACCATCAGGGATGAGAATTCATACACAGAAAGGGGTATTTCTCCATGGTGCTCTAAGGGCTGTTTGACCACTGTGGCAGGTTTCTAGACACACATTGAGGGCGGCTGGAAGGGTCCACGATGTTAGGATCTTTTGGAATTCAGTTCTGTTTACCTCCATGGAGAAAGGAATGTTTGCCCCCAGGAACACTATGGACGTTAATGGTGTGGACATGGCTCCATCTATCCTGGGAGCTCCAGTTTATCCTCTGCTTCCTTGGTTAATGAAACCATTCACAGCCTGCTTGGACAGAAGGAAGAACTGTTTAACTACCATCTCCATAGTGGCAGATTGGTGGTGGAGTGTGCATCTGGCCATTGGAAAGGAAAGTCGTGCTCTTTGTGGAATGGGTGGGAAGCAGCAGAAAAAACATGCCTACACTTAGGGCGGCATGTTGTATTTTGCACAGTATTTGTAGAGTGAGGGAGAAAACCTGAATGCTCAGTGGAAGGCTGAGGTGCAGAAACTTAACAGTTTGAGCAACCAGCAAGGTAGCCAATACAAAATGGAAACTGCTGGAGCAGTACTGTCTGGTGCTGCTGTACGTCGAGCTGTTAACCGGTGCAGGGTGGGCTGGACTGAACAGTTCAGTATTGTTTCTGGGTGGTGGAGGGGCACCCTGGTGGGACTCCTTATTTTACCTTGCGTCTTTGTCCAGATACTTTTGTAGAACCTTATGAATGAGATAAAACATAGGGCTGGTCTGGGTACAATGCATTGTCGAAGACTTCTGAATGACGCTGTCAAGGATTTTATTATTATTAAACAATCTATTATGGACCAAGCAAAAACTAAACCTTTAAGTGCAACGATAACGAAACAACGTTTTTAAAAATGTTGAAGCACTGTGTTAACCAACTGTGCAAGAAACCTTAGTGAAACCAAATTGCAACAATGCTGTGTAGGGCACAACACAAAAAAGGGGAGGGGCTTAAAGTCACTGACGAGTAGCCATGTGGCCTCTGCCTCTTCTTGTTCATGAGCCTTCTGGTGTTGAGTGGTGAGGCTTGAAGGTACCAGAAGAGGTAGAGCCTCAAAAGAGGAGGTGCAACTGTTCTTAGTGCCCTGAGCATGGGTGTTTGAAGGGGATGGCCTCTGGGAGCGCTGCTGTGGTACAGCAGGGAGGTGTTGCTTTTGTTCCCGGTAGCCTGTATTGTCCTTGTGCTACATCACATGGCTGGGTGCTGGTTTGCCGTACTGCATTGCCTGCTGCCCTATCAGCAACATGCGCTGCAACAGGGCCTTCTGGCTTTGTATTGCCTCCAGGAGTTGCCTCCGTAGCTCCCTGTTTTTCAACAGTGACCCTGGCACCCGCCCTACTGTCCCTGGCCACTCCCACGATTTCTCTGGAGAACACCTGTCTGTCCTCAGATACTGCCTCCGCCTCTCCACTGTTTTGAGGGGGTGGGGGTTGGAGGGGACTCTGCAATGATGTCTGTGAACATTTCAGCCTGACTTTTCTGTTTTCTCCCCCCTAGGTTTGGCCAGTTGCTCAGCTGTTGATAAAGGCCCTGCTCTTGAGGATCAGGCTGGTGCAGGTGCATGGCTGAGGAAGGATTTAAACCTCTCCCCCAAAGATGGTTCTTGTTTGTGTTCGACAGATGCTGTGATAGTATTTTTGGCATTAAAGTGCATTTCTGACTTTACCTCCCCGAGAATCTCCCCAGTCTGGGGAGGGGGGCACCTCAGAGATAGTAAGTGGTGTGTGCACTTGGCTTTTTGTCTGTGCGGAACATGCTGGTTGGCTTTGCTGTTGTGCCTTGGAGGCTATGTGTGTGTGTGTGTATGTGGCTGAGGAGTTATGTTTCCAGTCTTGTGGAGAGGAGCGATGGGGGGAGGGGGAGGTTGGGAAGTATGTTCCTGGACCGACTGTGCAGTTTTGCTGTGCCTCGCAGGTGCCCATAAGGTGTCGCAGGGGTTAGTGGGGTGAATCTGGGGGTGAGCTGGATGGATAGCAATCCTCTCAACATCCCTTTTAGGCTGTCCTGGCTCTCAATGACATTGTACTGAGGCTAGTGACTAGGAGGCAGAGAATGGCCTTACTGAAAAAGGCAAAGGGTAGATCAGCAAAATATGTCACAAAGCTATTCACCAAGATGGTCCCCCCAGAAATGCTGTTGGGAACTATACCAGGGGGAAATGACCCTGCAGCTATTTCTCATCATGTCCAGACAAAAGCTAAGCAATCTTTCAATCTTACATTTTGCTTTATTTCCCCTGCAGACATGATGAAAGTGCAGAGAAAAACAGATAGGATTCTGCATTGATTGTGTGACGCAGTCACTGTTATCAGTCTTTCTGTATGTAAGCCTGTGAAAAGCCACTAAGGGCATGTCTACACTGCAATAAAAACCCCACAGCACTGAGTCTCAGAGCCTGGGCTCACCGGGCTCAGGGCTAGAAATTGCAGTGTAGATGTCTAGGCTCAGGCTGGAGCCCAGTCCGCCTCCCTTTGCAGGGTCTCAGAGCCCAGGCTCCAGCCTGAGCCCAAACGTCTAGACAGCCATTTTTAGTCCTACAGCCTGAGCCCCAAGAACCTGAGTCCACTGACCCGAGCCAGCCACTGCCATGCCATGGGTCTTTTATTGCAATGTAGAGATGTACCCTAAGAGATTTGCTATCACTACAGTAAAGCTTATGTACTGTAGGAATGGGGCCGTTATATCTCAGCAGGGACAGGGAGCTGTCCTCTCTGTAACTTTACAGACATGGACTGTCCAGTCTACCTCATGTAAACTGAGCGCACTAAGGGTACGTCTTCACTACCCGCCGTATTGGCGGGTAGCAATCGATTTATCCAGGATCGATATATTGCGTCTCGTTAAGACGCGATATATCGATCCCCGAATGTGCTCACCGTCGACTCCGGAACTCCACCAGCGTGAGCGGCGGTAGTGCAGTCGACGGGGGAGCCGCGGCCGTCGATCCCGCGCCATCTGGACCCCAGGTAATTCGATCCAAGATACTTCGACTTCAGCTACACTATTCGCGTAGCTGAAGTTGCGTATCTTGGATCGATTCCCCCCCACCCCCCAGTGTAAACCAGCCCTAACTAAACTTATTGCCTGGGGACCAGTATCTCAATAAACTCTCATATTTCCCCCAAAGTCATGTTTTTATTATTCGAATTTGCCATGGGAGGAGAGGGTGAGATACAGGCCGTTGCTGCACCATGCTGCTGGCTGTCACTTTAAGCTGGTGAATGGGGTGGAGAGGGGGAAGGAAGAGGTTCTATTTGAAGGCCAGATGAGGGAAGGGAAAATGAAAATAGATAGATGGGCATGTGCTCTTCAGGGCATAGGCCTAAAAATGGTTGATAATCAAGTCTTTATCATGAGAAAGCGGCTGATTGCCCAGCTAGAGCAGCTGCCATTTTGGAAATGTGTAGGGGGAGGGGGCTGAATGGATAGAAAGGGCTGAGGGGGCTGAGGGGGGGGAAGGGGGTAAGGACTGGAAAGTGTCCTAGCGCTCATCCACCTACATTGGCTGCAGCCATGAGGCACCTGGAACAGACGGTGGCCCGGCAGTATAGCACAATGATCAATTGTAAAGCTAGACATGCTGAGGTTCCTTCCATAGGATCGGCCTCCTCAGTCCTGGCCTGGGTTGCTGCCTGGGAATCAGCGCTGGGTGCTGCAGGGCAGGAATCGGCTTGCCTTCTACCAGGCTAGTGTCAGCGTCCTGAGTCCCAAAGAGATCTGGCTTTCCAGGGAGATCTCTTCACTGTCTTCCTCATGCTCACTCTCCAATGAATTTTGCTGGTTGTCCTTAGGGGATGGGGAAGACAGCAGTCAGCTGGGTTCAGTAGTTGTGCAAAATCCTGTCCAGCTCTTCAAAAAAAATGGACAGGATTTTTCCTGTCATCCATGGTTTTAGTGTAAGGCCTCCTGAGCTGTGTGCTTTTTATCCAGCACTGGCCCAGTCGTGCCCCCGCTCATGGACAGCTGTTTAGCAACATTCACAAAAAGATCTTTATTATGGTGGCTGGCCCCAAGAGCTTCCTGCACCGAGGCGTCTCCCCAGATGGCGATGAGATCTAGGGTCAGCACAGCTCCAAGCTGCTGCTTGATACATGTTGTAGGGCTTCTGGTGTAATATTGCAGCAATTCTGATAGGCTCAAATCCAGAAGCAAATGGGCAAAATCTGGCCCTATGCCAACTTTTAAACAGGAGAGGGGCTGCTCAGTCAACTTGAAATGAGAGCAGGGGAGGCCACACAGGTAAACAGACAGGGCAGTTCACCCACTTGCAGTGTGGGATAGCCACTGGAGGCCTGCTAAAGCCGTGTGCAGTAGCATTGCATGGGCACAAACAATGCACTGCACTAACCAAAACCTGACTACACTGAGATGTGATGGAGAAGTCATCAGAACCCTAAGGAAAATGTGAAAAACAAAAGCAGAGTGTGTTACGAGCTCGCTGGAAAGCTGTGGGTGACATCACATACAGACGTGAAGGAACTGCAACCTGGGGCCTGTGTTGCCATGGCACAATAGAACCAAATTCTGCAGCAACAACCGACAACTTCCACAGCAGCAACAGCTAAATTCTAAGGCCACATTAACTTATACTACCACATATAATCCCCTAACACACACAGCGATGGTTCATAGTTATAAAAAAACCTCATTGATGTTACATTCAGCTGTGATTATTTTTGAGGCTGGGGTTTTCACTATGGCCTCCGAAAGCCCCAGTTCCATTCCATGGGCCTTTGTTGTCCAGGGGCCCACCAAAGACCCGCCTGCGCTTACTATGTGCCTGGGAAGTAGAACAATTATAGCCCCGCTTCAGTGGCTCATCGATTTAAGGCACTGCTTGTCAGTGGGAGCCAACAGTATGGATGCTGGTTTTACTGGGGTGATTGATAAGTGCATTTTTGGAGCAAGGAATCTTAGCTTTGCCTTGTCTAGAGGCAGTTTGTAAAGCATGGTTGTGAAGCCTCTAGAGATTCATTATAAATAGTTAAGGTGACATTGTCCATGGGACCAGAGTGAGACAGTGTTGTCCTGACCCTGACAGGCAGAGTGGGAGCCAGACCTTTTTCTCTTAATTGCAGCTGTTTTTTATTTTATTTTATTTTAAAGAGGCTAGGGGCAGGAGGAGGAATGGGGGGGTGGTGGTTGCGAGTACCCTGGCCAGCAGAGAAAACAGACCAGTTGATAAGGGCAGTAGAAGAGTGAGAGAGAAGCTGGAACTCATCAACTGATGGCGTAACTGGGCATGATAACGCTGGGTTGCCAAGAGCTGATCTCTGATGGAGGAAAACAGAGTGAGGCTGATTGACTTATGGAGGGAGGCTGCCCCAAGGAACAGTTGTGGGCTCGGTGAGCCAGAGTCACAGAGGATGTAGCAGAACAAACAGGCAGGAGCTCAGATGGAGCCCAGGATCATTTGGAACATTAAGCCCGCGAAACCTCTGTGCTGGCACAAGCTGATGTTTTGCTGTTTTTTTGATTTGCCTCTTCAGATTTGCTTATCTTGTTGAAAAAGCTGGACACTGTTCTCTAAGCGACGCGCCCTATTGGTGAAGGAGAGTAGCGAACTAGACAGACTCCTGTGGTTCATCCTGCCAAAATGAGGTGCCTGGGGAAAAATAGGCAGCACTTCAATGTGCCAAATCCTGGCATTTCACTGGGGTTCCTGCCTGTTTGTTGTGTGTGATGTGGATAGACCCAAACAATCCAAGATGTACATATTGTGAACCTTGGCAACAATACGGGCCTAACAGTGTCTTGGACAGGAGAGTGATCCTTCTTGACTTCAAGCTTCTTTACAGTCCAATGCATCATAAATACCTTTTTGAACATTCTGTTAACCATGCCTCATAAAATCCTTATCTTACAGGCTTATGCGGTAGTTTTAAGGATGATCCTCTGCAGTCCAGGCAAGCCCATAGCAGCCCCTCCCACGGAGCTGCAGATTGTTTTCAAATGTTGATTTAAGTTTTAGAATTTGTTTTATTATGTGATAGTCTTAAAACTATGTTTTTATGGGTGAATGTGCTCCAGTGTAATAAAACTGTGCTTATTTTTCTGTCTACTCCATGAACTAAGAATAAAATGCCTCAAGGGACTATATACATTTAATGGATTTTCTGAATTAAAAAAAAAAACCCTCAGATTAAAATCATAGACTTTGGTGGTCCTACCCAATAGCCTGTTACTGACACTCACACACAGCTTGGAAGTAATATTTTTAATGCTATGACTTCTGCTTTCAGAGTACTCGTCTAGTGAAAATTAGGGTTTCTACTCAGTTTTGGGATCCACGCATACCTCACGTATGCTATTTTCACTCCGTGGTGAGCATTAATATAGTGTACATTAGAATCACTGCTCTCATCCTCTCCAGGGGCTGCCTCACTGTTGCTGACGGTAAGTCTATTACTTTATATGACAGCTCTGAATTTTTCACTGTCATTAATTATGCCTGCACTATTATCATGCTCATTTTTGCAGATTTAGGTGTATACCTCTAATTGTTTAATCTTGTAATTTCCCCTTTTGCTATTGAGTAGATGAGAAGAATAAGCTTGTCTGCTATATCTATAACTAGAATAGATTATGGAGGCAACTCTTTACTGTTAGTGCTGATGCAGTCCTATTATTTGGAGTGCAAATGGTCAACACATTTCTTTATCAGAAATAAGTACCATTGGTCTAATATCTTAATTGCTAATAATAATTTACTTCATGTATTTTCAGATTGTACTAACTGCAAGACTGTTCACTTTGAATATTGGAGCATCCGCAAACAAAGATTGAAGGAATGAGAGTCTGTAGCAGAGAAAATAGGTGAACCAAAGGAAACACTAAAGGGAGGTAGGAAAGAGATCCCCCAGTGGGGGGGGGGGAAGGTAATTAGAATGGAAAAGAGGTGATGGAAGGAATGATTCTGAACCCTTGTTCATTGCATTGTAGTGAATCAGCAAGAAAGGTACTGGCAAGCTGATTGGCAGAAAAGCTCAGTAGTGATGGAAAACAGAGGGAGAACGAATGCAACATAAAGGTAATGGTTTAGTACAACATATGACTGGACCAGGCAGTCCATAGGGGAGACACAATAAATCAACTGCAGCGATCACTATACATGGGTAAATCAAGGACTAAGGTGAAGTAGCTTCTGTATAGAATGTTGCTAGGGGTATAGCAGAATGGGAGAGCCACTCTGGAATGAAGAAAAGTGTGAATCATGCCAGTACATGAAATGGAGAGTGGAATGCAAATGTACAAAAATAAATTTGTTTTTAAAGTATGGCAGCCAAAGTATTTCCTCTCTCTCTCTCTCTCTCACGCACATGCACACAACAAAGCAGAGCGAGTGATAATGCTATAGGTCACAGTGGTTTCCAATTCAAAGAAAAATATGGCACCCAGACTTTTACTCACAGCTAGTGGAGGAAAGATTTGGATTTATGAATAAATATTTCTTGGGTTTTAAAAATAAATGTGGAAAGGAAGATTATGGGAAATTCAGAGCAGCTGAGTCCCTAGCGAGATGGGGGAAATTAACAGGAAAACGATGTGAAGGAATGCAAAGGTGTGAAGGTTGGAAATGATACTTCATTATGGTGTCAGGTAAAGAATGGGGTATGGCAAGGCTGCATCCTATCTTCTGGGCATAAGATAACAGGAATTACCACACTGGATCAGACCCCTGGTCCATCTAGTCCAGTATCCTGTCTCCAACAGCGGCCAGCACCACATGTTCAGAGGGAGGTGTAAGAAACCATGTGTTAGGCACTGTTGCATACATGGGCAGTGAAACCACTGTAAAAGGGATACTAGCCAAGCTCCTGCAGCAACAGCTTTAAAAAACTCCCCAAATCTGATGTGAGAAAATGACCTGATGTGAGTTTAGTGACAGAGGTGAAACCTTTGTTACAGTTGTGCTGGACAGAGCAGAAACATGGGAGCTGACACACATAGGTCTCGATCCTGCAAAAACTTGTGCATGTTTTAAACACGAGCAGTCCCATTGGGAAGTGCATCGTGGATAGATTTATTGGAAGCTATCTCAAGAAGACAAGTGGGAGTGAGGTGATCTAGAGGAATGACTAATAAGAAGATATGGGGAGTTAAGCACAGTTACAGAAGTTCAGTGAGCTGGCCGATCCACTAGGTGAGCGGGTTACAGCTGGAGCATAAGATCAGATAAAATAACAGGAAGAGTTGAGTGATGGCAATCAGAGGGAGGAAGACCACCAGGAAGACTGAAATGTGAAATGGAATGGTCCTGTAACACTGTTGAGCAAGGAACGAGATTGGAGCAAAAGGGGACAGAAAATGCAATGAATGAAATTGCTCAGATCTCTGCTTCAGAACTGAAGTTACGAATATTACTTCTCAGTACTTGTGTTGGGATTATGTCCTAGGTTATTTGCCTTACAAAATAATCAAGTTCAAAAAGTACATGCCATAAAGCACTAGAAAAAATAATGGTTATAGGTTAGGTATGTTGAAAAAAGTAGCTTGGAAATAAACTAATACAGAGAATATGCGTAACTAAATATATGGACTAATAAGATTAGAACAATCACAGTAAGAGAGTGAGGCACAGTTGCAAACATAAATGTGTGGGCATATACCACAATCTTCCAAACTAACTCTGTGATTACTAGTCTTTAAAAACAACTCCCCTTTAACTCAAGCACAAAGATCTATACATTATCCACATTGGTTCTCACACAAAAATGACTTGCATACAAACTTTTACAAATTTGGCCCACTGTGACCAAACTTTATTACCCATTTCATGGAGCTGTGACAAAAGTCTAAGAATCAAACAACTTGGGGATCACAGAGGCTATTATGTTTATTGTGCCAAACAGACTGTGATAATCCATTAAAGGACCATTTTCAACAAGCAAGCGATTCAAAGTACAATCATAGACAGCAACTCTACATGAAGAACAAAGCAAAAAAGGAACAGGAAAACAGTAAACTGCAGTTAAACATCTTGAAACTTGTTTCCTGCAAACATACCTATCTTGCAGAAATGGTAGAAAAGTTTAATGTCCAGTTTTATTTACTAGTGACCAATGACAGCAAAGAACAGTCCTATAAAATTTATCTCCCATAAAAATAAACTATATATATAAAAAATTTTATGATGTTCCTACTGTTTCAATGGCCACGAGCAGTTTTCAGTCTGAAAAATGAGGTATAGTAGGCCCTAAGAGGTAGTAATGTGTTTTGATTGTACTACAATATATAGACAATATAAGATGAACTTCATCAGAGTTGTAAGTCCCTCGGAGCTTGATCCACATGCATCAACTACTTCTGTTTCATCTGTTGAACACTGTGTTTTAAAAAAAACCCAAAATGCATTTGTTGAACATGAAATTATTAGGACCCGATCCAGCGTCCTTTGAAGTCAACTGGAGTCCTTCCATTGACTTCAATGGGCAATGGATGCAGTCTTTAATGAGCTACAGAATGGATATGATTAGCCCTCGTTTAGTTAACATTAACATGTCTAGTTTTAATACTCTGATCAGCTCTTTCTCGGCAGTCCCCAAGAATGAGCCTTCTGCAGTCTTTTGAGGAGATCCTTGTTTCTTGATATCATGTCTTTGAAGAAGCCAGTAAGTAGTTATCTTTAGGTGCATTTGACTCAGTACTAAAGCCATACCGATAGAAGCCTTCCTGAGAAACTACCCCCGGCCCAGTTAATAATACAATGTCACAAAGCAGATGTACTGACTAGGAGAGGGAGAGAGAGCGAGAGGGGGAGAGAGAGAGAGGAATAAAAAATCTCTACATAAGAAGCATTTAAAATAAATCAGGTTTGAAACATTACAAAAATCACATTTGTGTAAAATACATGAAAATACTTGTCAAGTATTTCCTTACAATCTACTAATTTTTTAAAAAACAACAACACATATTTGTGATTGCATTATGCAAAAGCTGAGCTTGTTGCTTCCCACCTACAAAGCTTCAAGTTTCTTTGAAGGTTTTTTTTTTGTTTTTTGTTTTTAATATGAAAGTAATTTAAAATGTGTTCATTTCCAGCAAAGTTCTTTTACAAAAAATAGTTTTGAATTAGGGATTAGTTGCAGTCCTAACTGTTTCAAACATCTCAAACTAATGCTGAAAGTAACAAGTTCATTCCATTTAAAGTCTGGAGGTAGGTCTTTGTCAATCGATTAGTCCATTTCTTTAAACAATTCATTTGAGGTACAAACTTGGACAGTAATATTTAAACATTACAACTAATTTTTTTCTATGTCATGTAGTGTCATTGAAAATTATCCTTACAAACCTATGAGTATTCAGTACAAAAATATATTCAAGTTAACAGTACATTACACAGAAATCTAGCAGAGAATAGGAATAAGTACATTAAAAAAAGAAAAATACATAGTCATGCTGAAACACATTAAAAATATTGCGTCATTAAGTGTTGAAGAAAAAATAAGGAGAAAATAGAGATATTCATGATTATTTACCCAATAATAATTTTCTGCATTGTATGTGTATAGCAGCATGTATTTATCAGGCTGTTGACTTAATTGTAAAAATCAGAGGTAGTATTGAATAGTGGGGTAATATTGCATCTGTTGCTAAAAGTGCTGTTTTGAGTGAAAAAGATGGAGAAATGTCACTGGAGTAAAACTGCCCAGTGAACCATCCTATGTCAAAGTATATTGCTTAAAGTAATATACAAGCTCACTTGAGGTACATGATGTTGATTCTTACATCAAAACTGGTGAGTAATGAGAAGAGATTCATTCCCTTTGAAATATTGATACATGATGGGTGAAATTAGGTGAGGTCAAACAAAACATTTTTTTCTTGGTTCAGATAAATTCCTGATTCATTCTGGGATAACTTTTCATGATTTTTTCCTCCAAAACCACTGTAATTGATAAATCTATGTCTTTATATGGCTTGAGAGTGTTTTGGTGTTAGTCACCTCTAGTTTTGTAAAAAATGTCTGGCTCTGCGGAAAGCTGAGTCTACCTGAATTTCTAGTTTCCTGAAGATGAGTGCTGTGAGTTTTGTTTATTACTACTTCTGCTGATATGTTTGTATCTGTAAGTATACAACGTATCTTTGTCTTTCTTCCCTTTTGCAAAATGAAAGTACCTATTTTTCCTTTCTTTTGATTATCGGCTGAATTAAGTGAAAAATCAGCTCTCAATTCTTCCTGAAATAACAGTAAGTTTAAAAAAAAATCAAGTACAAATCTACAAGAAGGTTACAAAAAAAAGAGTAGTATCTATCCCTTATCTTTGGTGTTCTAAACAGGGAGTTTACTAAGCTAGGGAGTGGGTTCTTGGAGGTGTTGTAAGGCCAATGATGTTACACACCAAGCCTTTCCTATTTCAATGCCCGTTATAATTATGTTACAAGTCTCTTGTTTATATGCAGTGCAGTGAATGACTTAAATCTGATTCAAAGCTTTCCTGACCCAGTCACCCTTACTTAGCAGCTCAAACAAACTATTAGTAGGTTAAGAAAAAAGAAAACAGTAATTAAAAGTCGCATCGGTAATCTGTGTCCCCTTTGTGTTACAGCAGTTTTTCACTAAACCTGGGACTGTGAAGGGATTACAAAGAAGGTGATTAATATAGTCTTTTTTAAGGTTATGTGATTTTTTTCCCCCAGGCATAAGTGGAAAGACCATGGCATAGAAAATAAGTGGTCAAGGCAGCGTCTTCTCCCTTCAAAAGACCCAACTGCTGATGAGGTAGAAATCAAATGGTGTGGTCTCCTAGTCTTCCTCTGCAGATTCTTGTGAGGACGTCTCTTCAGTTTCTTCAGTCTCTTCCTGGAATACACAAAATAAATAATTACCATTGTGTCTATGCCTTTCAGTTACAAAGGCAGACATGGTTGCCACTGAGAACTTCTGCATAAATCATAATTACTTCCTAAGCTGAATGAACACTCTTTATAACCTTTAAATTATTTCAAGAGTCCTCCTCCATGATACCTCCATACCCATGTAAATTAGAACATAAGAATGTAAGAATGGCCCTACTAGGTCAGACCAAAGGTCCATCTAGTCCAGTATCCTGTTTTCCGATAGTGGCCAATGCCAGGTGCCCCAGAGGGAATGAACAGAACAGGTAATCATCAAGTGATTCATCCCGTTGCCCATTCCCAGCTTCTGGCAAACAGAGGCAAGGGACACCATCCCTGCCTATCCTGGCTAATAGCCATTGATGGACCTATCCTCCATGAACTTATCTAGTTCTTTTTTGAACCTTGTTATAGTCTTGGCCTTCACAACATCCTCTGACAAAGAGTTGCGCAGGCTGACTGTGCGTTGTGTGAAGAAATACTTCCTTTTGTTTGTTTTAAACCTGCTGCCTATTTATTTCATTTGGTGACCCCTAGTTCTAATGTTATGAGAAATAGTAAACAACACTTCCTTATCTACTTTCTCTACACCAGTCATGATTTTATAGACCTCAATCATATCTCCCCTTAGTCATCTCTTTTCTAAGCTGAAAAGTCTCAGTCTTATTAATCTCTCTTCATACAGAAGCCATTCCATACCCCTAATAATTTTTGTTGCCTTTTTCTGAACCTTTTCCAATTCCAATACATATTTTTTGAGATGGGGCGACCACATCTGCACACAGTATTCAAGATGTGGGCATACCATGGATTTATATAGAGGCAACATGATATTTTCTGTCCTATTATCTATCACTTTCATAATTATTCCCAGCATTCTGTTCGCTTTTTTGACTGCTACTGCACATTGAGTGGATGTTTTCAGAGAACTATCCACAATGACTCCAAGAACTCTTTCCTGAGTGGTAACAGCTAATTTAGACTCCATCATTTTATGTCTAGTTGGGATTATGCTTTCCAATGTGCATTACTTTGCATTTATCAACATTAAATTTCATCTGCCATTTTGTTGCCCCGTCACCCAGTTTTGAGAGATCCTTTTGTAGCTCTTCGCAGTCTGCCTGGGTCATAACTATCTTTAGTAATTTTGTAAATTGAAAGGAAATATTCTCTGCCAATGTCCAGCTATGCCTGTCCAAACTGTGGATATGACCTCTTACCACCAGATGGAGTCCAGAAAGAAACCAAGAACTTGGGGACCTCAACCCTCTTGGAAAAGGTACTGACCTGGCTGACCACATCAATTCATTTTCAGTTGTCTTTCAGCCTGCCCACTTTTAATTCTTTAGGACCTATGCTGCTTTTATGTTGACTTAACAGAGGTGAGACTAAATAAATAGCTAGGAATTGGAGGAGGCTTTGAGTACAACCGTAATTATCTTCTTGTTTTGGGTTTGACACTGGGGTGACTTTGATCTCGACATTTCTCATGCCAGAGGTACATTAACTAGATGCAACCTTACTCATGTGTTTAAACTAGGAAAGAGGAGAGCAGCATCTTCACTAACACCAGAATGCTTTTAGTTCTGATGTCCTCAGACAACAATATGAAGAAAAATAGGAAAATATCTCTACTAAAAGTAGCAACTTCAACCCTGAAGTATTAGGTGGAATTTCTTTCCTTTAACCTGACTTATTTCAAAGATTAAGAAGAGAATTTGTTTGAGTGGATGTTTCTCAGCTGTTGTTTAGAAGTTTAACCAAGTTCTGCTGAACCACGTAGTCTGAACACTAAAATACATGTAAAAACAACTCTGTGGTGAGATGCAGTGTCTGAAAGGTGGGCTAGCCACGAAAAGTAAATTTGACATATATCCTGGCAGGCCCCTCTCTTAACAAAAGCTGCTCTCCTCTGCCCCATCCCTCTGGCCTTGATGTTTTCCTTCAGCAGGCCCAGCTCTGCCGTCCAATCCTCTTCACACTGCTTATTTAATAAATGTGCAATACCTTTCAGGACATGGCTGGTAAACTGCAGACAATAAACATTTCTGATAAAAGGGCTGTTAGTGTGAGGTTGATTTTTATCAAATGCTGCACATCCTCTCCTAAAACAGCATGTGAAAAAGATCTAGGAAGAATAGGTAAACATTTACCCCTACAGCAAAGTGAGACCTTTTAAGAATGACCAGCTTAAAACAGCTTATAACAGTCTTCATACTTTAATAGATTTGATTTTCCACATGGCTTCATTTTGTCTGGGTGGCTAACTGACACAATTTATAACTCTCTTCCTTTCCCAGGCCACTACAGTACACCATTCAGTAAAGCATGCCTTAAAGCTCGTCTGCATTATATGACCAAACTTCCATTCATTAGTGTTTGAAACACCTCAGCTGTGAAGGGCTCCTAAATGCTACCATGTGTGACAGTGCTGCACAAGAGCAGCATCGAGAAAAAAAAACACTGGGCTTTAATCATAGGCCACTGCTTACTGCAATCCCTTTTCAAAAGGTTTCAAACATCCAAAAAAAAAAAAAAAAAAGGGCAGAAAAAAGCTGTAAATCCAGGGAATAAACACAAGTACAAATGAATGGATGACAGCTTAAAAAATATAACCATAGCAGCATCAAGCCATGAGATTTCACACTGGTTTTGTTTAGTCTGCTTTGGGTTATGTGGGAAATGTGGAAAGCATGAAGCAAAAGCCCCCCTCCCTGCTAAACCATGGGCCTCAAATATTTAAGCCAGTAGGTTTATACCTCTTGACTAGGAAACAGGCCATGACCCTGGGGTACTCTCTGGAGTACCAGGCACAAAGAAAGATGTAGCATGATCAAAGCCATGGCCAGACGAAAGAGAGCAAAGTCAAGTGTCAGCAGCCCTCTGACCTTGTCTTTTCAATTAGTATTTAAATTCCAGAAAGGCACTAAGCGAGCATGCAGATACACAATTTTCTTCCTCACAATGCCTCCTTTCCAGTGACATGGGAGGTATTTAGATTACTGCAATGAAAGTTGTCACAGAACAGCAAGTGTATGGGTGAATTTTACTCCCCCTCGCCAAGGTTCAGAATATTCAGGTACTGAACCAATCTTTTTAACACTTCATAAAATTCATAAATACATGATGTGTTTTCCCCACTCATCCTCCCCATCTTGCAGAATGACATAGGGGGCAGTTGTAGCAGTTCAGGCTATAAGAAAATCAGTATCTGAAGCCATCTTTGTGCTGGCAAGTACTAGAAGTGGGAGAAGCTGTTTTAAAACATATTGCGTTGACACTGCAAATTCAGAGGCTCATCAAGATCATGAGAAGCAACTGCTTTGCTCAAAGCTGTCAGTGACTATTCAGCTGAAAATGATGACCTTGGATTCTGTTTTCTTTACTTAACATAACACACATAGGTGTGTTTTTTTTTTAAAATGCTGCTTTCTACTGACTTTGAAGTTGTATTAGCTTTGACATTTAATTAGTAATGGTATGAGGAGCAGCTTGAAAACCTCCAATGATTTTTAAGGCTATGTAGAGGGCAGCAGTGAGTTGCCTGAACTTTCTAGAAGCCCATTTCACATACCCAACAGTTAAGCTACTACTCCTGGGGGAATTCTGTGCCAAAAAAATAAAAATTCTACACACAATATTTTAAAGTTCTGCAAAATTCTGCAAACTTTATTTGTCAAAATAACACTATATAATCATGCCATTTTCAATTATTTTGGTAATTTATTTCAAAATACCTGTCAGCAAGTATGTCTGTAATAATACAGACACACACACAAATTCCCCCAGGAGGAGAGAGTTAAAGAAACCCCTATGACAACCCAGTTCCTGTTTCTCTGCCCCCTCCTCTCCAGGGCCCAGCTGGGGGGCCAGACACCCACAACCCCTTCCCCCCAGAGCCCAACTGTAGCCCCCCCCCAGCCCAGATACCCACCCCCTACCCCTCAGAACCCAGGGATCCAGAGGGAGAAACAGCCCAGTGCTGGGTCTGCATTGCGCAGTGGTGCAGAATTCCCCCAGGAGTACAGCTACAGGACCACTTGCATCATTTTATGATTGGCTAGTTGGGAGAATACTGCAACCTTAACTGGTTCTTTTTGAGAGCAGGTGGACTTTTGACCACACTATCAGAAAGGAGGAGTGGGGGGTTACTGGCAGCAGTCTCTGGAGAAGGTGTTTGTGGAAGTAAGTGTTTCAAAGCCAGCCATGGAAAGCTGAAGAGACGTCTTCATTGCCAAAGGATATGTTTTAGTGCCAGTGTTGCCACCTCTTTTAATGTTATCACAAGGCTTGCAATATTTATTGGTTTTCTTAAAGTTCCAGCAAGATATTGCATGAGAATCTTAGCTATTTTTTTTAAAGAAAGATTCTAGCCCTCATGATTGTGGTAAAAGGTTTGAAAATGTGACCCAAGGGCACCTTCAAGCTGAAACCCCAGAAATCAAGTAAATAGGACATCATATTTATTTATTTATTTATTTTTAAAATCTCATGATTTTAAGACAATCTCATAATTTTGGGACTTAATTCATGATTTTTGAATGTTTGAGGTTGGCAATGCAGTGGATCATTTTGGTTTGGAAGAAGAGCTTTTCAAGAAGAAAAGCAGAACTGGAAAAGTTGTTATTCTTCTAAGGGGAGTGGAATATTGACTTGCAGACTGACAATTGTCTTGCTTGAAGCCTGGTTGAATTCCTTCTATGGAAACACTAAGACCAGAACACTTAGTTTAGAAGTGACAGTAGAAGAAAGATATTTGTAAGTAGCCTAGCCAGTAGTTATTATTTACTGGCTATTTGGTATTGTACAAAACACAGAAGATGACATGCTTGCTGATTTGGAGTGCTTACCACCTAAACAGAGACAGAACAAAAATTAGGTGTGACAGATATGGCAATTTCCTGCAATATCTTTGGGAGACCTTACTGTCTTAAGCTTATGTATCATTGTGGGCCAGGGACTGTATGTAACTCCAGGGGTCAGAGTGACCACAGCTCCTCCAGGAACTAAGAACAGTGGGGGGAAATTCCCTCAGGTTATAACTCCTGCAGAGCAGTACCACTTTCTGGAGAGATTTGCATATACTAGTTCAAACTGGATTCTCCAGAGACCAACAGACAAAGAAAGGACTTCTGGATGAATAGCCTGAGTTTAAATTGACTCAGGGCCTTCTTTCTGATCTAGCAAATAGACAGGACCTTCTGTCCAAGTGGGGCCCCCATCCTTCCTGGGAAAGGCTTGAAAGGCCTATCAAGGTTCTAAAATACTCTGGTAAGCATTTAGCCTGCGTATAGGAACTTTTATTGTTTGTTATGTGGCTTCTCTGGTAATGCATTCACCTTAAGAATAAATGTGCTTGCTTAGAAAGAGCTGAGTGGTAACTTGTGACTGGTGGCAGTTATAGCTGTTCATCACCTTTGGAGAGAAAGCAAAGCACAGACAGTGGCCTCTTTACGCAGTCTGGCATGTTGGGGATATTACAGTGTAGGCAGGGAACTGTGCAGGCTGGAAAAACCCTGGTCAGGAGGCAGAGAGATGCATGTCTCTGCCCAAGAGAAGTGATGACTGAGGAGCCAGGAGACTAGAGTGGGTGTCCTCGACAGACCACAGAGGGGAATACAAGTGAAGTTGCCCTGAACTGGGAGATCCAGAGGAAGTAAAGTAGTAAATCATCTTTTTTGTGGAGACAGCACTTTTACAGAGGTGGATTAGTGGTTATGGGTTCCATGGAAGAAGAGCGCTTTAAACAGAAATTTGAAAGGAGGGCAGGTGCACTATATACTAGGATTGGGAGACACTTCCCGGTGTTGAAGTTGGCAGAAGTGGTTAAATTTATCAGAATGTTGTAACACAATTATTCTCAACCTCTCCTATGCCATGGCTTTATGTTACCATAGAAAAAGTATCCTCCCAGCCCTCCCCTGTGTAGCCATAGAAAAGGCGAGGTGGTCAGGTAGGGTTACCATCCGTCCGGGTTTCCCCGGACATGTCCAGCTTTTTCAGCTTTAAATGGCCGTCCGGGGGGAATTTCTAATAAAGTAGAAATGTCCGGGATTTCCCCCTTCCCCTCATGCAGAGTGCAGCGCGGCTGATTGGACGGCTGGGCCTGATTGAAAGCCGCTTGCAGCCACTGGGGCCTCTAGCAGCCAGAGTCCCTCCCCCTCCCCTGCTCCCTCCTGCCTCGCAGAGCAGCGTGTCACAGTGTTTGGCTCCACGTGGAGCCCGCAGCTCTCCCTTGGCCTGCTGGGGGGGGCAGGCAAGAGACAGGGAATGGGGGGTTAGATTGGTCGGGGGTTCTGGGCGGGGCTGTCGGGAGAAGGGGGTGTAGAGAGTGGTTGGGGCAGTCAGGGGACAGGGAGCAGGGAGCCTTAGATAGGGGGTGGGGTCCTGGGGGCAGTTAGGGTTGGGGGGGTCTCAGGAGGGGGCAGTCAGAGGACAGGTAGGGGTAGGAGGGTTCTGAGGGGGGCGGGGCTGGGGCAGGGCTAGGGCGGCACCCCGTGTCCTCTTTTTTGATTGTTGATATATGGTAACCCTACGGGGGGGTGCAGAGGCTGCAGGGCGAGGAGGAGCATAGAGGCTGCAGGGGCAGGGGGGCGCAGGGGTCTCAGAGGCTGCAGGGGCGGGGGGGGATGGAGGGGCTGCAGGGCGAGTGGGGAGCAGGGAAGCACTTAGCAAGCCCCAACCAAGATCAGAGTGGGAAGGAGGAGGGGGAATGCAGGGTGCTCAGAGGAGGGGGCAGAGTTGGGGCAGGGACTTTGGGGAAGGGGTTGGAATGGGGGCGGGGAAGGGGCGGGGTTGGGGCCGGGGCCGGGGCGGAGTTGGGGCGGGGTCAGGGCCCCGTGGAGTGTCCTCTTTTTTAAATGTTTGAATATGGTAACCCTAGGTCAGGATCTTCTGAAACCTGTTTGCTACCCTGCTAGGGTTGCTTCTCTGAGGGTGTGCAAACCTGTGCTGTTATAAAGTATTCAGGAAACTAGGGCCCACTGAAGTCAGTGGGACTATTCCCATGTTTAAAGCGAAGCACGTGCCTAAGTACTTTGCTCAGTTCCTTGCAGGACTGAGCCACTAGAAAGGAAGACATCACAGTCGTATGCAGTGCCTTCATGAGAGGATAATGTATTTTACACAGACCTACTGACTTGTCTCTGGTGTTGCTGCATGCAATTGGACCAGACGTGAGACAAAGCTTCAGAACAAAGGGAAGGATACTGTGTGATGGTGCAGGGAAACAGTCCCAACATTTAGGAGGAACAGGATGCTGGAATGAAAGGCTTTGTGGGTCCAGATGACCTCTGACCAAACTCAACAGAGACACACATAACCTCAAGCATGAAGGGACAGTCACTGGGTGGGCATCAGAGATCCTGATCACTCAATACAAGTGCTAGATCCACCTACAGACATGCCACAAAATCAAGAACAAAACCACAGATCATGGAAAGGGTGCAATCAGCTAAGCAATCAATTGAAAAGCAAAACTTTCAGGCTGCCTGGCTATCCTTAATTCAGGCAGTTCCTAACTTCTGAATGCTTGATTTTGCAACCTTAACACTTTTAATGCAGTTGTCTTAGCTGTAAGAGAAAGGCATTGTTTGAGTTAACTTGATTGTTCTGTAATCCAGTTTTGCATTTATATGAAAAAATTGCTTTCTTTCTAACTGCAGCTGTTGTAGGCAATTAAAAGGGGACTGGTGGGAAGTGGGGAGAACAACTACAAAATGCCTCTCAACCCTCTCCTGTATGGACTTAATTGTGACATAGAGTAAGTGGTGTCTAGCTGCACCATCCCAATGGGAGCTCTGCGAGACATTCTTCAGATGCTCTTAGGCACATAGAAGTTGAACAACTGCTACCACATCACCTTCTGTGGTGCATCTTACTGTCTCCTTGTGTGGCTGGCCAGATCAGCCGGCTGATGTGTAGGGGCAGGCTGGGACATGCCTCTGCATGCTCCCTGCTCTAAGTGGTGCTGTGTGCCCTCAGGGAAGTAGGGATGAGCATTCCTAATGCTTCTCAGAGTGCAGGGGCTGCCGTTCTGCCTGGCTCTCTTGCAAGCTGCTGCAATAAAAGCATGAAACACTGGAATTCTGGCAAGGGACCGCACTTTATTTCCTAGCTACATCCGCATGACATAGGTTGGGGTATCAAAAGGTTATCCCCCCCATCATGTGGCAGGAGCTAATATCCCTGACTCCAGTGGCTACTGTTATAGCTCCCTTCCTTCCCACCTCCCATTTTTGTTTGTTTTGAAAATCAAATGCATATAAACTGTAATATCAATAAAAATAACAACCACAAACTAATCCAACTATTTAATAAAAGTTAGAAGAAGAAACAGCTAGGATGGTGCTCAGAGTACAGCTGCCCATAAGTACCCTATCAGAACCTCAATGCCTTTTTGATCATATGGCAAGCCACTTCTTGTTCTCAAAACACTGCCTTCTGCAGTGTCCTAATCAGCTGATGAAGTGGATCTGCTTCCTGGTGTCTTTGTTTGCTGCTCCTCATGTTTGCCGTTGTGAATAACCAAGTGAGCATGTGTTGCTTTTGTCAGCGTGTAAGAACTGTCAGTAGCATTTTGGGTGTTCTCAAGTCAGTGTATTCCTTGGTCTCCTTTGGATGTCTTCAGTTCCTCTTTCAAGCCTGACCCTCAGGGTAATTATGACATAAGGCTTCGGTGATGAATCTAACATTCTCTCCCACTTGCAACAGGGAGTAACTGCTTGGCATATTTCTTCTGTTTTAGTTTCCTAGTGTAAAATTCTTTTGTCACTACTTCAAGGTTAATTATCTTTGGCTCAAGAAGCTTGTTGGATATTGGCATTAAGGTTTTGGCAATATTCTAGCAATGCTAAGTATTGATCCCTTGAATCTGCCAGGGCTTTCTTTAAAAATCAAATGATTTTATTTATACAGCTTTCTCATACTGTGCATTGTAAGGCCCCGATGGGGAGTGCTTAGGCTGATATGCCAAAGAGAACTGCAGAAATGACCAGCTTATGAACTGTGGACCATTGTCTGTTGCTAACTCCTCTGGAATTCCATGGAGAGCAAAGCAGGATTGTAACAGGAACCACTGGAGACTGTTGCTACTAATACAGCTGCAGAAGGCGAGTGGAGGCTAAATGTGCACCCATGTAAGGTCAGCCCTGTAGCTGGTAAGAATTTTATCTTGAACCAAGTCTAGTTTGTTAAGTTTTAGCACTAGGAAGTGGTTTATCTTTATTTCTCTTGTAACCATTTCTGCTTTAATGCCTTGTACTTGTACTCACTTAAAGCCTATCTCTTCGTAGTTAAATAAATTTGTTTTATTCTTTAATCCAAACTGATCCAGTGTTTTGGTTAAACAGGGCTCTGGGGTAACTCCATTTGAAGTAACAAACAGTTGGATATTGTTCCCTTACAGGGGCAACGGACCTCCAATATCTGGACTGTCCAGGAGAGAGCTGGACAGTGCAGAACACATGTTTTGGGGGGAAATTTGGGACTGGGAGTGTGATGGGGTCACCTTGCAGGTCATAACCAAAGCTGCTGGTGTCAGTGTTCCTGGAAGGCTGCAGTTATACACACACATTCAGGGTGTGACCTGCATGCTGGTTGGCTGTTTGTGAGGGGCTCAGGTTGGGAGCTACAGCACCAAAGCATTGTGAGGCACCCCAGGTTGCAAGGCAGGTGGTGACAAGGCTGCAAGGCAGCCCCTGACTGGCCGACACTGCACTTCGGAATGGGACACTTACTCTGCTTATAGTCCCAATGAAGTCAATGATGTTACTTAATAGTAGAGTAAGGCTCTAGTAAATGTGAGTAAGAGTGGCAAAATCTCGATCCAAGGCCAATATTTTTAAAGGTAATTAGGCATCACTCCACTCAGTGTTGCAAGTGACTTACGCACTTAGGAGTCTGTGTATCACTGAAAGTCAATGAGACTTAGGCTCCTAGGTATCTCAGTCGCTTTTGAAAATGAGACAGACATCTAAGTCACTCAGGTCGTGCAACACTGAGCAGAGTGATGCCTGAATACCTTTAAAAATATGGACTCACCTGACTAGAACTACAGTAAAAGCTGTCAGCTGACAAAATTGAGCACTTCTTATAACGGATCAGAGGACTTTTTGCACAGAGCAGAATTCAAGCGTATATTCTGTATAGCATTTACACTGGGGACAAATCCTGCTTGCAGAAATCTTGGGGGGCTGTACAAACTCAGATAAAGAGATACACCCTGCCCTGGAGAGTTCACATGCTAAAAGACACAATCAGGTCACGTAGGAGTGAAATAAAATATTAAAGAAAGTAAGGAGGCATTCCTAATGCATATTGGTTGAATCAGTAGTGTGACCTTATACAACCTTGTGGCAGACTGGCAAATCCCAAGGTTTGGAAACAGCTTTTACAAATTGTCTTTTAGACTATAAGCCCTTTAAGTTAAGGACTATAATTTACTATATGTTTGCACAGCACACAGTATAATGAGGCCATGATCTGGATGGGTTTGAGGTGCTAAAAACAATATAAATATAACAATTGATAATAATAAATTAACAAGCACATAGCTCTGAAGTCACTAATTCCTAGTATTTAGGCCTGTGCACTACACTGACAAATTACAGGCCTTGATATAAACTCTTCCTCCTGATGGTAGTATATCAGTACCAGAGAGATGTTGCTGTCAATGCAGGTGGAAATGATATAATCTAGAATACCACTGAAGAGCTCCTAAAGACTCATGCATGAAACAGCATATATTTCTGTGCATCCCATCTGTTTAATTACAGTCAGTGTTACAGCAATGATTTCGTTTTTGGTAGGCGTGAGATGCCAGAATATGAAAGAACAGGGACACGACAATCCAAATAAAGGTGTGGGTTGAAATCCATATGACCTGTTTTAGCCAAGCCTAACATCATGATCTCCTATCTCACTGAAGTGAGAGTCTCCTTAGGGTATGTCTACACTGCAATTAAAAACCCACAGCTGGCTCATGGCAGCTGATTTGGGCTTAAGGGCTCGGGCTAAGGGGCTGTTTAATTGCAGTGTAGATGTTTGGGCTCGTGCTGCAGCCCGAGGTGTGAGACCCTCCCCCCTCGCAGGATCCTAGAGCCCAGGCTGCAGTCTAAGCCCAAATGTCTACACCTCAATTAAACAGCCCCTTAGCCTGAGTCAGATAGCACATGTCAGCCGCGGGTTTTTAATTGCAGTGTAGACAATCAGATATCTGGGGAACTCCTGTTATAAAAAGACGAGGAGAGAGATTTGTCCTTTTAATTCCTCAAAAGAGTAATTGCTTGTTGCAGGCTGATAAGGAATGCCCAATGACATTGAAATCCTGACCATTACCTCTTACAACAGCATTATAATTAATTTACAGACAGGTGGCAACAATGATTTTTCTGAGTAGCCAAATTTATATTATATGTATTATTAATAACTAGCATTTGAAACTCAGCTGAAAGGTTTTGCCAAGTGCTAAAACTTGGTTAGACCTCAAAGCTGCCGCTTTGAAGTAATAAGAGAGAGACTGAAAAACTATAGCCAAGAGCTGCACACACCTCATTAGGGCCAAGCAATGTGGGAAGGCCAACCTGCAGCTTCCTGCTCAAGCGTGCTTATCCATTGGAAAGGGGCTTCAGGAAGGTAAGATAAAAGAGCCTTTCAAAGTGGAAGTGCACAGTGACGTTTTTATGAGCGCTAGTCATGAAGGCTTCTAAACACTGAACTCAGTCATTTACATAACCTACTTCACAAAGAAAACGAAGGCTGCTACAAGGAGCATAACAAGCACATTCTTTGAGGGAGGGGGAAGGTTGAGTTGGAGAACTTTGTTTTTATTATTACTGTTTCTAAATCTCACTGGTTTGCTCTTCATTTGTTTTCACTCATGAAAGGAAGAGTTTAACAAATATGGCTCTATCTTCCCCCCAAGAGTTCTCAGAAAAGCTCCCAGAATAAGAAACATATTTCTGAAAGAAAGCTGAGTCCTCTGACTTGGTTCAACAAAGTTCATGCGAGACCTTGCGGTATAATACATCTAAATGATTTGGCTCTTAAATAAATAAATAAATCAACAAAATCAATGAAAGAAGAAAACACTAAAGGCTAAAAGCCTTGTAAAATCGTTTTTAAAATGTCTGAAGAGTTTAATCCTCGATCTTACCACACAGACACTGGTGAGGCTGTGTGCTGGCAGCAAAGCAGAGTATTTAACTTTGAGAGCCGAAGTGCTGGGTTTAATTTTCAGTTTCAGACTAAACAGCGCGTCTGCAGTGAAAGGCAGGGCAGCGAGGACTCCTGAGTGAAATGGGGTAATGGAAATGGTTTCTTTGCAAGCTTTACTGATTGTGTAACCATGGAGCACCTCCTTGTGCATGCAAAAGAAAACAAAAATCAGAGAACTTTGTTTAGGCTTTAATAAGAACCCCCATTTTCCCTCTCTTTTTTACTGCAAAAAATTCTGTTGCTATTTTATTATAAAATGCTGCAGGCTAAAAATATATCCCTAATTTAAGCCATCTTGCCAATAAATCTACAAATACCTGGTAATCCAAAAAGGGTAGTTATGGTTTAATGACATACTCTTCTTGTCATCTTAATATGTTCAACTCCTAAAGGATTTAGAGCCATGCATTTAAAGATTTTTCAACTTCTTGAATATCTCTGAGCAGTCTGGTGGAAAAGGCAATAAAGTATGGACCTCTTCATCATGGCGCATGAACCAACTTTTTGAGTTCCATCTGCTAAGTGATTCATGTTACCACAGAGCTGAGCCTTTTCTTTTTCTACTTTGGACAGTTTGATTTAAAAATACATTGGGGCTGTCTCACTTAATGGATGGTGATTATTTCCTTTTGACTAGAAAACTTTATGGTAGTTTCTTTTTAAATGGAACATATCTAAACCCTATAATCTAATAGAAAAAAGCTCCTGATGGAAACCTATGCACAAAATACTTTTTCTTTGAAGACAAAGAAAGATTTATTAAAGTTTATACCTCAGTGTTCATCTGTTTTCCTCTTCCTAACTGTGAAAAAAAAATTGAACTAAAATAAATTACAGTTAACGCCTCATTATATAACATTCTTCTTTGGAAGACTTTGTTAAAGTGAAGGGGAGGCTGCCTAAAATACTCTATCTGTCCCTGTGTTGTTCTGATTTCAGTTTCCAGATTTTGTCTCAAAATAGCCATGGGAAATAGGGAGGAAAAAACCTATTCACTGCCCTCACTGTAGCTCTGCGGGGTCCTAGAGCTCAGGGTTTCATTGCGCCAGACTCCTTGTCTGGTTTCAATACAGTGCTCTTTCCCTCCCCGCCCCCCCCACCCATCCTGTCTGTGAGATCAGCCATTGGTAACTCTGGGAGACATTATAAAGTGCGATGTGGGAAACTAGAGATGAAAATTCAGGCAGAATGTGAGTGATTTGTTTTTTCTTTATTTCTCTCCTCCACCCCGCCCCCCATGTCTGTTGGGTGGCAGATAATCTTCAAAACCAGAGTTCAGAGATCAGAATCAAGCTACTTCAGCAGTCAGATGACCAAAAATTCAGCAAGTTTAGGAAAGATTTTTCATGCTGGTTTTCCCTTCACTTCATCAGATGCCAAGAGTCTCAAGTGCTATAAATAGGGTTGAGATAAAGCAAGGGGTATCATGGCAATACTCTAGTGTATTTAAACAAAATCAGGGATCATTAAAAATAAAGTACAGATTGTGAGCAAAATTTTCAAAAGCGCCTAAATCCCATTTTCAGAAGTGCATAAGTAACTTGACTTTTAATGGGACCTAAGCTGCTTACACTTAGGTGCTTTTGAAAATATTACCTTGTGTCTATAACCACAGTAGTACCATAATATCAGTAATCACAGTAATCACCATGATAACAGTGCTCTGATCTACTACTGCAACAGGATGCCTGCAATTTCCAACCCTTTGCACAGGCCAGCACAACACTGGGATAAGGGTGGCTTTTGGAACCTTCAAGTTAGAGCCAATGAACAAGCAAGATTGCTTACTACCAACATACCAACAGAGGCAGGCATGGTGAGAGTTCTATTCCAAATGATGTGGACTCAGCTGGGGTTAAAAACATTTTTAAAATGTGTGTGTGTTCTGTGATTTTGTGGGTTATGGATTTCTGTGATTTTTTTTTAGGGTTTTTTACTAAGGTCCAGTTAATGCACATGAGGGGGCACGCTGGTATGCCTGCATGGTCTTAGCAAAGGTATTGGTATCATGCTCTGATTGGCTGCCCATATGTGGTAATGTCCAGAGACAGCAATCAGCACTGGTGTAGTGTGATATCACTGTGATTTCAAAGAAAACAATTCTATAACTGCCCGTCATTAATATAGTAGCTGTGTAATGTTTCCTACTCATATTCTAAGGGGTTTTTTGGTGTGTGATTGTATGGGGGGAGGGATTGGGGCTTATCACTTAATCTTCCAGGGACAGTTTCCAGAGTGAGACTTTATAAAATGCCAGAAATACTGAGGAATCCTTAAAGAATAAAATGTTTTTCTCCCAATCGTCTTCTCCCAGGAAATGTACATCAATAAATGATGATTGAGCACACAGCTATTTCCACTTACAAATTGTTTTTTTAAAATTGTGCTTGGTATGTAAGGACCATAACTGACAATAACAGGCAAAGACTTATATTTAAGAGATGACTATGTATTATATTCACTGGTTCATTTAATCATTCTGTGGTTCCTATATTTTCCCAAAATTTCTTATTCTATTTCTGCTACTTCATAACTAAATGTTTGTATGTATTACAGTACAACATGTGAAACCAGTCTGAAAAGACCAACAGGCTTGGAGATTTCAAGCACTGGGTAATAGATATCTTTGTGTAGGAAATTAAACTGTGAATCAATTTTGTCATCTGAGACGATGTGGTACAATTCTGAGAGGAACGATCTGATGCATCAGTGCTTCATCTTCCACCCTTTCTGATGTAGTTGATGATCTGTAATGTCCTTGTATTATTTTAGTACATCCAAGCATTTAAAGACCTAATCCCAAACCCACAGAAGTCAATGGGAGTCTTTCCATTGACTTAACTAGCTTGGTATTAGGATCTATGAACTTGATTGTAAAAGTTGCTAAACACTCAGAACTCTATAGGTGTTCCATGAAATCCTGTCTCCTGGATCCGATAAATGTCTCTTTTTTGAAGTAACACTCCAACTCACATCACCTTCAATGATCAGTGTGATGGGGCATACAGGCCACACACTGGCAAGGATGGGGTTATTGAGAGCCTGTGGACCAAACTGCCTCTGCCCCACCACACCTGTAACACGTCAGGAGTGAAGAGGGATACCCATCTTGATTTGAGACTAACCAAGAAGGAGATTAGAGCTCTGTTTCTCTGTTGGTGAGAGAAGCCTGGTTTCAGCCAATAATCTGAGACCGCCTGCTGCCTGGGCGAACCTCCTGGGGGATGGGACAACTGAGACCACTGACTGGCTGAATGAAGACAAGCCCTGAGTAGAAGGGTGGCATCCTGCCAAAGACTTTTTGGACAACCCTAGTTTTCAGTTCATAGTATTCCTTTAGTTTATAACTTTAATAGCTTGGAAGGGGTGAGACTCAAGTGTGCCTTGGCCAGAGGGCTAAAGTGCCACTGCACCAGACAGTGAGAGGTGGCAACCAATCGTTGGAGTCCCTATGACAGCCTGAGTAGGGTCCTGTTGGGGCATCACGGAGAGAGGCCCTGTCACAACTGGTTTATTGATTATCTTTGTTGTTACAGATATAAGACAAAGTCCAAGGTTTTCAAAAACAACTAGTGATTCTGGGAGTTCTAATTTTTTGATGTCTTTCTGGAGACACCTTCAAGCGGTCTGAATTTAGAGAGTGGGTGCTCAAAATTTCTGCCAATCAGGCTCCTCTAAGGTTGCAAGTTGGGTTTTTATTATTATTCTTTTTTATTTATATTTTTATTTTATTATTATTAAAATTATGGCACTCAAAACAGAATCACAGAAATGAAATGCTGGAAGGGACCCCAGAAGGTAATCTAGTCCAGCGGTTCTCAACCGGGGGTCCGTGGTCCATGATATGTGCTTGGGTTGTAAACCTGGTGCCCCAAGCCCCCGGGGCTGAGGCTGACCCCCGGCACTCCCATGGAACAAGGCTCCCCCAAACTGCAGTGCTTTACCCAGAGTGGGGCAGTCCCGAGGGAAGCTCCAGCCCCACCCCCTACTTTCCCCAGTCCCTCTCAGGCCCAGCCCTCTGTCCAGGTCATAGGGGAGAAGCCAGAGGCACACAATGTGGGGCAGCTGCTCCTCTGGCTGGTGGTGCCATGGAGTGGGCAGCCGTGGCATTCCGCCGTCGGCTGCTGGTGCCCGGGGTTGCGGCTGCTCCTCATTTCCCAGCCCCCTTTGACTACTCACGCAGCTGGTAAGAGCTGCCTGGGCAGGGCTGTGTCTTGCTGAGGTGAGTCAGGGGGTGGAAGTGGCACTCCTGGACCCTGCTATGCAGAGCTGGCCCAACAGATGTTTGTCTAAGTTGTCTTAATCATATATCACTGCAGGAAATCTTGGCTAAATTATATGATATAAATAATGGCAAAACTTTTTATTTACTGGCAATGGTAATTGTTTTTTTAATAGATGCACCCGCCCACCATCATTCTCAGTGACGTTGCCCAAATATACTTCAGACACCCTTTTTGCTGTGTCTACTGTTAGGGACATTGTGGGTCCTTTCAGCTCTGGGCTCAGTTTTCAACTCCATGTAGTTCATCCCCTAAGCATCTTCTGCCAAATATGCTTCTGTGGACTCCTAACCACAACATAAAACATAAAGATACTCTGCACACAAGCACCATCTGCTCTTCTCTGTTTTGAATAGCCAATGGGATGTAATGACCAGTGCTGATTCAGGGAGGTGTAGCCTTTCCTTTCAGCACCAGTGGGAGCAAAAAGTCCTCTGAAGACCACTTCAGAGTGGGGTAAGACTATGAATCCACTGACTACTCCTTGGCATGTATCTAGCTATATTTATATTTATCTCCTAGCATCATAGTACCTAATGGAAGCAGGATGGAAAAGACCTCCCCAAAGACTTCAGTCCCTTACAGGCATTCTACCTCAGAACACACCCGATTTGGTCCAGGACAAAACATCATGGAGGTGCATAACACACTCAGCATCTTCTACGCTGTCCAGACAGCATGAGAACAAATTAAACATAGTGCCCAATGGATAGCTTTTTAAAGGTATTTGGGCACCAAAATCAAAGGGAGTTAGGCACCTAAATACTTGTGAAAACCTGGCCCTGAATGCTTTACAACCATTGATCAAATCACTAGTGGGAAGGAGGGAAGCACTATCGTCCCCAGTTTTACAGATGGGGAGCAGATCCCCAGATCCCATAGGCACCGGATAGAATAGACCAGAGGGGGCTAAGCCTCCCCTGTGGCACAGCCGCTGACCTGCTGCCTTTGAGAGCGCGGATGATTGGGTTGTGGTGGCTCTGCCTGCACTCTGCCCCCAAAGTCCCCTCCCGCTTTTTGCCCTTGACCCCATCTCCGCCTCTTCCCATCCCTGCTCTGCCCCTCCGCTGAGGCGCCTGCCACTTCTCATTGAGTCCCTCCTCTCCTCTCCTGAGATGCCCCCACCTCCTGTCGCTTGCTGAGTCCCTCCTCTCCTCCACCCCCCCTCACCCAAGGTCCCCACCGCCTGCCACTCGCTGGGTCCCTCCACCTCCCTGTGCCCCCCCCGCCACTCAGGGGAGGGGGAGGGCCATGGGGGAGAGGGAGTGGAAGAGAGGAGGGACTTGGTGAGTGGTGGGCAGGCGGGAGGGGGGGCCTTGGGGGATGAGGCCTAGCATGAATGGGGCCTGGGGCAGAGTGTGGGTGGAGCATGGGCGGGACCATGGTCCAGGCACTGAGGAAGTTTCCGGCACTCAGGCCAGCCTCCCCACGCGCCACCCATGCCAGATTCTCAAAGGTATTTAGATGCCTAACTCTCACTGATTTCTGTAGAAGTCAAGCACCTAAGTACCTTGGAGGATGTGGGCCAGAGAGACTAAAGACCAGATTTTTAAAGGTATTCAGCCATCTAAAGATGAAGACAGGTGCTTTGTAGGATATTCAAAAGCGCATGGATACCTAATTCCTATGGAACCACAAGGTGATCCTTCGTTCGCCCTCACAGAGGGGAGCCAGCAGTGCAATGGATACTCTAGCCCTGATGCTGTTCAAGAGCCTAAGGAAGATATTTCCCTCCCTTCCACAGAAACTCCCCTCCAGAGCAGAGTCTGGTTTCTTGGGCTACGCACTTGGGGCAGGATTAGGGAAATGCTTTGAGGGAATGGATCATGATGTGTGCATGTATTTGTAATTCACTTTATAAAGACCTGCTGGGCATACTCTATATTCTTGATGAAATGGTGGAAATGCTAAGTAAACCCTTCAATAGCTTTATCATAAGTGTTTTCAATAGGTTTCATAAGGGAAAATGTTCAAATCGGCCATGATCAATGCTAGTTCTTATAAAGGTGAATTTCATTGTAGAGAGCTATACTTGTGCTGGCTCATTGGTTGTCACCCTCTGCCTAACAGGTGTTTGCATTTCCAACCTGATGCATCTACACAATTGGTAAGCGCTTTGTGATAAAAGGCATTATTTAAATGCAAAATAATAGAGTAATAACAATGCTTAGAGCTTGCCCAGTTACTTTTATCTTCAGATCACCTTACAAACACATGAACTGAGCTCTTCAGATTGGCCTTGTGATTTGGGACTTTTTTAAAGGTGATTTTTCTCCCTTCCCCTCCTTCTTCTTGGCCATGTAAAATCCCAGTTGGCTTGTTTAACTCATTTAATGAGGAGTTTCTGGGAAGCAGCAGTCTCAGAAATGTCACTCAGTATAGTTACAAAATAAAGAAAAATTACATAAAATATTTAGAACTGAGGAAATCCAAATCTTAGACCAGTTTGGGGATCTACAAAGAGCCTAGGGCTCAGTAACATTCTTTAGATTCTGCTCAGAAGTGATGTCATATAAACAACAAGAAACTCCCTTCCAAAAAACATCTGACTTCCTCTTCTAACCCCTAGTTCTTTAATACAGTTTAGTTTATTGCTTCAGCTGTTTACAAAATCAGTCACTAAACTGCTAATCATTACTTGTTTGTTTTTATTTTTTCTTTCTGAACAGACATCTTTTGGCGTGCTGTCAGAGCTCTCAAAATCTGTCCTGGGGGGGGGGGTTCTTGCTCATCATAACAACCTTGTGGCACCTTGTCATGGTAACATCCTACTGCTCAAAGAAGACTAGAGACAACTTCCTGTAGAAACCACACCCAACAATGCTACACCTTCATCATCTGAAGTGATAGGAGTTGCTTTGGAGTGAGTCTAAGGGCTTGTCTACATTACAGAGCCATGGCTAGTATAGCTATGGCAGTATAGCTATGCTAAAGAGCCCTCTAGTGTAGACGCAGTATAAGCCAACAAAAGAAGCTCTTCTGCCATCATAGCTACACCGTCTACTGGAATGATATTAGCTACGTCGTATGCAGTGTTGTTGTAGACATTTTGGTCCCAGGATATTAGAGAGACAAGGCGGGTGAGGTAAGATCTTTTACTGGACCAACTCTCATCAACAGAAGTTGGTTCTATAAAAGATATTACCTCACCCACTTTGTCTCTCTAATTAGCTATACTAACAGAAGCATTCTTCTGTCGGCATAGTTATGTCTACATCAGTGGTTTTATTGGCATAGCTATGTTGACAAAGGAGTGTGATTATTTATTTTCAAAACTTTGTGGTGTAGACCAGGCTTAAGCACTCAGCCTATGCTGCACTGTCAGGCGGGAAAGTGAGAGGTTGGGAATAGAAATCAAACTTGTCTCTTTCCTTTCACACTGGAGAGCAGTGCCACCTCCTAATTTTTTAACCTGCAATTCATCAGCTTGTTGTTACTCTAATTCAGGGTTCGGCAACCTTCGGCACGCAGCCAATCAGGGTAATCAACTGGTGGGCCGCAAGACATTTTGTTTACATTGACTGTCCACAGGCAGGGCCCCCTGCAGCTCCCAGTGGCCAGGAACAGGAGCTGCAGGGGCCGTGCCTGCGGACAGTCAACGTAAACAAAATGTCTCGTGGCCCCCAGCGGACTACCCTGATGGGCCGCGTGCCGAAGGTTGCTGACCCCTGCTCTAATTTTTATTTATTTTATGCTAAACAACTTTTAGAGTTATTTTAAATATAAACATTTGAGCTAGTCAAAACACAGAAAAACAGTTTCAAACTTGACCCATTTTCCATGAAAGTTTCTTAAAATTTAAGATCAATTTTTTATCAAAATCATGTCCAAAACTGTTATAGAATATTTTTGTTCACAGAAAGCTGCATTTTGGGTAAGCAAAAATGTTTAATGATGATTTCAAACATAATTTAAATTTAAAAATTTGATTAAAATGTCACAAACTTTCACAAAAAAACAGAAACATTTCAAAAATATCAACAATTTTTGGCAAAAGATTCCATTTTTTAAAAAAAGGCCAAATTGCTATGAACTTTTTGTGCAAAAATTTTGACCAGCTCCAACAACCGTTCTTACCACTGCCCTTGAAGTCTCTGTAAACACAGCCAATATTTGCTTAAAATAAATAAATAAACAAACAAACAAAAAGCAAGATAACCAAATGTTTTGAAGATTCTTTTGCAATGATGCTTGTCATCCCTATACAATAACTTTCAGGTAAAAACTATATGTGCTATTGGACAATAAAGCTTCCTGCCTCTTATGAACTGTAAACTTCCAATTCTCAGCCTCAATAAACATAGAATAACTAGATTTATCCTTATGCGCGAAGGGACTGATTCAAAACCCCTTGAAGTCAATGAGAAGATGAGTGAAGTCCAATGGACTTCAGTCCCTAGAGGATTAAACTTATGTGATACTGAATAATTGAGTCAATGACATTGAAGGCATGCCATTCCTTGCAAAGGGTAGGCAGCACTTCAGAGGTTCAAGTCGCTGGAGCAAAGTTTAGACCCCAATTCAGGAAAACACTTAAGCCTATGCTTAACTTTAATAATGACAGGGATTCTTTCATGAATCAGGACCTTAATTAGCAAGTAAGACACACAAAAAATGTACTTGATTTGCCTTTGTACCTATTCAAAAATAATGCTTTTCTCTTTTCCTCGTATTGCTGTTATTGTGTTCGTTTGCTTTTTTTTTTTTAATTTAAGCAATTTATTTACTATTAGGTAAAAAAGTTACTTAACTGCTGGTAAAATATATTTGGACTCATGTTCTCTCTTCTGAATTCAGTTATGAGATTCAGAGACTCTAACATCTCTGATTTTTAGGGTCCCCCTCCATACGGATCATTAAACAGTTTCAAAAGCTTGTAGACTCAGACTATTTCTATTCTGCAGAAAAGATAAAAATAAAACATGTCCTGTTCCCCAAAAAAACGTTGATAACCTTCATGATGTTTCCCTAAAAAATATCAATTTCTTTTGTATTACTTAAGAACGCAGCTAATCCATATGCCATCAGCTGAGGATCCAGCTGTTACAAATCACTTAAAAATGAGGAAAGTGGCTACTTAGTCCTTACTTAGTCACTTAAATGAGAATATGGTAGATCTTACTAGTAAGATCTGTTTGTTTTTTTCTGGTGACTAAAACATATTTGAAGTGGATACCTGAGAATCTTTCGAGATTTTTAGATACCTATCCTTCACGGAGACTTTAAACTTACTGATGGCTTGCAGTTAGATTTTCCAGTGCAAGTTCACCATGGTGTGTGTGTTTCCCCATTGATACAAGTCACCTAGTGACCATCATGAATACATACAGATCATATGATTTACATGTTTGCATTGATTCTGTGGACATATCTCTTCCCAGTGGAACTTGCTGTTGCATTTACCACCTGCAAGATGGGGAATCCTCAGGGTTCTGTGGATGTTTGACGATATCATAGGTGTTTACATAGCACTGTCATGGCCTTAAACTGGACAGCAGCTGTCCATAAAAGGAGATTTAGAGAATGCCTGAGACCTGGAGAATGCCTAAAACCTGGGAGATGGTGACATTTACAGAACTGTTATGGCTACAAGAAGAACTATCTGTTTTTGCTTCTGTGCCTTTTAAAATGCAAAACAATCAACAGTCGTTCCATCTGAGTTGGCAAGAAGGGTAACAACTGGATGTAAACTAATACTAATCCAAAATCCTTGAGAATGAACATCTCCAGAAATTCAAACCACAGCATTCAATGATAAGTCTGATCAAGGGTTATGCTTCTTTTATTCAACCAAACTGTGGCAACATGCTCACTATCACATAGCAGTGCTTGAACGTAACCTTTCAAAGCCCCGCTGATGAAGGAAAGATATGCTTCTAACTTAATCCAGACTGCCACATGGAAAAGCCATCTGTGAGGATATTTTGAAGGAAACAGATGGAAAAGGAAGAGATTCCTCTGAATGCAGTGTAAGATTTACATTATCCTCATGAACTTCCATGTAGTCCGCATGTTTATATAATTTATCACTATTTCCTTAGACAGCTCAGATTAGGAAACTCGCATGAGCTCATGTTCTTGCTGTTAATTCTGAGTCTGAACTCCTCTCCTTTAAAGGGAAATTCAGTAGTGTAAAAGAAAAGAAAGAAAGGCAATTGGACAGAGTGAAGGCCAATTGTGTCAGCTCACAAACTTCCCATTGCTACCTCTCCTCCTTTTCAGCCTTAGAGTAATTTTGGTATGTGTGTACCCATGATGATAGTCTACATTCATTACCATCCGATAGAGCCGAGTGACAGCAAGAGGCTTTGTAGTTTTAGAGCAATGCCTATTACAGCTGCTATGGTAAAGGCCAGTCAATACTTGTGTTGAAAACCACTGCTGCCAGGGGTTTAAAAAAAGTTCTTTGAGTTTACCTTGGCATACAAATAACTGCATTCATATTTATAATGTATCTGTTTGTAAAAAGAAGTTTAGCTATAGTTCTAGTGCTAGATTACCTTTTAGAAATCAAGAGTTATTTACTTCCATGTTAAATACATTCTCTACTTGATTTCTAGTTTTCTATAAATACAGCAAAGTTCAGAGATTAAAAGTGGGAGTTCCAAAGGGGCAATTCTTAACTCTAGTGCTCACCATGGAGAGGAATCCCTCTGCCGACTTTTGGCTGCAGCGCAGCTGCAAAGCTGCACCAAGAAGGCTATTGCATCCCAGCGGCTGAACCCCGACCCCCCACAGCAGTGAGTCTCAGAGCCCAGGTCCACAGACTTGGGCTCTCTGCGCCTGTGCTATGTTGCTAAAAATAGCCATGTGGCTATTCTGGCTTGGGCTGGAGCTCAGGTTCTGAAACGCCCCTCCCCTCCGAGGCTTCAGAGCCCGAGCTGGAATGTCCACTCGACTATTTTTAGTGCTGTAGCATGGGCCCAGCAAGCCTCAGTCTATAGACACGGGCTCTGAGACTCGTTGGTGCAGGTGGGTTTTTTTGCCATGTAGACGTGGTCCCTTCTGCTGCCTTCTGTGTGGGGAGGGGAGGATAGTAGGATCCAGGCAGCAATGGGTCTTCTGGTCCAAGCCTTCTCTTAGTCTACCTTTACCCTGTCCACTGTGTAGTACTGCCCATCTGTGGAGAGGAGCTCTGCAACATGTAAGAAGCATGCACCTCATGCAAGGCCCCACCCAGAATCCTGTCCCTCTTTGCACAGCCAAACTGTGCCTGGAGTCTCCGCCGGCTGGGAGGGATGGTGAATTTGTGCTTAAGTGTGGAATTCTTACTGCATTATCCTGAATGTTATCTCCACCATTAGGGGAGTGTAATATTATTGTATCAACACCATTCATTCATCACAGCTGTAGTTTTATTGATTTTTTTTTAGAAACTGGACTCCTACACATGCTTTTGGAGAGCTTATATCTTTTTACCACTAGAACTTTCTGTTTCTATTCTTAATTCAGGTTATTTTACAGCAATACATTCAAACCATAAGATAGTCTAGCAAAAGTACTATTCCTTCAAAAAAAGCAGACCTATATCAAGAAGAGTTCTGTACCCTTAGCAGTCCATTTATATTCATCAAAGCACTAAGCACATGCGTAAGTACTTTTCTGAATATGGATGGACTTAAGCCCATATGTAAACACTTGGCTGAAATGGGGCCTATATATAATTATACTGAAAAATATTTAGTGGACAAGTTGGGTTTATTTTCTTGTGTGGTTTTAATTGATGATTTAAATGATCAGTGCATTTTTCCATTTATTAAGTACTAATTGCATTACTTACAATAAACATTGCTAATTTACGTGCTCAAGAACCAAGGATATTAAGGTAATCTACAGAATTAATTCATATAAACATTTCTTACCTGAGCAGGCTTCTTCTGAACCACTTGTTGTGGCTGCAAAGAAAAGTAAAGATTAGCCCTTTTATGAACAAGAAAATACATTGAGGTCATATTTCATTTTCTAATGTCTGAAATAACATATAGACAAAGGACCAAATTCGAAGATGATGTGAAAAATAGTGGACATCTCCTGCACTCACTCAGACACCCTAGTCATACTTACATCCCCTCGCCCAATGTGCAAAGGTGTCTCAGTTGATGTAATGCACACTGTGTGGAGGCAGACATATATGTAAGGGTAAGTTAAAGCAAGGTGAGGGCTGTGTTAATATGCACCTTCCTCCAGCTCCTCAGGGTGTGTATTAGAGCAGCTTTACACATCAGAAGAGGGGGTTTAAACAGGTATGGAGTCTGAATGTAGAGGAGTCTGTTACCGTAAGGGAGTCTGTCTTATAGCATTTTCTATATCCCCTCCAAATTTGTCCCCAAAGATGCTATTTTAGCTTAGTTTCAAAAGTAATTTTATTGATACTGTGTTAGATTTTGATATGTGCACGTGAGTACATATCAAATAACTTTTGGGAGGCTTATATTACCCAGAAATTTCCCTCATATCTGACACTGGGCATTCTGTAAGCAGGCTGACCCCCATTCAGTCTCTCAGAGCTGTTTGTGTGGATACAGGTGCACATTCATACTCCAAAAGTGGCATTTCTATGGTCCTATGTTCTGGCTGGCCTGGGAATGGGCGCACAACACCATTGCAGACCCCTGATGATTTTACTCATTCCAGCAACACAGTTAATTCCAGCAGAGGATGGGGGGACAGGCGAGCTAACATAAATACACCAAGCTCCTTGAGCCTAGGTCCTATCTGAAATACTATCTCTGTAGCTCTGATTACCTGTAGAGCATGACCTACACAGGTCTTGGTAAAGGCACAAAATAACAAAACTACTTAGCACTCATAGAGGGTGAAATCCTGGCCTCACTGAAGTCAATAGGAGTTTTCCCAATAACTTTAATGGGGCAAACTTGCACCCACATATTTTTTTTTAGATATATTCAACGTACAGTAGTGGCATCTAATGATTTTCTTCCTGGCCATTGCTTTCTGGATGTGTTGCCTATTCCCAACTTTGCCTGTTCCTAGCTCAAGACCTGTGTTTGTCTCCTTACTTGGGCATAAGCCAATAAGTCATTTGGATATCCAAAGGCTAGTTTTCATTATAGTGTGTTAGAAAATAGCTTAAACTTTTCAAAATAAACTATTTGATGTATCTGGGCCTTAAGAGCAATATTTTAGTGGGTGGGAAAAATCAATGAAAATGTAAAACAAAAGTGACTGATGCTAGGATCAATTCAGACTGCCCACCACAAAGCATTCTATTTTAACAATAGATACTTTGTTTACCTGCAATATCTTTCTAATTCTATGGAGTCCTGTTACAGATATATTTTTGTATCTGTGCATAAACCTCTAAGGAAATACTAGAAAAGAAAGTGAAATTTATTAAGTCCATTTTTAAAAATCTTAACATTTACCCTTTCTTTTCCATTAGATATCTGTGCAGTGGAGAAGCAATCAAAAATGCACTTTTTTGTTGATGTCTTCCCCAGGTGACTACAGGCCCTGGACTGATTAGCACATTTGCTGCCTCTTGGGAAATGAGTGTTGGTGCAAAGAGATTATTTGGTTCAAAAGAATCATTTGTAAGAATAGAATTCATTGAGCTCATCAATAATCTCAATCATTAGCACTTCCCTGACTTTTCTTCCCCCTGCTGATTACACCTGTACACATGTTTACTCACAAACCACACAAAATCCATGGACATTCTCACTGGCTGACTTGATTCCTATAGCTCAGAAATCCCCATTTTTTTTGGCCGTGGACCCTGCATTCATGTGACTGTTGCACACTATAGCTCAATGAAATCCACTGAAAGAGCTGCCAACTCACCAAATTTTCCATGAATTAGCTCCTGACACTTCAATGAGGGAAAAGACAATGTCTGAAACAAGGCCAGCTCTGGCACCTTGCCTAGTATGTGTCACAGTAATTCTACCAGCTGCCCTTCCACACAGCACTTCATACTTTTCAGACCACCGAAAAGACCCTTGAATACTTTCAATACCAGTTGGGGTTAGAGCTGCCAGTATGTTTTCCCAGCCTCTGGCACCCGGTGGCTTCAGATTGAACCTAGAAAGTTTTGTGTGTGTTTGTTTTGTTTTTATTTTTATGAATGGCTTTAGTAGAGGACTCTGATTGAAGCACAATACTGCAGTCATTCATAAAAAGTGAAGGGAAAATGTTGTACTTTGCCTGCCTGGAAACTGTTTCTGATACTGACCAAGTTTTATGAGACTCTTACTCACTCGGGACCTTTGCTATCTTACTGCTGAGAGCAGTTTGCTCCTTGCTAGCTAGAGTTCTTGTGATTCAAAATACTGTGGATTTGTGGTCTTGGATATGCTGCTTATTTTGCTTTTATAAGGAAGAACTGTATGACTTAGATTAAGCTTTAAAGCAGGGGTCAGATCCTCAACTGGCGTAAATCAGCATATTCCCTTGAAGCCCATGACATTTAAAGCTTTGCCACTTAGAAAACAATGATTTGTATGGGCTGGGCTCCTGCAGTTTGAATCAATGAGTGCTTTGTTTGCATAAGGGCTGCAAATATTGCTTGGTAAAGTCAAGCGAGATTTAGTCTGGTCCCCTGAGGCTTGGAGTATCCCCTGCCTTGAAGGCAATGAGAGAGTTCAGGGAAACTGACTCTGCACAGAATCAGGGCCTATGTGTCCTGCTCTAGTGATGCTTTCTTTGACTGTAGTGGCTGCATATCTGTTGGCTCCTTTGTAAACTCTTTGAAAAGCTAATGATGTAACCTCCTCTGCTCACTAAGCTTTCACTTCATTGTGTTAACAGATCTCTGCATCTTCCAATGAGTGTCTTGAAATGAGACACCTCTAATTCAAAAGGCTGTTGCATTTAAATGTACAACTTGCTGGGGCGAAAGAGAATTCATCTTGGATATTAAAAAAAGTTAGCGCCTATAAAAAAATGCCAGAGACAAAGGACTTTAAAGAAATCCTTTGGAGCAAAATAACATTGTACACAGAACTGGAGAGCCCTGAATAAAAGACTCCATCAGCTGAGAGTGTCACTTATGGATTCTGTACAGCAAAGGGTGGTATCTCTGACTGTTCTCAAAGATGTGTAGTCTTGTTTATTTCAAAGATCACATTTGGGGTAGCATATAACTTTCAAGTCTTATTTTTTGCCTAGTTTAAAAGTAGACTATTTTATATTGTCTGGAATATCAGTCACAAGTCTGGACACATGAAAGCAAAATTCATATCTTTTGGTCAAACACGATTATAAGACAGTCTTACGCTGCATCCTCAAATTCATGCAAATACAAAGCAAAAGTGTTAAAATGCTGGCAGATATTAAAAATATTCCTGTGAGAAGAGAACTTAAATAGCAATAATTTCTTTTAGTATAAAATGGAAACTAGACTAGAGCAGGATTTTCTTCACCAACTTTAAAATTGTGTTGTTTTAGTGTGCTAGCTAAAGCAAAATAAAATTAACTGTATACTTTCATGATACGATACTGAACTTTGGATGGAAAAAAACAACTGTGGTGACAACATGAACAGACCTTTCAGATGTCTTGTCCTCAGCTTAAACTTCACATAGTTAAATCCCAACTCCTTATCTTTCCTAACAAACCTTCTTCACTTCCTTCATCCTCTATCACTGCTGACAATCACCACCATTCTCTCTGTCACCCAGGCCTAGGGATTAGTTTTGACTTCTTTTCTCTTGCCCTGACATCCAGGTCATATCCAAATCCTGCCACCTTTTCCTTCTCAACATCTGAGATGCATCCTTTCCTTTCCCTCCCCACAGTCAAATCTCTTGCTCAGGCCTCATTATATCCTGCCTCAATGACTACAACATCCTCCTCTAAAAAGTCTATAATATCAGATATTGTCTACCTGTGTAGGGAACTACAGACCCTGATCTAATCACTTCTTAACCCTTCTCTTTGTAGACTAGTTTGAGCTTGTTTACTCTCTCATTGTAAGACATGATCTCCAGACCACAAATCATTTTTGTAGCTCTTCTTTGAACCCACTCAATTTTTTTTAAACTGGACACATTATTCCAGCAGTGGTTTCATCAGTACCAAATACAAAAGCAATATCATCTCCATACTCCTGCTCAATATCACCGTTTATATTTCCAAGTAGGAATGCCAAGTTAGCCCTTGTTAGTGTTTCATACCTGGGCTTTCACAGACTTTGCTGAAAGCTATGCAAGTAATCCTTCCAATGTTTTCAGTATTAATTGGGAGACTTCTATAACTGAATTATAAGTTATATTTTGAAACTTCATGGTGCTAGCTGGAAGAATATGTGTAGCTTTTCCTTTAAATAAAATGAACAATGCTGGAACACTTATATAATGATTACAGATGAAAATACTATGCATGAATTCAATCCACTAATTGATTTCTGTCCCCAAAGTGCTGCAATCCACACTGTTCTTAAGTATTAAAAGATTGCATTTGGATCTGTCTCTCTCCCTTATTAAAGTGAGCTTAGTGCTGTGAAAGGTGCTAGATGGACAATCCCTGGAGACTAAAGTTCTCTGTTTTACCCACAAGCGAGTACAATATCAACACTGACAATACAATCATATGTCGGTAGCTCTGTTGGTGAGATTAGCAAGAAAGGTGAACACTAATGGCAGTTATGATGGTTACACTAATGCCAACTAAGTACTGTATTGAGACAATCAACTCATTACATAGGTCACCCTAGCATTTGTAGCTCTAATTTAACAGAAGTGTAAAATGATATGTACAAATCCCTGCTGACCTACACATCCAAGAAGGTTCAAGAACTCAAATAATACTAGCTAAACTGAAATTAATCCAAACTAAAAAATATATCCCTCCAAACAGTTTCAAGAGGTGGCACAATTATTCCTGTTGTAACCCCAACCTCCCTCAACCAGTTTTAATCCAACTTTGCCCCCGCCTACTTGACAACTGTGCAAAACATGCATATTTGGCGATCCATGTTTTGGCAGATTGGGAGTGGATTCTTAGTTATGGACAAAGGCTGCTTTTAGTTTCTTAACTGCATACATGAATCCACAATGCAGAACTTGTGATATATTGGCTTATATATATGCATATTCTTGCCCTCTATCCAATAGAACCAGGTATGCAGGTTTCTCAGTTGGAGACTACTGTGCACTACAGTGGTTAGAGACCTAAAAACAGTATATATGTCCAACCGTCACCAAGAGCGACAGTATATTCTCTATTAGCTCAGTAAGTAAAATGCCTGAAAATCTGGGGAGCAAAAGATCATGAATCCTACTGCCTACAGCCCATGTTTGCAGTTAACAGGCAACCATGGTGTCTGTGTATGTACACAGGCATGGGTCATTAGAATCTAACAGTAATACCATCAGACCCTTATAGTGCAAAGATTCCAGAGTGCTCTGTGTAGTCTCATAAACTGGGATAATAGTAATCTGTGGAGAATTTTGGCAAATATGTGCTATTTCTAGTCTTTATTTTCTACTCTACTTGGTCCTACTTTTAGATTTGAATAGCAAAGACAAAGTAGGATCATTGGAAAACTATTTATTAGTTTATTAAACTGACCTCCCTGCTGTTGGACTTAGTTTTATAGAAACCCACAAACTTCCACAAGCCACACCACTGGAAACCAATATCCGTTAGCCTATAGCAATGTAAACACCACTCTCACCCTAATTGTTAATGACAGTAGCAAGGAACTCAGTTATCTCAATAGGATATTTAATAGGATATTTCTCTGTTTGCATATTCAAAACTTAGTTCTAGGAAAACCTGTTCAGATAACAGAAATTTCAGGCTGTTACATATATCCAATATGACAAGCACATTAAAGGGAAATTTCAGCCTGTGGAGATGAGGATTTAACAGGCAATAGTAACTTTTTATCTAGGTACTTTTATGGCCTTTGTATTTGATCTCCTTCGGTGAAATTCTAGCCCCACTAGTGTCAATGGCAGTTTAGTCACTAACTTTAGCGGAGCCAGGATTTCACCCTTTGTGTTTACATAGTGAAGGCTATCTTCACAACAGAAGGCTAGATGCCTGTTATGTTTTTAATAGTTTTAGGTTGTGGAGAAAATATAAAAACATGAGAGAAATCCCTGGGAAAGAGCTAATGGGTCAGATTCTGCTCTCATTTACAGCAGGATAATTCCAGTGTAACACTAATTTAAATGGATTTACATCTGGATAACTGAGAGTTACTGGCAGATTTTCCACAAAGAATTCTTCGAGTTTGAAAGGAATTGTTGGCAAGTAAATAGGAAAAGTCTCATTTCTTCTCAACTGTTAATTACTGATCAACAATATCCAACAGAGTTTATCAAGGATGTAATCAAGACTCAATGCACAGTAAATGAATGTGAATATATTTTACACTCTGTTGCCTTGATATAAAACATTTTTGATTATTTTAAATATGTCAATCATAATATCAGCTACACTTCTCTTAAACTTCTAGGGCAGTAGAGGTTACAAAATAATTAGTCATTCAAAAGGGGCTTATATCTCTGATTGAAGTATATAAGGCCTGGTCTACACTGGGGGGGGGGATTGATCTAAGTTACGCAACTTCAGCTACGTGAATAATTTTATTAACGTGAATAACGTAGCTGAAGTCGACATACTTAGATCGACTTACCGTGGTTTTCTTCACTGCAGTTGAGTCGACTGCTGCCACTCCCCTGTTGACTCCGCCTGCGCCTCTCGCGGTGGTGGAGTACAGGGGTTGATGGGAGAGTGCTCGGGGATTGATTTATTGCATCTAGACTAGACGCGATAAATCGACCCCTGCTGGATCAATCGCTGCCCGCCGATCCGGCGGGTAGTGTAGACATACCCTAAGTCAGATTCTCCACTGTGTTACACTGGTTTTACAACAGTGTAACTCAGCTGAAATCAGTTTTTTAAGTCATTCTCTATGTGTTTATATTGAATTCAAATATGGGAGCCCACTAATAGCCACAACCATCAGAAGCTGTGGTTTAGGGCCAAAGTGTGCTTGGTCTTGCTCAGATTCACTGTCTGGAGGAGGGCACAAAAAGTCTTCTCTTCTTGCACATCCTGATTGCAGTGCCTGCATCATCATTTTCCCTGTTCCTTGCTCTCTTTCTGCCCCACCTCTTCATTTTTTAGCATTCCCCCCATTCCATTCGCTTTTCTGAAACTAAGGGCTTATCTATACGGCATAGGTGGCGGGTGAACACGTCCTTGAGGGAGGTTAGCCCCCAGCCCTCCCCTTCTGCCTCCCTCCCGCACCGGAGCCCAGAGTACCCTCCGCCTGCAGCTGCCACCCTCCCCTCCCACACCCCCAGCCCTCGCGCATCAGGCAGGCGGTGTGGTGGGCGGTGTGGCTGGAGCACCCCCAGCCCCAGAGCACTGGGCAGGCAGCACTAGATGGACGTGTGGTGTGGCGTGGCCCCAGCCCCGAAGTCTTGTGTGCACCCGCCCCAGCCTGCCTGCCCCTAGCCTCTCAGCCACAGAAGAGCGGGAGGGGAACTGAAGCAGGCAGGAGGAGGTCTGGGGGTGGAGCATGGGCAGGGAAACACCAGGCTGTTTGGGGAGGCACAGCCTTCCCCTGCCTATGCTACCTTCTGCCCATGCTATACAGAGACTTAGTGTGTGGCAAGCCGGGGTGCGAATATACAGTGCACCAGCCTGCAGGGCGCTATGTGGCTGTTTGAAACAGCAGTACATCATAGTGCACTACGGAACTTTGATTGGTTGGCAGCAGGCTCCACTGGCTGCTTAGTACATGACAGGCTGATGCAATGTAAATTCATACCCCAGCCTGCCATGCACTATGTCTCTGTATAGACAAGCCCCTAAATTTTAAAACTTTAATGTGACTTTTTAAGAGCTCTTGAAAGGTGACAAACTGACAGCTGTGGGAACTGAAGCGCCCTGTTGATCCACAGAACAGATAAAATATGTGGTTCTCAACCAGAGATCTGGGTCCCCCTGGGAGGCTGCGAGCAGGTTTTCGGGGGTCCGTCAAAATAAACCAGAGAGCAGGGCCAGCATTAGACTCACTAGGGCCAAGGGCAGAAAGATGAAGCCCAAGCCCTGCCACACAGGGTTGAAGCCGAAGCCCGAGCAAGTTAGCTTTGCGGGGCCCAGTGTGGTGTGGGGCCCTGGGCAATTGCCCTGCTTGCTATCCCCTAACACCGGCCCTGACTTTTAATCTACTGGATATGCAGAAAAACAGTTGTTGTGGCACAGGTGGGCCGTGGGATTTTTATAGCATGTTGGGGGGGCCTCAGAAAGAAAAAGATTTAAAACCCCTTTAACGGACCTTTGCCTATGATGCCCAATCAATCTGCATCAACCTGAATCTAGAAGGACTAATTTTAAGGGAGAGAAGGTGGTTCAGTCTCTTTGCCTTTTCCAATAACATTTCCAACTAAGGTCGCACTTAGTGCCCACTGTGGTGCTGATTTTTGTGATGTTGTGAATCTGGTCCCAGGGTGCAACATGACAGGAATCCAGTTTCTTCCCAAATTTTTTCAATAACCTAAGCCAAGGAATCTGACACACAGCATCATACGTGGGGGGGTCATGCATGTCTTTCCAAGTAACACTTTCCCAGGTGCAGCCAATGACAGTTTCTCCTCCCTTTAATCTGCATGCTCTGCTGCAGCCACTGCCTTTTGTTTCATGTTTTCAGCAGCATCTTCTAAAAAAAGAAAAGGAGGAGAGGCTCCTATTTCACTGAATGAGATGGTGTGAGAAGGTGAATGAAGAGAAACATGCTCTTTCGGGGTGGGCTGGGGCTTACAGGGGATGTGGATGATATCATCTGTACTGTGCCTCTTTCACAGCCATGTCTGGTACAGGGTTTATGCCTTTGGATGTTCTGACAGTTTGGAATCGGCACCTGACAATTACATTGGGTAAACTGCAGTGGAGGTCAGATGAATAACCATCATGGCTGACCTTAGCGTATATATCTGAGAGTCATCCATGCTGAACAGCAACAATTGAATTTCTGATAATGTTTCAGTGGGAGTCAAGTGCTTCACTGAAAGTGATCACTTGACTTGGTTCTTCCCAGCAAGCCAGTCCCATTTATGGACTTCCACTATTCTGCCATAGGCTGGAAAGATTTCCCTCTAAAAGAGTTGCCTACAATGAAATGAGGGCAATCAATGGAGCTACACCCATTAATAGCAGCTGAAGATCTGGCCTGATATGTTTATCTTGAATGCCTTGAGTGTCTGAGCAAATGTGCTGGTAGCCAACTGGTTGGCTAGAGATGTTTTTGTATGTCTGGGATAAACAGATGTTTTTAAGGTGCCATATTTGATAATTACTGTTGCATCCAGGATAGAGTTGCCAACTTTCTAATCACACTAAACCAAACACCCTTGCCCCGCTCCCTGCCCTGCCCCTTCTCCAAGGCTCCACCCCCGCTCACTCCATCCCCCCTCCCTCCGTTACTCGCTCTCCCCCACCCTCACTCACTTGCTCATTTTCATCGGGTTGGGGCAGGGAGTTGAGGTGTGGGAGGGGGTGAGGGCTCTGGCTGGGGGTGTAGACTCTGGAGTGGGGCCAGAAATGAGAGATTCAGGGTGTGGGAGGAGGCTCCAGGGTGGGGCAGAGGGCTGGGGTGCGGGAGGGGGTGAGGGCCCTGGCTGGGGGTATGGGCTCTGGGGTAGGGCTGGGGATGAGGGGTTTAGGGTGCAGGAGGGGGCTCTGGGCTGGGGCCGAGGGGTTTGGAGTACAGGAGGGGGCTTGGGGCTAGGGCAGGGGCTTGGGGTGCAGGAGGGGTTTTGGGGTGCAGGTTCCAGAAGGGAGTTTGGTGCAGGAAGGGGCTGAGGGCTAGGGCAGGGGGTGGGGGTGCGTGAGGGGTTTCAGGGTGTGGGCTCTGGGCAGCGCTTACCTCAGGTGGCTCCCAGAAAATGGCGACATGTCCCTCTGGCTCCTAGATGGAGGCACGGCCACTCTGTGTGCTGTCCCCACCTGCAGGCGCCACCCCCACAGCTCCGATTAGCTGCGGTTCCCAGCCAATGGGAGCTGTGGAGCTGACGCTCGCGGCTTGGGCAGCGCGCAGAACCCCTGTGGCCACCCCTATGCCTAGGAGCCGGAGGAATACGTTGCCACTTCCTGGGAGCTGTGCAGAGCCACGTAGGGAGCCTGCCAGCCCTGCCAACTAGACTTTTAACAGCCCGGTCAGCAGTGCTGATCAGACCTGCTAGGGTCCCTTTTTGACCGGGCGTTCCAGTCGAAAACTGGACACCTGGCAACCCTAATCCAGGAAATTGATGCTCCTGTTGGAAAGTTTCAGAGAGAGTTCTAGTGGAGTTTGCTGAAATCCTAGCAAAGTTTTCTAAAGGAGTCATTATCCTTCATCCAAAATATAAATATATTTTCCATGTATCAGAAATATACTAGTGACTTAGTCAGAGATAACGCGGGGAGGATGCTCACATGGATTGAGCCTGCTCATTTACACTGCTGAAGCTGGCTGCCCTCACTCTGCCTTCCCACTATCTGCTGGCATGTGTCGTCTCTGGGCTTAGTGCTGCATTATTGTAGGTAATCCATTTCCAGACTTGCAGGGAAGACGTTGATGTGGAACCATTTTGCTGTATGGTACATTAAATGTTGCACTTGGCTCATGTTGTTATATCTGAAAAGGAATCATGGATATGTGTTCCCCAGGGTTCAAAACAAATGATTTGTGCAATCCTTGCAAAGCAGCATAAAAGCCAAATTGAATTTTTGCTATGCTTTTACCACCCAGACAACAAATGCAACATCTCCATATACGGTATGCTGTAATCCACAGTATGTAGTAATAGATTTAAAAGATGTTACCTGTCCTAACTATAAAGGGAAGGGTAACAGCCCTCCTGTGTACAATACTATAAAATCCCTCCTGGCCAGAGACTCCTAAATCCTTTTACCTGTAAAGGGTTAAGAAGCTCAGGTAACCTGGCGGACACCTGACCCAAAGGACCAATAAAGGGACAAGATACTTCCAAATCTTGGTGGGGAGAAGGCTTTTGTTTGTGCTCTTTGTTTTGGGAGAGTTTGCTTTTGGGACTAAGGGGGACCAGACATCAATCCAGGCTCTCCAAATCTTTCTGAACAAGTCTCTCATATTTTAAACTTGTACGTAAACAGCCAGGCAAGGCGTGTTAGTTTTATCTTTGTTTTCTCAACTTGTAAATGTACCTTTTACTAGGGTGTTTATCTCTGTTTGCTGTACCTTGGAACCTAAGGCTAGAGGGGGATTCCTCTGGTTCTTTAAGTTTGATTACCCTGTAAAGTTATTTTCCATCCTGATTTTACAGAGATGATTTTTACCTTTTTCTTTAATTAAAAGCCTTCTTTTTAAGAACCTGATTGATTTTCCTTGTTTTTAGATCCAAGGGGGTTGGATCTTGATCCACCAGGAGTTGGTGGGAGAAAGGAGGGGGGGTGGTTAATTTCTCCTTGTTTTAAGATCCAAGGGGTTTGGATCTGTATTCACCAGAGAATTGGAGAAGAGTCTCTCAAGGCTACCCAGGGAAGGGAATTAGCACATTGGGAGTGGTGGCAGCGGACCAGATCTAAGCTGGTAGTTAAGTTTAGAAGTTTTCATGCAGGCCCCCACATCTGTACCCTAAGGTTCAGAGTGGGGAAGGAGCCTTGACATGGTGGCAGAGCGGTGGGATCATTTTAAACCAAAAGCCAGTAAGATTTTTTTTTCTCCTTTCTAGCTGCTTGGAAAGCAGAGCTGAAGGTAGATGCATATCTTATCTATCCTTGCCTGAATGCAGAGGTGTTAATTTTTTTTAACAGGGGTCTTTGTTAAGAGAAGGGTTCAAGCAGTGAGCAAACAGCTGGCAAAAGGAATTTACAAGCTGAATTGTTTTTTTTTCTTTCTACCTCTCGGGGATAGCTAGTTAGAAAGTCTCTGTTACCTAAGCCAGCCCTGAGCTGAGTGCATCCCAGTTTCAGTGAACTGCAGAGGGGTGTGGCCCAGCACAAGAAAGCAGGAAAATGACTACCAGTGAAGCAGCTAACAAACTAGAACTGGCTAGACTGGAAGCTACAGAAAAAGAAAACAAACATAAGAGACGGATGGAACTAAAACAATTAGAACTTAAGGCAGAGGAGGCTGCCCACAAGAGAGCTATGGAGGAGAGGGAAAGAGAGAGGAGGCATGAACTGGAATTAGCAAGGGCTAGGCAGGATACACCAGCCAACCCTAACAACCCCTCTCCAGGTACCGCTTCCCATTCCAGAAAATTCCCCACCTACAAGGCAGGCGATGATACTGAGGCTTTCTTAGAAAATTTTGAAAGGGCCTGCCTGGGGTACAGCATCACTACAGACCAGTACACGGTAGAGCTGAGGCCGCAGCTCAGTGGACCCTTAGCAGAGGTGGCGGCTGAAATGCCTAAGGAACACATGAACAGTTATGAACTTTTTAAAAACAAGGCCAGAATCCGAACGGGGCTAACACCCGAGCATGCCCGTTGGCGGTTCAGAGCCCTAAGGTGGAAACCAGACGTGTCATTTACCCGACATGCCTACCACATTGGGAAAAATTGGGAGGCCTGGATATCAGGAGCAAATGTTAAATCTACAGAAGAGTTGCCCTTCCTAATGCAAATGGAGCAGTTTTTAGAGGGTGTTCCTGAGGAAATAGAAAGGTACATCCTAGATGGGAAGCCCAAAACTGTAACCGAGGTGGGGGAAATTGGAGCCAAATGGGTGGAGGTGGCAGAAAAAAGAAAAAAACTAGTAGCAGTTGGAGCGAATATCAGAAGGGGCAACCCGAAACAAAACCTTACCACCGGGGACAACCCAGGGCCCCACCTACATCCCAAGGGAAACCCCAGCCGCCTTCTCACCCCACCACACCAGTCTCCACCAACCAACATCGCCCTGGTGATACCTTAGCAGGGCGATGTTTTAAATGTAATGAACTGGGACATATAAAGGCCCACTGCCCCAAGAACCCCAACTGATTACAGTTCATTACACCACAATCACACCAAAGATCCCCAGGCCCAGATGCCTCTCTCATACCCTTGGAGCGAAGGGAAACCTTGAAAGTGGGCGGAAAGAAGGTTATCGCGTGGAGGGACACTGGGGCACAAGTGTCAACTATCCACCAATCCCTAGAGACGAGTAAAATGGAGGGATTATCAGCAGTGACATGGTGGACAACTAGATGAGGATCACAAGTACCTGTAACAACACGGAGCTGAGCCTTTGTTTAGATAGTACTGAAGGTTGCAACGTGAAACGTATGTTTCATTCTGAGTGTGTGCCAGAGGCAGATGATCTTTTAGTTTTTGGAGGGGCAATATTTGGATCCGGTGGGGATCCAGGTGTGACATGGAAGCTCAGAGGGATTGGAAGAGGGGCCTATCTTTTTGGTCCACAGTGCTGGATACTTACGAAGGAGTAGAGATACTTTTTTATACTTATGCAGTGTAGGTACAGAGCGTGGTAGAACTGCAGCTGGGAAGGGGCTTCTTATTTGATTTATGTTATTTGCATGTGAGGTATCGTTGTGTCAGCATCTTCGATCCACAGTGTCAGCAACTGAGGAAAGAACTTTTTATAGAGGTTGCTCCTTTTGACAGTTGTTTTGTACGGAGGATTTTAATTGTTTAGCTGCAGTGACTGACAGAGTGAAGCAACCTGCAGCATTACAAGCTGATGAATCTTAACTTACAAGTTGTGTGTGATACTCCTGGGTTAAAGGATGTTTTTGGGCATCCTCGTTTAAGAAAGGAGGGAGCATTTACATTTTTTTTAGAGGGGAATTGTGTAGTCGATTGGTGTATGTGAAAACTACCACAGTGATCAGATACTGTGCAATGCAATCTGCAATTTTCTGACCACTGCTTGGTCCATACCTTGTAGAGTATGGAACAGTGATGTTTGGCTGCAGTTATTGGAAACTAAATACCTTACTCAATAACGCTGTTGCAATCAGAAAGATTGAATACATCTTTATGGTATGAGAAACAATTCGGGAGTTTTATGCATCCCAAATGGAATTGTGAGAATTGACCAAGCAGAGCCTGGTGATTTCTCTACGTTCCTTTTTCAGGCTGCCTGTATACAACTGATTACTAGCATTATTTAGCATTGCAGAGCCATTTGAGAGATCTTGATAGTTGACTGTGGGCTGGAGAATGCATAGAAACAAGCGTCTTTAGAGGAATTAAAAAAGAAATATTACCACGGTACAGGAGAAAGCTGGGGATCAGCTACATTTGCAAAGGACTTTAGGACAAAAGGTGGGGCAACCTCCTCTGATAGATATGCAGGATTTAAGGAAAAGAGACTGCAGAGGAGTATGATGGGGTTATGGTATCCTAAGCAAAGGGCAGGTCCACAGGGACACCATTGGTATGTTGAGGATAGTTCAGGAATATCACAGTGAGCTCTTTCAGGGACAAATCACTCCTCCATTCCTGCAGCAGCAGTTTTTGAATAGTATTGCAGGTTTTCCAACACTGGCAGATGAGGAACAGGACTTGCTCATGAGGCCAGCAGAGGAGTATCTTGCCACTGAAGAAGGGAACTTCCCTGGGGATGCACGGTTTGACAGCGGAATTTTATCAGAGATTTATGGATCCCTTCTCTGTAGTGCTCTCATGTGCTTTCAATGATGCCTTGATTAGAGGCACATTGGGATCTTCCTTTTATTAAGTCCTTTTGGGGTTTTCTTTTGGCAGACAAACAGGATTAGGCGTTGGGGGCCTATTCCTCTTTTGAACATAGATTACAAAATGTTGGCTTCCATTCTAGCTGAGAGATTGGGGAAAATAGCTGGGGAATTATTGCATCTCTGCCAATCTAAAACAGTTAAATGTCGCACAGTGGCAGGCACTTTTGTGTCGTTTGTAGGAAGTATTTGAAATTGGGAGACAAGGATAGTGGGAGGGGGTTTTTTTGGCTTTGGATCAAGCCATAGCTTTGGACAGAGTGAACCTGCCTTCCTCATGGGAGGAGCCCTCATGGGGTTATAGATATTTTGGGACTCACCTTTGTCAGGGATTCAGTAGCCGAGTTGAACTGGGAGAAGCAGTTTGCCTCCTGCCAGGTTAAGGTGATGAGGTGGAAGAGGTGGACCCTGATGCTGGCAGAATGGGTGATGTTAATTAAAACATTTCCGTTACCTCTCTGCATTTATGTGGCATATGTGTTTCCTCCCCTAGAAAATTGCTGGTCAAACTGACCTAGTTATTTTTTCAGATGCTCTGGGAGAATAAATGTAACCTAGTGAAGAGACATATAGTTTATTTGCCAGTTAAAGAAGGGGGCTTTGGGGATGATGTGCCCTGAAGCTTTCTTGATGTTGTTGGTTTTGTTTTTTAATTTTCATAAGGTCTGCATGGTTGGGGGCAGGAAATGTGCACTTATTTTCCAGTATTACTGGGAAATGTCACAGGAGAAGAAATGGAGTAACTGGTGGGGAAAAGGGGATGCAGCCCCTAAAAAGGATTTTTTTTTCCTGCCCAGCAGGGTCCCTCTTACATACAACTTGCTTCAAGGCGTATTTCCCATTGCCAAATTCAGGCAACAGTACTCCAGCATGGTGGCTCACAGTTTAGGAGACTGCTATATTGGAGGGCACTTAAGGGGTATTTTTCAGAACTCCATATGGCAGTACTGACTTGCCCAGAAGATTGTGTCAGTGGGGAGTTGTTGTACCTTTAAATAACAGAGTTGCCTTCAAATACAAGGATGTATGGTGGTGGGTATCTCATGGTAAACGGTCTGTTAGAGGTAACTTATGAGGAAAGCACACAGTAGATATAGGCTGCCCTTGGTGAACCTGGTCTGTATCAGAGGAGACAATGGAGCACTTTTTACAATTCTGCTCCTTTAATGTCCACAATTGAGATTTGTTGGCTTCAAAACTGAGAGTCCCACTGTTGTGTGGCCAGATTGATGGACTACTGGATTTTGGACTTTTTCAGACACCAGAAGATTCAACACATACCTGGATCGGACATTTGCCATGTATTTTTTTTTTGAGAATTTGGCAATTGTTAACGCAGTGGTTTTATACTATCTATTGCAGAGTTGCTGTTCAAGCCTGTCTTCAGGCACAGAGTGACACACCTGAAACTCTAGTTCACACTACTGTGCAGTTATTCCATTGCTGGCAATGATGGAGAAAAAACTAACAAGTTCGGCGGAACAGTGGGCAGCATGGGGACCTAACATACCGGATTGACCATCTAGTTTTCAGGACAAAATCTGGGGTGGGGAGGGTATGGATAGCTTCTTTTTATGTCTGTGATTTGTCCTAATTGTGACTGTATTTTTGGTCTTTGTTTTGAAGTTTTTATTTAAGTAAACATGAACACACACACAGAGAGAAAATATACTCTTGGTGACCACAATGTAATTTTGAAGTAACTCTGTTGAAATCAGTGAGTCAGTGGGGTTACTGTGAATTTAGACCAGTCTAACAGATAAGAATTTTCTCAATAATTTAAAAAGAACTATTATGTAACTGTTTAGCAAAAATTGTTTAGTAGTCTTTTAGAAGCTGTGTCTAACCTGACATTTAACATTTGTTACTTGGATCTAACATTGTGAACATCAAAGATGTGTGTGTTAGGTATGCATGCAAATCTCCTGCAGCTTTTTTCATAATATTACCGTAACATGATACTGTATCAAGAATGCAGTGCCTAAAGCACTTAACTACAACCCTGCTAGCCATTACAGCTTAAAGTGGTTTCCTTGTACCCATATCACAAAGCACTATATGCCACTGGGAAAGCAGTCCAGTTTTAAAATGTACTGTTGTTCAGGAGCTGTCTTGATAGGAACATTTCAGCCAATCACATTGCTCAATAATTTACTTATATTTCCTGGCACTCGCTCTCTATTTTTTTTAAAAGACAAAATAAAGTAATTAGTTATAAGTGTTTTATAAACACTGAGCCACATGCTGCTCTTGGTTGAAAGAATGTATCCCACAATGTAAACACCTTTGCCCCCCAGCTAGGCATATTTTATTTTTGGTTAGTTAAATATGTGGTTTGGGGATGCCAGTTAGTGGCAACTGTGGCTGGCTGATCCTGGGAGGCAAAGTAAGAACGGCCTGCTGGATAAATGAAGGGGATGGTTGGCCCCAAAATCCTGCTGTGGCTGGCATTGGGAGTTATGTCTTTCAGGAGATTATGCATCGACCCACCATGTGAGACGAATGGGAGTTGGGTTTGCCACAGCATCTAATCTGCCTACATGAGATCAGAGAATATATCAGTGTGGTGGATGAGGGCAATTACAAGACTGCTTGGCCTTGGCAGTGAGACAGCTACGGCATGTTGATATATGAGCGGCTGCTGATGGTGCAGAGGAAAGTATAGCTGCCTCCCTGCCTTTCATCAGCTACCAGGATTTCCTGCCTTCAGGATTCAGGTAGTTGGTTATGTGTTAATAAACTTGCATCCTTTTCAGACACTCTTTAATTTCACTCAGAGGGGTAGCCGTGTTAGTCTGGATCTGTAAAAAGCAACAGAGAGTCCTGTGGCACCTTTAAGACTAACAGATGTATTGGAGCATAAGCTTTCGTGGGTGAATGCCCACATGCATCTGACGAAGAGGGCATTCACCCACGAAAGCTTATGCTCCAATACAGCTGTTAGTCTTAAAGGTGCCACAGGACTCTCTGTTGCTTTTTAATTTCACTGTGTGTCTTTTCTTGCTGATGTGGGTGTTTTTGTAACCGGAGTTCTATTGCAGGGGCAACGCCATGAGGACTGACACTTCCCCATTTTGTCAATGGCTTACAAAAAGTGTGCTGTCACTGGTGAATCCCTCCTGCCTGGTAGGTGCAAAGACTGGGGGATGGGGGTCTCAGCTAGGGTGACCAGATGGCAAGTGTGAAAAATTGGGACGGGGGTGGGGGGTAATAGGCACCTATTTAAGACAAAGCCCTGAATATCGGGACTGTCCCTATAAAATCGGGACATCTGGTCACCCTAGTCTCAGCTTGTACTGCCCATTAAATGTGGACCTCTACTGTTCTGCTTTCTGTCCACCCAGCCGTTATATGTGACTTTTGTGTTGTTAATGTGTCTTTGGTTTGTTGTATGCTTTCAAGTGATAGATTTTGGGGCTTTCACTTATGTCAAGGGCATCCCACCACTTTGCAAGGTTCTGTTTTGGGGGTCAATAGGAATAGTCTGATTTTGTCATCTCTGTGTTGTGTTTTCTTTAGCTACTAGGATCAAATATATCTTGTACCCCTTTAGAGTGGACCTTTAATAGTGATCACCATGGGTAAAGAGATCCCCTTCTTCCCAGATGGGTAGAAAATAGCAATGGTGATGGCAGGTCTGCTAGCTGCACTATTCTTGGGAGTTGAGGGATATGCCTCTTCTTGTAAATAAGGAATCAACCCACCATTAAGGCTGATGATAGTTGGATCCTCATTCTCCCTGCACAAGAGATCTAATGACCTCTCAGTACAGCAACTTATGCAGAAATGCAGGTCTGTTTAGGTGTTACAATAATATATGGAGATATACCTATCTCATAGAACTGGAAGGGACCCTGAAAGGTCATCAAGTCCAGCCCCCTGCCTTCACTAGCAGGACCAAGTATTGATTTTGCCCCAGATCCCTAAGTGACCCCCTCAAGGATTGAGTTCACAACGCTGGGTTTAGCAAGCCAATGCTCAAACCACTGAGCTATCCCTCCCCCCTTTGACATGAGACAGCTAGGATGCTCATTTTTATAGGAGCACTAAAGGGGTGAGGAGGAGCGATGGTATAGGCGTTACCGTTGCCTCTTTGTCTTTCATCATCTACCAAGAACATTTGCCTTCGGGGGTAATCTAGATGGGTTTATATTAATGAACGTGTGCCCTTTTTAGCCATGTTTTAACTTCAGCTTCTGTCTGCACTCACTGGCACATACCCTCAGCAATTTGTGATTAGTTTGCTCATTTGTGGTTCATTGGGTATTGTATAGTTGTCCTTTTCTACTGAGTCTAGATAATTTCTTGAGGCCAAGCAAACAGAGCTCATGAAGGTGAGATAGCCTAACTTTTCGTCACTTTACATATTCAATTACCTTTTGTGCTTATTTATTTCTTAATAGTAAATACTGCATTTTGCAAAACAGTCAAGTTCTAAACTGCCAATTTCATGTGTCTTCTGGATACCCAAACAACCCTGGGCCTAAAAAACATCCTTTGCTATCTAGGGCTAGTAAGAAAACTGACCACTCATTGTCAGATACAGATTTGCTGGTGATCTTCATGTTTGTGATCTCCTGGCTTGATTAGTGAAATTATCTATGTCTCTGAGTGAAACCACCAATGCTAAAAAAGCTACAAATGGTTTAGAATACATCAGCCTATGTGCTGAGCAACTCAGGGTGTAGAGAGCACAGCGTACACCAGTGCACCACTCTCTGCATTGACTCCCTAGTGAATACTGAGTCAAATTCAAGGGTTTGAATCCTCATCTTCAAAGCCTTCAATGGCATTGGCTATACTGATCTGGGGACAACCCTATACTGCATAATCCTGACCTTCCATCACAGCTGGGTTCCAGAGCAACAATGGGACTGTCAAGCTCCTGGGTCAGCCTTGTTACGGAGACTAAGCTCCTGGAAGAGATCAAGATGTCCTTGAACCTCAGAGCCCTTCAGAGCAAAATGCAAAACCCACTTCACTGATGTAGCATTCCCATGATACCACCAACAAAAATTAACAAAATCCAAGTCCTGCAGACTGAAAGGAAAAGAGAGGACTCAGTATAGCCTGAATCCTACAAATTGATCCATGTGTGTGCAAGGGCTAACCTATGCAGATAAACATACAGGATCAGGCCCTATATCATTATATGCATACTTCAGCGTTTTGGGAAGTGCTTACAGAATTGTATAAAGAATCTAGATGGAAAAATCTGTCCCTTGTGGTGTTATTAGTAACACCCATAAGGAATTTATTTTTACATTACAAGGTATTTTGTCAGAGATCTGTAACGGATCACAACAGTGTCATTATTGGGTCAAACATTGGATTTTTTTTCTAAAAAGCATATAAATATGCATTAACCAATAATAGCAACAACAACAATAGTAAAATATATCACCTTACATTTGCACATCATTTTTAATCTTTAAGAAAGGAAGAACATAAGAATGGCTATACTGGCCCAGACCAATGGTCCATCTAACCCAGTATCTTGCCTTCCAACAGGAGCCAGTCCCAGTCCCAGATGCTTCAAAGGAATGAATAGAACAGGGCAATTTATCGAGTGATCCAAACCCTTGTCCAGTCCCAGCTTCTAGTAGTCAGAAGTTTAGGGACACCCAGAGCATGGGGTTTCTTCCCTGACCATCTTGGCTAATAGCCACTGAGGGACCTATCTAACATATCTAATTTTTTTTTAACCCAGTTATACTTTTGGCCTTTATATCATCCTCTGGCAATGAGTTCCACAGAATGACTGTGCCTTGTGTGAAGCAGTACTTCCTTATATTAATTTTAAACCTGCTGCCTATTAATTTAATTGAGTGACCCCTGGTTCGTGTGTTACGTGAAGGGGTAAATAGCACTTCCTTATTCACTTTCTCCACACCATTCATTATTTTATAGACCTCTATTAGATTGCCCCCTCATTGCCTCTTTTCCAAGCTGAACAGTCCCAATCCTTTTAATCTCTCCTCATATGAAAGCTGTTCCATCCCCCTAATCATTTCCGTTGCCCGTCTCTGTACTTTTTCCAATTCTAATATATTTTTTGAGATGGGGTGATTAGAACTGCACACAGTATTCAAGGTGTGGGTGTATCATGGATTTATATAATGGCATTATGATATTTACTGTCTTCTTATCTATCCCTTTCCTAATGGTTCCTAACATTCTGTTAGCTTTTTTTTGACTGCTGCCCCACAAAGAGCAGATGTTTTCAGAGAACTATCCACAATGACTCCAAGATCTTTTTCTTGAGTGGCAACAGCTAATTTAGATCCCATCATTTTGTATGTATAGGTGGTACTATGTTTTCCAACGTACATTACGTTGCATTTATCAACACTGAATTTCATCTGCCATTTTCTTACCCAGTTTTGTGAGATCCCTTTGTAACTCTTTGCAATATGCTTTGAACTTAATGATCCTGAGCAATTTTGTAAGATCCCAAAGTGACTTACAAACCCTATACAGGGATCCATTTCACTCCCCACTGAAACACGGCCATCTCAGGGATGATATATGGCAGCTGTTTAACAGCACAGCACTGTTACATATGTTTAGGGCATGAGGTGAAAAATACCATATCCAGTTTAAGCTGCAGGGTAGGAAGGATGTCATTATCCAAACTGGAATTTGGCCAGGACACCAGGGTCAATACACCTACTCTTTTGAAAAGTGTCATGGGAACTTTAATGACCACAAGTGGTCAGGGCCTTGGTTTTACATCTCATCTGAAAGACAACACCTCCAGCTGCACAATGCTCTTTAACACCCGCCTGGGACATTGGTTCCTTAAGTGATTCAGAAGGAAGAGTGCCACCTAGTGAATCACCAACGCCACTTCCTTCTGCATATAGGTGTTCACTGGAGGTGTCAAGTACTGACCTTGTCGACCCTTGTTTAGCTTGTGAGATTTGACTGAATGCTGGTGCAAGGGGGAATACAAACAGAACAGGACACTGCCACAAAACCATGTGCTCCTGCTGCTCAAATCATGCTGATGCATTTATCAAAAATTCACATCACTACCTATTTTCACAGCAGAGACTTTCATCCTGTGATCATGTTTTTATTACAGGGATGTTATTTCTGTTGTATAAAATGAGAAATGTAGATTAAGCTGTTTTTCCAAACTACACATGTTGGTGCAATGGAATGGTGCCTGCTTCTTGTGGTATTATTGCCCTGCTGTATTCTGTTTTTTTAAGGAACAGGGATTAGACCCAAACTCACTGCTACTGATCTGGACAATCACAGAAGATCTTAATTCATAACAGTAAAGTATACTCTGTTTTTATGATTAAGATTTTTTTAGGGCTTGTAAACATTGCTCCGCAGTTCAGACTACAAGGGTATGAATAGCAATGCACACTAAAGTGCTGCACTGTAATTCCCCTGTGTGGCTGTTGCAGGCATGAAATAAAAGGTTCCTAGTTCATGTTAATGTAGTCCTGGTTGAAGAGAATTACACTAGGAACCTTTGAGTTTGCACCCACAGTGTCCACATGGCGAGAGATATAGTGCAGCACTTTGGTGCACACTGCTATTCACACCCTCGTAATCTGAACAGTGAAAATGACTGAAATTTCTTTCTTACTTCATTTTTGAACAATTTTTGTCTTGTAAGTGAAGTTCAGCAATCTGACTGCCCAGTTCTGATCCTATTTGGCAGAATATCATAGTGTTTCCAAATCACTATTATTTAGCTTACTGTGGCTCCTATGGTATGTCTACACTGTGTTTTAAAACCCACGGCAGCCAGTCTCAGAGCTTGGGTCTACAGATTCAGGCTCGTGCTTCGGCACTAAAACATAGTTCTGTAGACATTCAGACTCAGGAGCTGAAGCCCCGGGAGTTCAAGTCTGGGTCGAAAGTCTACACCGCTGTTTTTAGTGCCATAGTGTGAGCCAAGGCCGGCTCCAGCTTTTTCGCCGCCCCAAGCGGCGAAGCGGGGGGAAAATAAAAAATAAAAAAAAGCCGATCGGCAGCACTTCGGCGGCAGCTCAATTGCGCCGCTTCATTCTTCTGCAGCAATTCGGCGGCGGGTCCTTCGTTCTCTCTCTTCCTTTTCGGCGGCACTTCGGCAGCAGCTCAAAGAGGAGGAAAGGGACTGAGGGACCTACTGCCGAATTGCCGCCGAAGACCCGGTCGTGCCGCCCCCCTTTCCATTGGCCGCCCCAAGCACCTGCTTGGTTCGCTGGTGCCTGGATCCGGCCCTGGTGTGAACCCAAGTCTGTAGACCTGGGCTCTTGGACTCGCTGCTGCGGGTTTTAGACTTACCCCTAGATTTCTCAACTGAAATTGGGCCCCATTATGACAGGCACTGTACAAACAAATACTTAGCAAGAAATGGTCCCCATTACTACTACTATTATATTATTATTATTATTTGTAATATTGTAGTGACTGAGAACCTCAGTTATGGACCAGGCCCCCATTGTGTTAGGTGATGTACAAACATACAACAAAAAAGACAGTCCCGGCCCCAAGAGCTTACAATCCCCAAATACTCACATTCTAAAAAGAAAAGACAGAGAAAAGGTGGGAAGGGGAAAGAGAGAGACAAAGAGGGGAAATGACTTGCCCAAGGTTGCACAGCAATTCAGTGGCAGAACTGGGATTAGCATACTGGTCTCCAGAATCCTATTCACCGGACCACACTGCTTCTCCGATTTTTTAAACTATGCCTAGGTGAATATTACAGTTTGCCTACTGTGGCCAAATGCGGCCAGGATTTTTCTGTAGTCTGCTTGGGGGGGGGGGGGGGGGCGGGAGGGTGTTCCAGTGGACGCTGCTGCTCCTAGGGGTGAGGGGAGGCCCAAGGCCCTGCCGCCGCTGCTACTCCTGGGGGGCAGCCCAGGCCCGCTGCTGCTGCTCCTGGGCTAGGGGGCGGCCCAGGTCCCCACCGCCGCTCCTCTGGGCCAAGGAACGGTTCGTGACCCTGCCGCTGCCGCTCCTCTGGGCTGGGGGGCGGCCTGGGGCCCCACAGCTGCTGCTCCCGGCCAGGGGGGCAGTCCGGGACACCACCACCACTGCTGCTCCTCTGGGTGGGGGTGGCCTGGGGTGCCGGAGCTGCTCCTGGACCGCTGCTCCAGGGCAGCGCCTGGGACCAGTTGCCTCAGGCTGCCGGAGCAGCGGCTGGTGCGGCTGGTACCAGGGCCGCCCAGCTGCTGGGGTGGCCCCGGGGTCAGCCGCTGCAGCTGTGGAAGTCCCGGAGGTCCCGGAAAGTCATGGAATCCGTGACTTCCATGACCTGTGTGAAAGATTCGCAGCCTTACCTATGGTCTCTGTGTTATTTATACAGGAGTTCATAAAGTGGATCTCATGGTCCCTTTTGGCCTTAAAATCTATGAATAAAGGGTCAGATATCTACATCTTTAAAAATTTGCAGTGGACTGTTAGTAAGACTACGTTTTAGTCACAGGTATTTTTAGTAAAAGTCATGGACAGGTCACGGGCAGTAAACAAAAATTCACGGCCCGTGACCTGTCCATACCCCTGACTAAATCTTGGGTGCTCAGGAAGGGGTTTCTGGGGGCGCTGAGGAGGTTTCAGGGGCACCGCGGGTGCTCCGAGGCAGGGGGCAGCCAGGGACTGTTGCTGGTGTTGGGAGGGGGGGAAGCAGTGTGTGGCTCAGAACTACCACTGGTGCTGGGGGAGGGGTGTGGCATGTGGCCTGCAATCACTGCTGGTGCTCAGGGTGGGGTGGAGGGAGTGGCTGCGCGCAGCCCGCAACCATGGGTGGTGTGGGGAAGGGCAGCGGTGTGCGGCCCTGGGACTGCAGCTGGTGCGGGGAGAGGCAGTGGCGCGCAGCTCGGGACTGTCACTGCTGCTGGGAGTGGGGGATGCGGTGGCCCAAGACTGCGTCAGTCGCACCGTCCACTGCAGAAGTCACGGAACTTCTGGAAAGTCATGGGATCCGTGACTTCCATTAGACGCGCAGCCTTAAGTTAGTCATGTCAATCATTGCCATAAGGTTTTGTAGTATTACCTTACACGAACACACACACACGCGCACACACACACACAGGAATTACATAACAAATAACTGTTCAAGCAAAGTTAAGGAGACAACTTAAAATCCACTAAAACAAGGAGCCCAATACTGCAAACCCTAATTCATGTGATTAGTGCTATTGAAGCCAACCTGATTGAAACGAAGGGGAATGCACACATGAGAATGGACAGCTCATATAAATAAGGGTTGTGGGGTTTTGCCCAAGGAAAATTAATCTCATGACTCATCATGTTGTGCCTAAGTATTGGATAGATCTCCCGGCCATGAGCTGGTTTATATACAATACAATATCTGAATGCGCAGCAATATCCATGTGAGAGAAGCTAAGAATGGGGTTTCAGTCTCACCTTTAGCTAGACCCTGGATGTAACTTGAATAAATGTAGGGGGCATTATTTAAATAGACCAGTATCTTTTTATAAGTTCATTCACATGGACTACAAAGTGGCCAGTGAGATCAAGAGACCCAATGACTATTGAGCCTCTTTTATAAAGCAAAAGCCCTGTGGTTTTTAGAAGTTATGAGAGCAAATAAGTTTTGCACAATTGCTGTCTGACTGTAATCAAACATGTTCTCCAAGCAAAATTCAATGAATGGAAACATACCGGTACTTATTTTTACCTGTGATTTTACGGTTAAGAGCACAATTAAATATATTTCTTTTTATCTGGAGGTACACAAGTATTAGCACACAGGGACAAAATTGAAAAAGTCGCACCATTAATAAGTAATGCAACTTTATAAATATCTACTGGTTTGTGCTAAATAGTTTTTTGCATTCGATTTTGGCCACACAAAAATGTATCACAACCTTTGCAATGTTTAGCCCATGCTGTCTAAAATGAGGCTTGCTTTATCACTATGCTTATAAGAGTTAAAAAAAACTTTTAAAATCTAAGCCCTTACTTGTCTCTCTTTTGCTCCTCTCAACTTTACTATCCCGCTGGAAAGACTCTCATTGTTTCACTTTAAATGTTGGACCTTGATACCATGCTTGTTTTCCTAAGTCAATTCATAATATCATTTTCCCTGAAGGTCAGAAACAATATATCAGGAAATACCACCTGCTAGTCAGGGATATCACAGGAAATTTGCATTTCCACTTTGTAAAGTGTTGTTATTTTGGACTGACAACCTATATTATTTCATTATCCCAGAGTGTTAGAACCTTGATAGCTACAAAGAGAAAGAGAAAGAACGAGAATCACTGTCCTGGCTGCCCTCCTGCTGGCATTTCATGGTCATTAACAATCAGAGTGAGAAGACAAACAGTCTGTTGCTGAAAGATATGCATGCTTTACACACAGCTACAAAAATATGGTAGCAATTCAGTTCCCTCAGTATCCTCCAGTTTGGCCAAAATGTCCCTGAGAGCTGGGTTACTGCCAGAGTGCATTCTTCCATCTTCTGTAAACAGTAGTTGAAGAATGAGGTGGTGTGGTCATGGCTGTATGCTTTTACCTCATTCCAAAGGGTATGACAGGCTCTGATACCGTTACTGTAGAGCAGTGGTCTCCAAACTTTTTATGCCCAAGATCACTTTTTGAATTTAAGGGCAACCCAGGATCTACCCCGCCTCTTCCCCGAGGCCCCGTCCCTTCACGAAAGCTCTGCCCCACTCACTCCATCCTCCCTCTCTCCGTCACTCACTCTCCCCCACCCTCACTCACTTTCACTGAGCTGGGGTAGGAGGTTGGGGTTCAGGAAGGGATGCGGGCTCTGGGCTGGGGTCAAGGGGTTTGCAGTGTGGGAGGGGGCTCTGGGCTGAGCCTGGGGCAGAGGGTTGGGGTGCAGGAGGGGGTGTGGGGTGTAAGCTCTGGGAGGGGGGTCAGGGCTGGGGCTTGGGGTGCAGGAGGGGGTTCAGGGTACTGGCTCCGAGAGGGGGCTCAGGACTGGGGGTTGGGGTGTGGCCTCCCACTGGGCAGCACTTACCTCTGGAGGCTCCCAGTTGGCGGTGCAGCGTGGCTGCTGCTAAGGCAGGCTTCCTGCCTACCCCGGCCCCACGCCACTCTCGGAAAGGGCCAGTGCACCCCTGTGGCCCCTGGGAGGGGGGGCGGGTGGCACATGCCCTCTCTGCCCCTCTCTGCAAGCACCGCCCCCGCAGCTCCCATTGGCCACAGCTCCCCATTCCCGGCCAATATACGGTAGGTTGTTCCCCGTTCCCGGCCAATGGGAGCTGCGGGGGCGGTGCTTGCAGGCAAGAGCAGCGCACGGAGGGAGACCCCTGCCCCCCGCACTCACAGGGCCGGGCTGGCTGCTTCCGGGAGCGGCATGGGGCCAGGGCAGGCAAGGAGCCTGTCTTTGCAGCAGCCCCACTGTGCCGCTGGAGATCGCAATCAACTGGGAGATCCTCTAGGATCGACTGGTTGGTGACCACTGCTGTACAGCTAAATAGCCTTCGCTAGATCTTTACACAGACAGTCAACAAGTTTGAAAGTCAAGTGCTTCTGGATCACCCTTGGAAAGAAAAACAACAACTCTGCCCTTAGATAGCAGCTCTCAACTCATATGAATAGCCATGAGTGCTGTGAGTGAATAGTTCAAAACAAAATTCAGCCCTTGAAGTAACCAGTGAAGGCAGGGGGCTGGACTCGATGACCTTTTGAGGTCCCTTCCAGTTCTAGGAGATAGGATATCTCCATATATTAATTAAAAATTATATATATTTTTAAAACCAGAAGTACAAACTCCAGCAATTGTATAACCTTACAAATCTCAGAATACTGATATGGGCTCATAGAATTTAGAGATGGAAGACCCCTGATGGAATCCATATCTCTGCACATTTTTAGATACTGTTTCCAAAGAACAAAACAGATATTAAACTTGATCGTAGATAAGAGGCCTTATTATCAATACCCTCTACTTTCCATATTCAAACATAGTTGTCTTTCTGGCCCGTCCTACTTTTTCCTCTTGAGTTTACACTTACTGATATTAGACGTACAGCATAGACTGGCAGAGCAGGCTACAGTCCAAAGCCATATATAGTGTATTTGATGGAACCTGAATGAAAGTAGAAAGACATGTTGCTAAAATGGATTTTATTTATGGGGATATGGTGGAGCTCAACTCAATGGTTTAAGACAAAGTGTCACTATTGGGGCTTTGTTGTACAGTATCTAGCTGGCTGGCTGTGTCCCTGACAAGAAAGTATCCCAGAGATTTCACTACAAGAAATAGTATTTTGAAACTTTTTTTTATAATGAGGGTGTTTCAAGACACAATCCTATTTCAAGCACCAGTGATAGATACTCTTATGAAGTGAACTGGGCCAAGGCTGAGAAGGGACATAGCAGGAAGTAGAGTAGATGGGGAACTAATCTTACTATCTGTGTTAAGTAACTCCTTATTTAAGGGAAACTTAAGGCTCGACCCTGAAAGTGGGAGCAAAATATCTCTAAATTAGATGACACCTAGTGAAAGGCATTCGCAGGTGGGACAATGAGAGGCAGAATGTGGAGTTTTTAAGTAAGTGACATACACTGGCCCAGGTCCTGTTCCCCTGCTTCTCCCACCCAAACAGCTTTGCTCTGTTGTGGCACTGCAAAGCAGTTGGAAAGTCAGGTTAGCTTGCTACCCAAGGAGTCATCAAGTGGTATGGAGTGAGAGGAGCAGCTCTCCTGGCACCAGTAGGAGGCATGTCTTCTCCAGCAATTCCCAGCTGCGGAAATAGCATCCTGGAGCCTCTGGCACTTGGTTCCAATTAGAGCAACTCTGAGACTGCTCTAAGTTACACTATGGCTGGATTGGTTCCCCTCTACCCACTACTGTCATCCCAAGGGGATGAGGGAGTGCAAAGGTAGTAAAAGGCTATCATCCTCTGTGCCCTCCCCGCCCCCCGCCATACCCATCTGCGATGCAGCAAGTATCTCACTACAGCTGAGGATCCTAGCTCATTGTTTCTTGGTGTGTGAATTTGCTAGCCACACAATGGTACTCTTATTAGCAAACAGGATCAGTGAAAGCATCCAACTGGTGGAAAAGTGCTATATATTGGCATTCATTTAAGTGGTGGGTTAAGAAAGACTTTCTTAAAAACTTCTGACTGATAAAACTAATGGCTGTGTTGAAAGATGCTCCTAAAATATTGACTAGCCCCCTATCCCATCAGAAAGCTACTGCTGATCTTTCAAATGGGTTGGAATGAGCTAGTCCCTTATACTCAGTGCTTAACTGGAAATAGCAATCTGCTTGACACATCAGAACACTTAGGCCAGCCGTCAAAAAGTTCAAAAGGTAAGAATCACCTCTCACCATGAATAAACACCGATGTGCATTTGAAAATAACCTTTTCAATTACAATTAGCCTTTCGGAGCCTTCTGATGCTTGGCAGTTCTCATGCTGAAAAATGACCGAGATACAGTAAGAGACTGTAAAACAGTTTCCAGCCTAGTTTAATGGTGGTTTAAAAATCAGAAGAAAAAATGTCAGTGTTTAGTATTAAAACAAAAAATGTTTAATTTTTAAACATTTATGTTCTTTTTATGATTGTTAAACCAATATTAATGCAGAATGTAAACTGTTTTATTGCCTCGGCGTAGGACTCCCTTGCCACTGCTTCCACAAACACAGTCCACTTTCTTGGTAAGATGAGCGCCACCTGCAGGAGGTTCAGAAATGCTACTAACACCAGATAAAAAGCTTCAGCCTTTGTTCAGCCAAAATTCTTACTGACTTCACTGACAATTCTGCCTGAGCAAGGATTTCAGGTTTTGGCCCATTACTGTCAAATGAAGAGAACAGTTTATTTGTGGTCAGAGGGGCTTCCTCCTGTCTGAACTTTCAGTTTGACAGGCTGAGCCAAAGAGGTGCAGTTTCAATTTAAAAGGGCTCTCTCCCTTTCCCCCAAGTTTGTGCTCTCTCTGTTATTCAAAAGGGCACCAAGATCTTAGTATTATCACAAGGTTCTGTTACTAGGAGCTTAATCCTGCAAGCCCTTCACAATAGACTAGAGAAAGGACGTTCAAGCGATAAGTGGGTCTTTACAATAGGCTTCAAATGAACTGAAAAATAACTTTTCCCAGAGTTAGCCTTCAAACAAAGAGCCCTACTGTACAATTCTTTATAGGCACTGTATAGCATTCATCACCAGAAAAAAGGAAGACCTACATCAGTGGTGGGCAACCTGCAGCCCGCGGGCTGCACACAGCCTGTCAGGGTAATCTGCTGGTGGGCCGCGAGACAATTTGTTTCCATTGACCATCCGCAGGCATGGCCGCCCGCAGCTCCCAGTGGCTGCGGTTCACTGTTCCTGGCCAATGGGAGCTGCGGGAAGTGGCAGCCAGCAGGTCCCTGTGGCCCGCGCTGCTTCCTGCAGCTCCCATTGGCCGGGAACAGCGAACCGCGGCCACTGGGAGCTGCGGGCGGCCGTGCCTGCGGATGGTCAATGTAAACAAACTGTCTCGTGGCCCGCCAGCGGATTACCTTGACGGGCTGTGTGCGGGCCCACGGGCTGCAGGTTGCCCACCACTGACCTACATACACTAGGATGTGCTGTACTTCGTTCAAAAGGATGATGTTCTGTGGGTGAAAATCAGGCATAGGGTGTCTGAAGTTGGGCACTCAAAAACAGAGATGCTTGAAAACAGAGACATATTGAAAATTGTTTCCTATGTGAATTTCTGATGCAGTCTTACAATGGTAGAAGAGTGGGCACAGAACCCAGACCACCCTGCTCTATTTGTCTTTGCTGCAGCAAAGCTTTTTCAAGAGTGTTCAAATGGTAAATGTTTACAAGCAAATCTCCGTCCTATGGCTCTATGGATTGAAATATCACAAGTCTATCCTTCCTCCCAGTCATCTGTACAAAGTGCAAGCTGGTCTCCATATTAGAAGAAAAGGTTCAAGGTCTGGAGAAACAAGTCTCAACCCTGCGTTGCATAAGAGAAAATGAAGATTTCCTGGACAGACATCAGGATATGCTTCTACGGGCACAACATTCTGAAGAATCAGAGCAGGCTGCACAGCGGGGACAGAAGGACGGTGAAGAAATTTGGCAGCATGTGACCTCCAGAAGAAGAAAGAGGAGCGTCCATGTACCAGCAATGCAGATACAGGTGAGCAACCTTTTTCATGTTCTCTCCACAAGTACTAATGCGGAGAGTGGACTAGATGATACATTTGAGGGAAGGGAGCAGAAGGAGACTCCACTGATTGGAAGGCATGAGACGCACTGTCCTAGGGATGGGGGTTTCACGACCACCGCTCCCAAGAGAAGAAGGCTGGTGGTGGTGGTTGGGGACTCCCTCCTCAGGGGGACTGAGTCATCTGTCTGCTGGCCCGACTGAGAAAACCGAGAAGTATGCTGCTTGCCAGGAGCTGGGATTCACGATGTGACGGAGAGACTGCCGAGACTCATCAATCCCTCGGATCGCTAACCCTTCTTGCTTGTCCACGTAGGCACCAATGATACTGCCAAGAATGACCTTGAGCAGATCACTGCAGACTACGTGGCTCTGGGAAGAAGGATAAAGGAGTTTGAGGTGCAAGTGGTGTTCTCGTCCATCCTCCCTGTGGAAGGAAAAGGCCCGGGTAGAATCGTGGAAGTCAACGAATGGCTACGCAGGTGGTGTCAGAGAGAAGGCTTTGGATTCTTTGACCACGGGATGGTGTTCCAAGAAGGAGGAGTGCTAGGCAGAGACGGGCTCCACCTAATGAAGAGAGGGAAGAGCATCTTCGCAAGCAGGCTGGCTAACCTAGTGAGGAGGGCTTTAAACTAGGTTCACCGGGGGAAGGAGACCAAAGCCCTGAGGTAAGTGGGGAAGTGGGATACCAGGAGGAAGCACGAGCAGGAGAGCGCAAGAGGGGAGGACTCCTGTCTCATATTGAGAAAGCAGGACGATCAGCGAGTTATCTTAAGTGCCTATACACAAATGCAAGAAGCCTGGGAAACAAGCAGGGAGAACTGGAAGTGCTGGCACAGTCAAGGAATTATGATGTGATTGGAATAACAGAGACTTGGTGGGATAACTCACATGACTGGAGCACTGTCATGGATGGATATAAACTGTTCAGGAAGGACAGGCAGGGCAGAAAAGGTGGGGGAGTTGAATTGTATGTAAGAGAGCAGTATGACTGCTCAGAGCTCCAGTATGAAACTGCAAGAAAACCTGAGAGTCTCTGGATTAAGTTTAGAAGTGTGAGCAACAAGGGTGATGTGGTGGTGGGAGTCTGCTATAGACCACCGGACCAGGGGGATGAGGTGGACGAGGCTTTATTCCGGCAACTAGCAGAAGTTACTAGATCACAGGCCCTGGTTCTCATGGGAGACTTCAATCACCCTGATATCTGCTGGGAGAGCAATAGAGGTGCACAAACAATCAAGGAAAGTGTAGGGGACAATTTCCTGGTACAAATGCTGGAGGAACCAACTATGGGTAGAGCTCTTCTTGACCTGCTGCTCACGAACAGGGAAGAATTAGTAGGGGAAGCAAAAGTGGATGGGAACCTGGGAGGCAGTGACCATGAGATGGTAGAGTTCAGGATCCTGAGACAAGGAAGAAAGGAAAGCAGCAGAATACGGACCCTGGACTTCAGAAAAGCAGACTTGGACTCCCTCAGGGAACTGATGGGCAGGATCCCCTGGGAGAATAACATGAGGGGGAAAGGAGTCCAGGAAAGCTGGCTGTATTTTTATCCTTATTGAGGTTGCAGGAACAAACCATCCCGATGTGTAGAAAGAATAGTAAATATGGCAGGCAACCAGCTTGGCTTAACAGTGAAATCCTTGCTGATCTTAAACACAAAAAAGAAGCTTACAAGAAGTGGAAGATTGGACAAATGACCAGGGAGGAGTATAAAAATATTGCTCAGGCATGCAGGAGTGAAATCAGGAAGGCCAAATCACATTTGGAGTTGCAGCTAGCAAGAGATGTTAAGAGTAACAAGAAGGGTTTCTTCAGATATGTTAGCAACAAGAAAAAAGTCAAGGAAAGTGTGGGCCGCTTACTGAATGAGGGAGGCAACCTAGTGACAGAGGATGTGGAAAAAACTAATGTACTCAATGCTTTTTTTGCCTCTGTCTTCACGAACAAGGTCCGTTCCCAGACTACTGCACTGGGCAGCACAGCATGGGGAGGAGGTGACTGGCCCTCTGTGGAGAAAGAAGTGGTTCGGGACTATTTAGAAAAGCTGGACGAGCACAAGTCCATGGGGCCGGATGCGCTGCATCTGAGGGTGCTAAAGGAGTTGGTGGATGTGATTGCAGAGCCATTGGCCGTTATCTTTGAAAACTCATGGTGATCGGGGGAGGTTCCAGATGACTGGAAAAAGGCTAATGTAGTGCCCATCTTTTAAAAAGGGAAGGAGGAGGATCTGGGGAACTACAGGCCAGTCCGCCTCACCTCAGTCCCTGGAAAAATCATGGAGCAGGTCCTCAAGGAATCAATTCTGAAACACTTAGAGGAGAGGAAAGTGATCAGGAACAGTCAGCATGGATTCACCAAGGGCAAGTCATGCCTGACTAATCTAATTGCTTTCTATGATGAGATAACTGGCTCTGTGGATGAGGGGAAAGCAGTGGACGTGTTTTTCCTTGACTTTAGCAAAACGGTCTCCCACAGTATTCTTGCCAGCAAGTTAAAGAAGTATGGGCTGGATGAATGGACTATAAGGTGGATAGAAAGCTGGCTAGATCATCGGGCTCAACAAGTAGTGATCAATGGCTCCATGTCTAGTTGGCAGCCAGTATCAAGCAGAGTGCCCCAAGGGTCGGTCCTGGGGACGGTTTTGTTCAATATCTTCATTAATGATCTGGAGGATGGCATGGACTGCACCCTCAGCAAGTTTGCAGATGACACTAAACTGGGAGGAGTGGTAGATACGCTGGAGGGTAGGGATCGGATACAGAGGGACCTAGACAAATTAGAGGACTGGGCCAAAAGAAATCTGATGAGGTTCAACAAGGACAAGTGCAGAGTCCTGCACTTAGGACGGAAGAATCCCATGCACTGCTACAGACAAGGGACCGAATGGCTAGGCAGCAGTTCTGCAGAAAAGGACCTAGGGGTTACAGTGGATGAGAAGCTGGATATGAGTCAACAGTGTGCCCTTGTTGCCAAGAAGGCTAACGACATTTTGGGCTGTATAAGTAGGGGCGATGCCAGCAGATTGAGGGACGTGATCATTCCCCTCTATTCAACATTGGTGAGACCTCATCTGGAGTACTGTGTCCAGTTTTGGGCCCCACACTACAAGAAGGATGTGGAAAAATTGGAAAGAGTCCAGCGGAGGGCAAGAAAAATGATTAGGGGGCTGGAGCACATGACTTATGAGGAGAGTCTGAGGGAACTGGGATTGTTTAGTCTGCAGAAGAGAAGAATGAGGGGGGATTTGATAGCTGCTTTCAACTACCTGAAAGGGGGTTCCAAAGAGGATGGATCTAGACCAGGGGTCAGCAACCTTTCAGAAGTGGTGTGCCGAGTCTTCATTTATTCACTCTAATTTAAGGTTTTGCGTGCCAGTAATACATTTTAACATTTTTAGAAGGTCTCTTTCTATAAGTCTATAATATATAACTAAACTATTGTTGTATGTAAACTAAATAAGGTTTTTAAAACGTTTAAGAAGCTTCATTTAAAATTAAATTAAAATGCAGAGCCACCCAGACCGGCGGTGGCCAGGACCCGGGCAGTGTGAGTACCACTAAAAATCAGCTCGTGTGCCGCCTTTGGCACGCGTGCCATAGGTTGCCTACCCCTGATCTAGACTGTTCTCGGTGGTACCAGATGACAGAACAAGGAGTAATGGTCTCAAGTTGCAGTGGGGGAGTTTTAGGTTGGATATTAGGAAAAACTGTTTCACTAGGAGGGCGGTGAAGCACTGGAATGGGTTACCTAGGGAGGTGGTGGAATCTCCTTCCTTAGAGGTTTTTAAGGTCAGGCTTGACAAAGCCCTGGCTGGGATGATTTAGTTGGGGATTGGTCCTGCTTTGAGCAGGGGGTTGGACTAGATGACCTCCTGAGATCCCTTCCAACCCTGATATTCTATGATTCTATGATCTCCTCACATATATCAACCTAATTCAATCACTGGAAGAAGAGGTGCAATAGTTGCCTCTCCCCAGTTCCTCCTGAGCCCTGTTCCTAGAAGACCCACACAGCAGCAACTCCATTAGTTCCCACTCTTCCCACAGATTTTTTTTATTTTCTTTGGGGGCGGGAGGGAAGGAAGCTGTTCTGCAATATATTTTACTAACGATTTAAAGCATATGGTCTGAAAGCTCTGAGTGCCATGGAAGATTATTGTCACATGTCCCAACCCACTGCATATCTGTTGACACAGTATCACCTTTCATAAATTGCTGGATATAATTTTCCCATCAGCATCACTCTAAACACAGGAATTATTGCCAGGACATAGATCCAAATAACCCTTATGTGCTTAATAAAATAAATAACAGTTGGCCTCTTAAATATCTCTCCTTTAAAGGAATTTTCCTTATTTTAGATCAAATACTTCCTGGGAATCCATGTTAATTTGTAATTTCCAGTGCCATAAATAACTAACATAAAGAAAAAACAGAACTCACACTAAATTAGCCTGATTTATTTATTTTTATTTCAAAAAATGTGCTCATCTAGTGCTTCGGGTGCACACACAATTTTTAAACAAATGCATAGAGAACAAGACCCACTCTGATGCATCAGATCGGCTTTTGCATCCTTAGCCTAGCTCTATATTAATGGAACTAAACCAATTTATACCACCTGGCCCACAAAGTTCACATGAACAATGAAATGTCCTTATAAAGTCTCCTCCTTCTCCCAGATAAGCAAAGCAATTAAAGGGTAACACTCATAGGCATGCGCACGGGGTGTGCCGGGTGTGCCCAGGCACATCCTAATGCAGGGGTGGGCAAATGGCTCCACTCTCCCAACGTGGCAAGCCACGGGGTCCGCGCTCCCGGGCCAGAGCGCCCAGCCGAGCGCAGCCAGCTGCCGGCCCCTCCCCCACCTTCCCCCCTCCCCTGGAGCCATGCCGCCGCGTGCGCAGCGCTCTGGGGGCCGGGGCTGCGCGCTCACGCGGGGCAGTGTTTGGCTCCGCAGGGAGGCTAGGAGCCTCATCTCATGGTAAGGGGTCTGGGGCCGGGGGGGTTGGCTAAGGGGTGGGGGCAGTCAGGGGACAGGGTGGGTTGGATAGGGGGTGGGATCCCGGGCGGGGTGGTTAGAGGTAAGGGGTCTCTGGAGGGGGCAGTCAGGGAGCAGTGGGGGTTGGATGGGGCATGGGAGTCCCTGGGTCTGTCAGGGAGCAGGGGGTGGATAGGGGTCAGGGCAGTCAGTGGACAGGAAGCAAGGAGGGTCCTGGGGGGGTAGTTAGTGGGGAGGGTCTCTGGAGGGAGTGGTCAGGGGACAAGGAGCTGGGGGGGGTTGGATGAGTCGGGAGTTCTGGGGGGGCTGTCAGGAGGCAGGGGTGTGGAGAGGGGTTGGGGCAGGCAGGGAGCAGGGGAGGTTTTATGAGTCGGGAGTTCTGGGGGTCCTGTCAGGGGGCAGGGAGCAGTTGGATAGGCGTGGGAGTCCCGGGGGTCTGTCAGGGGACAGGTAGGGGGTAGGATCCTAGGAGGGCAGTCAGGGGACAAGGAGCAGGGAGGCTTAGACAGGGGAGGAGGTCCTGGGGGGCAGTTAGGGGCAGGGGTCCCAGGAGGGGGTAGTCAGGGAACAAGGAGCGGGGGGGTTGGGGGTTCTGAGGGGGGAAGTCAGGGGGCGGGAAGTAGGAGGGAGTGGATGGGGGCAGGGTGGGGGTGGGGCTAGGGCAGGGCAGGGGCGGGGCTAGGGCGGGGCTCCCTGGGTGCACACCCTAATGAAATGGTTCTGCGCACGCCTATGGTAACACTGTACATCTCCCTATGCTCAGAACTCATACTGACTATCTGGGTCACTTCTGGGTCAGGAAAGAACAAACAATTTCATTCAGTTGAAAACCCAATTTTCTGTAGAAAGATATTTTGATGGAAAATTTCCAACTGGCCCAAATCAGGACATTTTCCCTTGTTGTAACAACACACGCTATTGTGTGTTCCTGGACCAGTCTACATCACAACCCAACCCGCTAACCCCACACACATTCCTCCCTCACAACCCATACACACAAAGTGCCTAGGAGAATACATAGGCTCTGCAATGTGTCCTGAAGTTCAACAGATCTTGGCTCCAATGGGCCAGCAAAGGAGTAAGTTCCAGAGTTGGAACTTAGAAACTAAGAAATCCCATTCTGCCAACCCCATGTTGTTTAAACCTGGCAGTTGAGTGCCACCACTCAGTTTAACTGTTGCATGATCACATGAGTAGAGGGGTGGTCTCTATGGTGGCATCAAACCACAACAACTTGCACCTGGAGACTAGTCAGGGCAAATTATGGAGCAGAGGCATAATGTGCTCCAGGTGGGAAACACAGCTAAATAAGTGAGCAGACACATTCTGTACTAGGTGAGATTTCCAAGTGGAAATTACCTTACAGTAATCCAATCTAGAAGTGGCAAAACACAGGTAGGGAGTGTTCCCCATTACCACAGTATCAGAACATTTCCTACATACTTAAAAACAGAATTAACAATAACAATCTCTCTCCCTCTCTCTCTTCCTTCCTATGGTCTATGAGAAACAGCTTAATTACTTCAAAGAATTTATCTTAAAGCCAAAGTATTTGTTTGCATTTATGAATTCTAGCAAGGCCCAATCCAACTTCAAATTCATTTTAATGGCCAAGTTTACATAACATAAAAGAATCTATTTTGTCTAATCTTTTAATGTCTACTTTGGTCATTTCATGTTCCATAAGTCTCTAAAGCAGAGTATAGTTGCACTACGAACCTTCCATCACATCTGCATGAATCTTTGTCAACTCTGATGTAATGGTGATTTGGGAGCTGAAACATTGTATTATGTCAGCCTATACATAATATAGACACTTTCAGGAAAGGATCTTTGTCAGGTGCAGTTTATGATGTATCACATCAGTGTAGATTAGAGAGACACTCACCCCTTCCCCATGGGCCACCATGTTTACTAGTCTGCAGTGGTAGTGTTCTTTGAAGAGTCAGCATTCCAGGAAAGTCTGACATCTCAGACGAGATGTGCCACATGTGCGATGCAGTACTACATGCTTATGTTCTGTGTCAAGTACCTTGTATATTACACTTAACTGATGAGATTAAGATGCAGGTCAGTGACACCACAACCTTATTGGTTCCTTCAAAGTGGTTGTCACATCAGTTCCTGTAAAAGACTAAACGCAGATGTAGCTCATGCCTTATAAAGTTACTCTGTTGTGAAACAATGCGCTGGTGTCAGCCCAGTTCCCAGTGGACAGGTTCTCGCTGCACAACCAACCATGTTGCAACTGATACTAATTGGAACCCTTGTTGGCAATCCCAGCAGAGTCAAAGGCTTGGCAAGGAGGCTACTCTGTCATGCCTCCAGGTGAGGGCTTTAACTTGTTAATATTCTAAGCATGTATGGAGCAAATAATATCACCAGGCATCAACATGCCGAGACCAGACTGCACTGGTCCTATCATGGGGATTAACAGAGGACTTCAATTTCCAGGGCTGTCACTCTAGCAACTTTCACAAGCAACACATTCTCCCTGGAAAAGAGTATTTAAAAGAGAGAATTTAAATATTACTGAACCTGTGCAATAGCAGACTGGCAAACATCGACGATTTGTTAGTTTAAAAATTTTAAATAATAATAAAGTCTCCAAACAAACCAAGTTTACGTTACATACTAATGATGCCTACAAAATTTCATCTTATTTATTTATTTATTTATTTTTAAGAAGGGTCAGATTCTCAGGTACAGCTGAAATGCACAGGGTGCAATGGGTAAGGAGATGCAAACATGGCTTAAAGTTTGCCTTTGCACTCCCTTGTCCTGGTGCCACTTAACACAGGGACAGTCTCCTTACACGGAGTTGGATCAGCCAAAAAAATTGCTCTAACTTATTCCAGGCTGCAGTGCCTCAGGAGGCTAAAGACGCAGCCAAGGATCTGTGTAGGGCAGTGTTGTCACACCCATGCTTCCTTTCCTCAGTTCACGTCTATGTTAACTGCTACACTGGCAGCAAAGAAAGTGTTGTAATAGTTCCTCTGATGCCTCTACCCCACCAGCAGATCATCCTTCTCCAGGAGTGATCCTCTCTGGGTTGGTTACACCTGCATTCGGGTGATGAAAAGCAGCTGTACTGCATGGGTGAATCTGGCCCCAAGCCATTTTAGTGATGGAGCTTTACCACAGATCATGAGAGTTAGGGTGTATCTACACTGGCAAGTTTCTGCGCCACAAGTTATACCACATTTATTAAAATGCTGGAATTAAACTGCTGTTGCATGTTCACACTATGCTCCTTATGACGCTTGAGCGCATCCACATTAGCAGCTCTTGCAATGGCAAAGACAGCAGTGCACTGTGGTAGCTATCCCACTGTGCAACTGGCAGCAGGGTACTTTGGGAAGGGTTTGCAATGCCTCATGCAATTCCCAATCCCATTGTTCCATGGGTATCCTATTACATTGCCGGCTGCTTTTCAACTGAAGTGGGGTGGGGGGAAGAGTGTGTGACAGGGAGTGTGTGTGTGTATGGAGGGGGGCGGAGAGAGACAGTGTGTTTGTGGGGACAGAGAGTGTGTCAGCATGCTGTCTTGTACGTTCAGACAGTGGCAGGAAGCAACCAGTCCTGAGGCAGAGGGAGGGGGAAACCCTGACATCAGCCCCACCTCCCTCCTTGAGCTCTCTGCACAGCAATCTCTCTCTACACACACCCACACACCCACACCCACACCCACACACACACACACCCTCTGTGTTCAACAGCACGAGCATTCCACATTAATGGTTTGCTTTGTGTCCTGGAGCAGATCAGCACAGCACACAACCGCTGTCAGAAACGGAACTTTGAAAGGGAAGGGGCGCATGTCTCCAGGGCAGCTGAGTTCAAAACAATGAGCAGAGCGGTCACTTGCGGCATTATGGGACAGCTCCGGAGGCCAATTACAGCGCAGAAAGCAACACTGGCAATAGAGCGCTGGAGCCGCTGCACAAACAGCCTTAAGACTCTCAGCGAGGTGGTTTTTTTGCAGCGCTGCAGCTGAGGAGTTTCTGCACACAAAGTGGCTTGACAGTGTGTTCCCGTCTGCAGTTTGAGCGCAAAAAACTGCTTTACTGTGCAGAAACTTGCCAGTGTAGACAAGCCCTTAGTTGGATTTCAGAAACATGTTAACATTTGAGGCGTATCAACCCTCCCTCCAGTGTGTGTTGAACTTATTGAAGAGTGAGGCATCTGCTTCATATTGCTCACATTTTAAAAAAAAAATCCCAACCTTATCACCAATTGTTTCTGCCTTTGCTCTGGAGCTGCCAGACCTACAAGGGTGCTTACCCATGCTGAAGAACAGGGAAGCATAAACTCCCTCTCTACCCAGGCTTCTCTTTAAAACAATTTTCATTGATGGTAGCACTGGCGAATATCAACAGCATGTCGCACTGTGGGATTCTTACACTCAGCAAAAGGCATTCAGATAGTACAATGATGGGTTCCAGAGAGAGAGATAGTGTGTCAACTCCTCTCTCCAGCACACAGTCTTGCAAGCTCATTGGAAACCAGAGGAGAAGGGTGGGATGGGATGGTGGAGGACTCCTCCCACCCAACAGGTGAATAAACTCTTGACTGTGATTCATAGACTCACAGACTATAAGGTCAGAAGGGACCATCATGATCATCTAGTCTGACCTCCTGCCCATTGCAGGCCACAGAACCTCACCCACCCACTGTCTCTATATCCTTTTGGGCCTCAGACTGCTCTTACTTATATCCAGTGGAACCCCATTAACTGAGGATTCACAGAGTATAAGTCACAGCTGAATCTAGCACATTGATTGAATTGTTTACTTATGCCTGATTCTATATGCATAGTTACAGAAACTAATGGCGAACTGAAAAGGTAGATTAGTGCCATTTTACAAAGTGCACAAACAATGAGATGTACATCTAAATCCTCATGCTTTCGGGCATAAGTCAACCATTAAAAGCCTCAGGTCAGGAAGAAACTTCCCATATGGCCAGGTTGGTCTATAATTTCCTGTTATTTTGCTCCATCCTATGAAGCACCTGGTTCTGGCCACTGTCAGACAGGACATAGGGCTACATGGACCACTTCTCTGATCCCGTATGGCAAATTCTTAGTCCTACTCCCAAATAGAGTTTACTATTTTTAAATAAGATTTCTAAACAATTCTTCCAGAGTGAGACAACCTTGCCCACTAAGAAGAAGAAGAACTGTATCAGGCCTAAAATAGAATCCACTACATAAAGAGGTATATGGCACTATGACATATTTACATATGTGCTCCTTTTGTCCATTTTTTGCTGAAGTCAGTCAAACATATGTGAAGTATTTTCTTTTTGACCAGCTCTCTAATTTTGTTAAACATAAAAACAGTACAAACAATTATTACTTTAAAAGCACTTGTTTCTTTTTTAGTGAAAGGAATGCAAAAAATGGCAAAATTCAGCCAAAATACTATTTTTGACATCTTCTAAATAATAAATCATGGCCAAACCGATTTCCTTCAAATTTTGTGGAAAAGAAAAATGTTCTTGGATCTAAGCTAAGAGTTTGTGCACTACATTTCAGTCTGGAGAGAACTTTTATGGCTGTGTTATACACCGCTAATATACAGAGTTTATAATGGAAACATTGACAGGACCTCCACTGAAGCGATACCAGGAAGGACCGCTGTAATAAATTCAATTAACAGCTAATAGAAATTGTGATCTCATCACATGCCAACTGACATTATGCTCTGAATAAACTAAGACTAGCACTGACTGGCTTCTGTCAATTCTCTAAGACTGCTATCCTCAAATTCTACCCACAGAATAGCAGGCGTTATGAAATGATGTGTCTTCTTTAATGTAAACAGAAAACTACTGATTTTAGGCCACTCTGAATCTCAGTTACACTGGTTTAAATCCAGAATATCAGCACTGGAGTTTTCATCCCTCACTCTCTGCGATGAGATTTCACGGGTGTAACTGAGGGCAGAACTTGGCTCAGAGGCTATTAAAAAGACTAAATAGAAATTAGTGATTCCTATACTATAAAGTATTTGGATTCAAATCAGCGTTAAAATCAAGCCCTTGTTTGTTTCCTGCCCGTAGGACATGCTACACCTAACATCCTTTTAAATTCCAGAGGTAATAAAATTTATACTAAATGAGGCAGGTCCCAGCACAAGTCTGTACTGATGCCAGGTTTAACAATCACTTTGATGTGTACTGTTTTGAAAGTACCAGGGCTGAAAGGCACAGGGGGTTATGGAAAGACAGGGCTTGACATTTCTACTGATAACATGATTGAGCTGATAACATGATTATTGCACATAGTACACCGACAAGTTAAACAATTTTTGTATGAGGGGTGGAGGTGGTAGAAGGGGCAGGGAAGTGTGAGAAACAAGGAAAACAGCATCAGTACAAAGCATAGGATGCTAAGTTCTGTTTCCTAGAAAAATAAATAAAACAAACCCTTTCCAAAGGGGTGTGCTTTGAGCCTGAATTTCGTAAGGTGTAGGCATGATCTACGTTGTAAAGATAATTACAGTGGAATTCAGGTGGGGCCCAAGTACACAGAGTATAGTTCTGCAAGGCTAACCAAGCCATATAACAAGGGGCCCAATTATCTGTTCCTGCTGAGATGCACTCAGTGTGGGAGCAGAGGTGTATGGGGAAGGTAGACCAGCCAACTTTGTGCCTCATAACTTTTTTTACTGACACTTGGGCTACTTACTCAGGAGGATGTGGGCAACCAGGAGTACTTGGTTGCACTGGTGCATGGGCCCTGTCCTGTTCTCCCTGTCCCTAAAAGGGGCTTCAAGAGTCAATTGGCATATAAGCATTCCATCAGCTCCATGACAGCTGGGGAGCCTCCTTATAGCATAGGTATTTCTGGGGGGAATTCTGCTGATTTTAAGGTCCCTTTATACTGCTGAAGAAACATGTGGGGGCCTTAACACAACAGGAAATTGGATGTTCCCACAGAAGCAAGGCACAGTTTACAAAATACTATTAAACTAAAACAAACCCTAAAACACCACACATAGATTCAAAGAATTTAAGACCAGAAGAGATCAGTCTCACCTGCATAACACAGAAACCTCATCCAGTGATTCTTGCATCAAGCCTATAACGTCTGGTTATAGCTTTTGGAAAGACAGCCAATCTTGATTTAAAGATTGCAAGTGTTGAAGAATCCACCACATCCCTAAATAAAGTGCTACAGTGATCAATTACCCTCACTGTTGAACTTTTGTATCTTAATTCTAATCATGTGAGAACTAAAAATACAAAGACTAATTGAATCATCACCAAATCATGGTGCTATGCCAATTTACTTCAGTTGAGGATGGGCCCTTAATCTCTTTATGGCTTTTTTAATCCCAAAACAGAGCATATACTATCAATTTTGAAATACTTTTGTGTAAAAATCTAAAACTAGGCAAGAAATGTTGTTTCCAACCCATGAGAATTTTCAAGGTTTCAAAAAAATTTTCCCACCTCGAATCAGGATAAAAAGTTGAAATCTTGAAAATTTTCGTGAACTGAAAATCTCAACTTTTTTTGGATTGGGTCAATTGAAACATTCATTTTGATTTTGATCTTTGTCTTTTTTTTAACCTATAAATTTTGAAATAAAATGTTGTTTCAAACTGAAATGCAGAACTTTTTATTTTGAAAATGTCAAAACAGGGCATTTTAAAAAAAAATTCAAAATGGGAAATTCATCAAAACTGACCTTTTCGCAGAAAAAGTTTCGGTTTTGTCAAAAACTCTAATAAAATCTGATGGGCCTCAACCAACTGTTGTGTATCTTGAGTCTTATCAGCAATTGTGTGAGGGCCATATGGAGACCAGACAGACAGAACGATTCTCTTCACACTAACACAAGTTGAAAATCAAATTACTTTTGATTTACTCTAGTGCAAATGAGAGAAAAGCCAGGCTTAGAATGCAGAATACACTGCTCGATGGGAAGCAGCTAGCCACAGCAAATCTGCTTGTAAACAGAGGAACAAGGAACCAATAAGCACTATGGTCTACGCCTTTTTGAGGAAGTAAATGCTACATGTATTTTGAGAAGGATGGCCAAAACATACACATATGTGCACGGTCATCTATTGTGCCCTTGATACTGGTGATTTAAATCCCATTAGCATCACTGATACGTAAAGAGAGGAGGGACTTCTCTGTGTACTCTGTAAAAAGGACTCTGATTTAATTTGCAGTCCTGCATTGAAAGTGGATTCTACTTTTAAGGATAATTTTCTGTCCCACTTCAGTATTTTTTTAACCTAATCAATGGTTTAATTACTGAACATGACACCTGCAGGAATCAAATAATCCAAAAGGCTTTGATTATGGACCAAAGCTTCCGATGGTGTAAACTGTCTGGTGAAAAACTAATAAATGCCATCTGAGGCCGGGATCAATGTCTCTTTTAAATGCATTGTCAAAGGTGGAACAACACATGTGCACACATCCTTCTCTCCCAAGTCAGCATGTCCTACATGTGGGGGGAAAGGGATATTTTACATGAGCTGCCATTGATTTCAAACTGTTACTTTTACCGTTTTTAGGAAATTCAAGTACATGGAGAATAAATCTGCACAAAAGTGGAGCTTGTTGCTGGAGACGCTGACCTCCAGGGCGACCCCTTGATGATTCCACTGTAGTCTCCAACAGAACACCAAAAGAACTTCACCTTCAATCATTGTTAAAATGTGACCTCATGGTTACTTCCCCACATGAGTTTAGCTGCAGGCCTATGTTTTAAAGTTCAGGCACTATAAAAACCAGATTATTAGATGCAATCAGGAATTAGACTTCAAAGGCTATTAGTCTGTCATTTGAAATTAACATATTGGATAGCAATTAAGCCACTTTTGGCATTTTATAGCACCAGTTCTTTGGGAAGAATGGAGCTAGTTTTTAACAATATTCATCAGGAAAAGATTTCATTATTTAAATGCACCTTACCTTTCTAGCATGTTATAAACCGCAGAATTTAATTATGGAAATCTATTTGATAACACATCATTGGAGATAGTATCATTAGAAATCAAGGCTATAGTCTCAAACATAATGTTGCATTCATGTTGTTTTATTACTGTTGTGTTAGTGGCACTGACTGTTCTGGGGGAGGAGGCTGTGTAATTAAAAAAAGAATTAAAAATAGAGGTGTCAAAACACTGATTGGAATGATGAATATACAATCATTAGTCACATGTTCCAATTAAAGTATGTGTACTCTGAGGCTGCATAGCCCGATGTAATACATCCTGAAGTGTGCATTAAATACATTACAATGTTTAATTAAGACATTATAATGCATTAAACCGCTCAGATACGACAATGATGAGAGCCAAGTGCATGTTCACAGTAACAGGGATCATTAATAATAAATTGTGCACTTGAGGTTTGGAGTTGGATACGAGGCAGCTGAAAGACCAGTGGTCTTTGGGCAATGTCTGGTGTAATATTACAGTTCTGGAGATTGCACCTTTGCAATTACACACCTGATGGGGCTCAGCTGCTGTGATGTCTTTTTTCTGCTGTCCCCAAGCCTTCAACAACTGTGAGGTTAAACACGTGTACTCACTCTGTTGGGTGTGGTTTACTTTTCTGCACGGACCATCAGAGCCTGTGAAATCTGTGAAATTAGCCTATGGAGTCTAATGTAACCTCAGATAACATTTACAAAATAACAAAGTCAAATAGGATTTCAGGGGAAACAATGACTTGCTAGAGTGAGCATAGCGTCCATAAGAACATAACATAAAAGCAGCCATTCTGGGTCAGACCAAAGGTCCATCTAGCTCAGTATCCTGTCTTCCGACAGTGGCCAATGCCAGGTGCCCCAGAGGGAATGAACAGAACAGGTAATCATCCAGTGATCCATCCCCTGTTGCCCATTCCCAGCTTCTGGCAAACAGAAGGGAGGGACACCATCCCTGCCCATCCTGGCTAATAGCCATTGATGGACCTATCCTCCATGAATTTATCTAGTTCTTTTTTGAACCCTGTTATAGTCTTGGTCTTCACAACGTCCTCTGGCAAAGAGTTCTACAGGCTAATTGTGTGTTGTGTGAAGAAATACTTCCTTTTGTTTGTTTAAACCTGCTGCCTATTCATTTCATTTGGTGACCCCTAGTTCTTGTGTTATGAGAAGGAGTAAATAACACTTCCTTATTTACTTTCTCCACACCCGTCATGATTTTATAGACCTCAATCATATCCCCACCTTAGTCGTTTCTTTTCCAAGCTGAAAAGTTCCAATCTTATTAAACTCTCCTCATATGGAAGCTGTTCCATACCCCTAATAATTTTTGTTGCCCTTTTCTGAACCTTTTCCAATTCCAATATATCTTCTTTGAGATGGGGAGACCACATCTGCGCGCAGTGTTCAAGATGTGGATGTACCATGGATTTATATAGAGGCAATATGATATTTTTTGTCTTATTACCTTTCTTAATGATTCCCAATATTCTGTTCCCTTTTTTGACTGCCACTGTTCATTGAGTGGATGTTTTCAGAGAACTATCCACAATGACTCCAAGATCTCTCTCTTGAGCGATAACTGCTAATTTAGACCCCATCATTTTATATGTATAGTTGGGATTATGTTTTCCAATGTACATTACTTTGCATTTATCAACATTGACTTTCATCTGCCATTTTGTTGCCCAGTTTTGTGACATCCCTTTGTAGCTCTTGTGACAGACCCAGACCAGTGGGGTACAGGAGTCTGGTAGAGGGCAAATATACTGGTCACTGGATGAGTAGTTTTCTGTTCCCTGAGTGACCAGAGCAGGGGCTGCACTAGAGTAATCAGGAACCTGCTAGAACCAGTTAAGGCAGGCAGGCTAATTAGGACACCTGGGTTTTAAAAGGAGCTCACTTCAGTTTGTGGTGCGAGTGTGAGGAGCTGGGAGCAAGAGGCGCAAGGAGCTGAGAGTGAGAGGGTGTGCTGCTGGAGGACTGAGGAGCACAAGCATTATCAGACACCAGGAGGAAGGTCCTGTGGTGAGAATAAGGAAGGTGTTTGGAGGAGGCCATGGGGAAGTAGCCCAGGGAGTTGTAGCTGTCATGCAGCTGTTAAAGGAGGCACTATAGACAGCTGCAGTCCACAGGGCCCTGGGCTGGAACCCGGAGTAGAGGGCGGGCCCGGGTTCCCCCCAAACCTCCCAATTGACCTGGACTGTGGGTTCTTCCAGAGGGGAAGGTCTCTGGGCTGTTCCCCAACCCACATGGTGAATCTCTGAGGCAAGAAAATCTGCCAATAAGTGCAGGACCCACCAAGATAGAGGAGGAATGTTGTCACACTCTTCGCAGTCTGCTTTGGACTTAACTATCATGAGTAGTTTTGTATCATCTGCAAATTTTGCCACCTCACTGTTTACCCCTTTTTCCAGATCATTCTGGTCAAGGCTAAGACAGACCTGACAGCTTATATGTTTTATATTGTATTTCAGTCATTTCTAGCCCAACTTTCTTCAAAGACAAATATCCTCTTATTCATTTTCATTTTAGAGCTGTCAGCTGAGCTGCTGGCTCGTTCAATCTCTCCCTGGCTCTGTCAGCTATATAAATCCCCGCCCCTCCTTTGAAAATGTCAGGAAGGAATTAGGGACCCTGAAAAGGTAAGAAGAGGCCTATGATTTAGTTTGGGAATCAAACAAGTTAAGTCTTCGAGCCTAGCCATTTTTTGATTTGTGAGTGAATGAAAAATTTAGAACAATTTCCATAAAATGGAAAAGTACCTTTTGCCCCCTAAGCACTGTAACTCAAAACCTCAAGTTTTCACAGAAAAGTTTATTTTGCTGTAAGGCTAGGCATACACATTTCCACCAATAAAGAGATTTTTTTTGTGTGCTTAAGTTATGGGGATATAGAATCAAAAATAGTCTTGGAATGGCAATTTACAACTTCAAGACACTAACTTGTTTCCATAATCCAGAGAGGCAAATCCTGGTCTACTAGCAGTCAATGACAATTTTGGCCAAATGGGACCAAGATTTGGCATAGAAGACACAATGTGTTTAATAAGAGTTTCCTATATATCTATGGAATAAATTGTTTGTTCTTCCTGATTTAACCTAATGACACTGTCTATTACACTGTGTTTGTTATGATTCTACAAAGGCAACAATTTCAGTTCGATATAAAAAATTCTACTCTTGAAAAATTCCATCCAGTTTTAACATATTCACTTTATTCTTTCCTCCTCACATACAAACATGTCAAAAATAACTCAAAAACATACAACTATAAATACTTAGCTCAAAATTTTAAAGGTATTTAGGCACTGCTCCATTCAGCATTGCTGGTGTCAGTGATTTAGACAGCTACGTCTCATTTTCACAAGTGATTTAGGCACTTAGAAGCCAAAGTCCCATTAATTTTCAATGGGACTAAAGTTCCTAAGTCACTTTTGAAAATGGGACTTAGCTGTCTAAATCACTCAGGGCTTGTGGAACAACATCTAAAAAATCTTTAAAAATCTGGGCTTTATTGTCTAATTTCACTTCCCTTAGTGACAGGTTTCAGAGTGGTAGCCGTGTTAGTCTGTATCAGCAAAAACAAGGAGGAGGCCTTGTGGCACCTTAGAGACTAACAAATTTATTTGGGCATAAGCTTTCGTGGGCTAGAACCCACTTCATCAGATGCATGAAGTGAAAAACACATGAGCAGGTATAAATACATGAAAGGATGGGGGTTGCTTTACCACCTCACACTTGCTCTTGTATTTTTCACTTCACGCATCTGATAAAGTGGGTTCTAGCCCACAAAAGCTTATGCCCAAATAAATTTGTTAGTCTCTAAGGTGCCACAAGGACTCCTTGTTTTTACTTCCCTTAGTATAAATCAGTGGTAACTCTAAAGTCTATGAAGTTACACAAGTGTGAGATTAGAATCAGGCTGCAGTGTACTTATTAAATTATAGCCACTTACATTGAACTGAGTAGTAGATTCCCTTTAATGAGGTCCATTAACATTCTAACTAACCAGCTGTCATATGTTTCTTGCTTATACCTTTTCACAAGCAAGACAATCATTTTGAATCTTGTATCTTTCAGTATTTTAGCTTTTGCAATTCACATGTCAACATAATATAGAAAGAAAGAAAAAGAAATGCTAAGGCTATATGAAAACTTGAAGAAAAAATTATTGCCTTCAGTAGCTTGCCCCAGAAAAGGATTACAAATGGGCATGGTTACAGTATTAATGTTATGATTCCACAAAACTAACCACTGCCATCAGGTGCTTGAGTTCAAGAACCCTATTCTGAAGAATTATGAGAGTTGTCCAGTGTACCACAACATTGAGTTGTCAAGTGTATTGCCTTGGTTTAGCAATCCGTTGATCTATCAGTCACATTTTTTTAGAATAGCACCCCACTTTTCTTGCAATATATCATCTTCCCTTGTGACATTTTCAGATTAGACTGGCACCCGGGGAATTAGTTATCAGCTTATAAATGTGAGAAGCCATGTGAGACAGACATGGTAGGCCATGCTTTGATTTCCATTTCACATGTTTCTTACATCCTTCTCTTTGTGAGGAACATACTGTTATTTTCACTAGAGGTGGTAAAATCACACATTGAGATGCTCTTGAGAAGTAGTGTTGTCAAATCCTTAGAGCAGGGAACTGAGAGTCAGCACCCCAGGTTCTATTCCCAACTCCACCACAGACTCACAGCCTGGCCTTCAACAAATCAATTATTATTTCTGGCCCAAATTCTCCTCTCACTTATACCAAGGAAAACAGAAGTCAATGGAGTTAAGTGGTCTAAGTGAGAGGAGAATCAGACTCTAAGTGGACGGTTACATGTCTATAAAATCACTAGACCTGGGTGAAAAAAAATTGTGTAGAAGTTTTCCTGACCAAAAAATATAGTTTAATTGAAACTGAAATTTTTCATTTGAAAATGTCAACTCCAATAAAAAAAATTCAGTTTTCCCATGGAAATTTTTGAAATGAAAACTTCTTGCTTCATTTTGACTTAAAATAATGTTTTATTTCTCTATTTTCGGTTTAAAAATTTTGAAATGAAAAACAAACTGCTCTGAAACTTCCAGGTGGCAGCCCAACGTTCTTTAACCAAAAATTTTTGTCTTCAGAATTTCTTGTGGGAAATATTTTGTTTGTCCTTCCGGCACTGGGATAATGGAAAGTTTCATCAAATAAGGTTTGAGATCTTTAAATGAAAGGAACTACAGATCTTGCGAAGGGATTCATCTGTAGGGGCCATTTCACCCACATGGAATTCTACTGAAGTCAATGAGGCTCCATGTTGGCTTAGGGCACATGATCGCTGGTGGGCTGCTTTGCAGGTGTGGAGCTCATGCTTCTTAGTACACAAAGTTTTAGCATCATGCTCTCAGAAATGCCAATAGTAAATAATAAAACTTCCATCAGACTGAGAAAAAAACTTTCTAACGTTAGCCATTCCCAGGATCAAACATCCTTATTAGAAGGAGCTTCACAAGGTTTACATTTTATTTGGTTCCTCCCCTCTAAATAATAAAAAGATGCAGTATTGTCTGATCTTTGGTTGCTGAGATTATTTTTTATAAAGCAAAACTAATTTTTATATCACCCCTTTGAGTTCTGAAAATTACTTTTTTCAACATATCCATTACTAGAAAAGCATAGTACTTGTTAACCAGCTGCTAAGGAGAAAAAAACCTGCAAATGTGTTTTCTAAAGCACTACAGAATAACTATACCCAGAGAGACAGAGATTAAGAGCAGTGGATTCTTGATGCCAAGGTGAGACATTCCTTAACATCCTGTCCTTCCCCTCCTTCCCCAAATGCCAGCTATTTATGGGATGCAAACTCAGAAGAACCTACCCCAATGTGAAGGAAACCTCTGAATCAGACTCCTTACACATCCCTCCTCTGAAGGTATGTAAAATCAGTTACAAAAAGGAGGCCATGCAGTTACTGTATATGAGTTTATGGAATCTTTTGAGGTCCACAATGGCCTTGAACTGGCCCACTGACTTACTGGGGTGCACAAAGGTCACAGAATCTGCTACTAAAAATAGCCATGTAGACCAAAAAGAATGTACATTCATAAGAACAGGGAAAGAATGAGGAACAGACTAAAGGGAAAGAGAGGACAGGGGAAAATGGAAAGAGAGAGAAAGAACCACATTTCCCTACAAGAGCAGCTTTGTGATTCCTCCAGTAATGTTCCTTAGTTTTGTTTATCATGAAAAGAGCCCATTACTGTCCCAGCCCAATCAAACAGCAGACCAAGTCCATGAATGGCACCTATCAGAGCCCAGGGTAAATCCAATGATTAGAGGGAATTCGCCAAAGGGCCTTTGTAGCTGAGAAAAATGCCTACTCCAGAGAGGAATGCAGAAAATTCCTGGGAGCACAGGCACTCCTTTGTTGGCAGTCTGGCGGTATTCTGGAGCAAATAAAGGCACACAAAAAATGGGATCTTAGATGCAATGAACATTCGAAGAAAATGTTCAAAGACCTCCTTGAAACATTCCTTGTTTTTTGAAACTGTACGAACTCTGTTTAGGATGAACTAAAGGGCTATACTCATAATACCACTTTTTTTAGTATTGCATAATTTAAATGTTTCCCTACAGCAAAAACTTTGCTTATTTCTTTTTCCTGATGTTTTTTTTCTAGTTCATTTTTTTAAATTGATATAAGGTTTGAGGGGCCAGATTCTCAGTGAGTATAAATCAGTGTAAATCCACGAGGTCAATGAAGATTCGATGATTTACACCCGCTGAGAACATGACCCTGAGGCTTGCAAAAGAGAAAATAGAAGAAATATTCAGAAACAATGGAACAGCTCCACATCTGGGGTAGAACTGAAGTCAATGTGGCTTTGCTGATTTACCCCAGCTACAGATCTGGCTCCATGTATATACAAAAATAATACCTGCAGTCTATGAACTGTGATGCAGGAATCACACTACACTAGTGAATGAAAGACATGCCTGGCTGTGTTCAGCTTAAGAATACAGAGACATTCCGCCAGAAATAAAACTCACTAGATAGGGCAAGACAGGACAGCACCTGGCAAATAACAAAAGACATGACATGTGGGACCTGATTCTTCCCTCACTTACATAATTTACTTCAGCTGAGTTAAATCCTGATTTAAACTAGTGTATGTATCAATATGTGGAGAATCAGACCCATGGAATTCAGCCAGATTTTATTTAAGCTACAATTTGTTATGCAACATTATGTCCACATTTGCTTACCAGGATTCTGTCCACTAAATTACAACAATGTGAACGGTACTAGAAAATGTTTTTATACCAAACAGCCCCAGGCCATGTATAGTGGCAATGTTCTGTCTACTATAGGTCAGATTCTGATCTCATTTACATCAGTGTAAATCCAGAGTAACTCCACTGATTTCACTGACACCCAAGTAAGTGAGATCAGAATTTGGCCCTGTGGCTTTTTCATTCTATTTCCTCCTCCAGAGGAACTAAAACCATTTATTGTTATTTGTTTGGTGTGAAGAATCAGATACAGATTTTATGGCTGAATTAGATGATTTTATCTGCTACTGAAATCCTGAACTGAATAACTGCATGTAATCCTCACCTAAACACTTTCAATAAACATGATTTCCTCCCCTGCCCCCACTTCCTAAGGTCCGAACAATCTTAATGACTTTTTTTCACAGTATGTCCCTAGCTGCAATATGTTTCCTCATAAATCCAGTTATATGCTTTTATTTTATGTTCTGTTTTAGAGAATTTGCTGGAATGAGCAAGGAGTGAACTAAAAATCTTGTTCCTGTTAGGCTCTATGTGGGCATGCACGCATATCTGAAACCTAATAAAATATTATTTATTTGCAACTTTGGAGATTAATTCACTAGCATTTTTCAAAATGGGAGTGAAGTTGTTGCAAAGGTGGTACCTTTATTGCTCTGCAAATGTTGTTCATTTTACTATTTGTTTTAAATGCTTTTTTACTGGTCCTGGTGGATTTACATCTATTAAGGAGCGCAATGGCAGTCAGAGGATACAGAGTTATATAATCAAACAAAATATGGCCTATTCAGAGCACTGTTACATTACTCATTGATGGACTATCTGTAAGAGCCCAGCAATGTTAAAAGGACTGTTATCGTCTAATAATTAAAAATCAATCCAGGGGACTAATAGAGAAACAACTACCTTCTCCCTACTGCCAATTAGTCCAATACCAAGCCATTGCTACACAGTATTAAGGATAAGGGCCCACTCTTGCTCCCATCAAAATAAATGGGAATTTTGCCATTTTAACAAGAGCGGGATTGAGCCTTTAATCAAAAAAACAGAGACAGATTCTGACATCCTTGTTCATGCTGAATCATTTTCAATGGGACGCCTAGAGGAGTAAGGTACCATCCTATTTCACATGGGTAAGGGCTGCAGAATCTGACCTGTAGGCAAAAATGAGAATTCAGCCATTCTGAAAGGCCATGTGGCATTGTGCCCTGCACTCCTATTATCTCTGCATTTTAGGGTGACCAGACAGCAAATGTGAAAAACTGGGACGGGGGTGGGGGGGTAATAGGAGCCTATATACGAAAAAGACCCAAAAATCGGGACCATCCCTATAAAATCGGGACATCTGGTCACCCTACTGCATTTACATGGACAGAGATGGAAACAAAGGGCTGCAAGGGGCCAGTGCTTCCTACCAGGTGCAGAGCACCCTTTACTCTCGTTAAAGTCACTGGGAATTGAAGCTACTCAGCATTTTGCGGGATTAGGTGCTAAAAGACCCCCAAGACAGAAAAGCACAATTAATTCTAGCAGAGAACAGACACGCTGACAGAACAAGCCATTAATTACGCCTCCTCCAAAAGAGGTGCACGTCTCTACACACCAGCTCTTTAATTACCATCAGCTGCATACATCCTAAGAGCATCTTTTGCAAGATAAGTATCAACTAGGAAAATAGGTCATCAAAGAAAAATGCAGAGCCTGCAAAAGGCACACACAAGCACACACACAAACACACACTCACGCGAATGCATGCACACACACCAAAACTTGATTTACTGAGCCCTATTTTCAAAGCTGAGCAGATGGCTGACCTTTTAAAATATATTTCTAAAAGTGTCCCCTCTTTTTTACCCCACCAAACAGCCCTTAACATCTTTGGTAATTTTTTTTTAAAACTACCTAAAAGAAGGAATAGTGCGGTACATCAATGTGACTGTGATGCATACTAGTGGTCAAATCAAGGTATCATGGAAAAGCGTGAAAAGTGGGAGCTCTCTCTTCCAATCTGAGGCTGCATAATCTAAACACATGCTCTTTTTACTGTTTTGTACATTTGGCTGTGCTCAAAAATTTCCATGAATTAACCACTGATTTACTAGCTGTTATGAAGCATTAATTGTAGTACAAAGAAAACAAATCAACCACCTATAGAAGATTTTATGGGGCCATTATGTATTTTTCAGTTGTATCTTATTGAAAAACAAAACAAAACAAGATAAAGCTGGATAATTATAAGCAACTGACGTCCCGTAGAGACAAGGCTGGGCGCTTCGGGAAAGTCACTTACAGTACGTCTACACTGCAATCAAACACCCACAGCTGGCCTGTGTCAGCTGACTCGGGCTCGCAGGGCTCTGGCTGTGGAGCTATGAAATTGCAGTGAGGAATCCAGGCTTGGGTTGGAGCCTGGGCTCTTGGACCCCACGAAGGGGGAAGGTCCCAGAGCCCAAGCTCCAGCCCAAGTCCGGGCATCTACACTTTAATTTTATAGCCCCAAAGCCTGAGCCCCATGAGCCCGAGACAGCTGACACAGGCCAACCATGGGTGTTTTATTCTAGTGCAGACGTACCCTTAGGGCCAGATTTTTAAAGGTACTTAGGACACTAAAGATACAGATAGATTATTTGAATGGGAGTTAGGTGCCCAGGCGCTTTTGAAAATCCCACTAGCTGCCTATCTGCATCTTTGGTTGTCTAAATAGCTTTAAAAGTCTGGCCCTTAGTCTGTCGGTGCCTCAGATCCCCTTTTGTAAAATGGGGATAATAGCACTTCCTTACCTCCCTGGGGCATGGAAAGGATAATGACATTCAAGATTGTGAGGGGCTCACATACTGTGGTTAATGAGGGGCCATAGCTAGCTAGTTTCATATCAGTCCTCTCTTCTAAAATAAAAAGAGTGAGGATTTATACTGATGGGCTTTGGATCTGGAATGGTTTGAAGTCCCCTCTCATCCAAAGCCAGAAATGTTTTCAGATTATTTATTATTTTTTGCTAGAAGCAGCCAAACCACCATTAAATCCTAAAATCAAACTACTGATTAAAGCAAACTTTCTATAAAATAAAAACAGCTTGACTGGCCCAGATGCTGAGCTGCGGCCAAAAAGTGCTCAGCACAACATAGTAGGGGTGTGCTATGGGAGCTTTAAACTCCCTTTGCATTCCCTTAACCCTGAGGAGGGTTCAGTTCCTCTCATTTACGCTAGCTGCCTGGCACCCGGAGGTGTCATTTCTACTAATCAGAGGTTGCTGGGTCATCAGGGAAATCTGGCCATGCCTGCGATTCTCTGGCCGCACCTGTGTCACTGGTTGCATCAAGGTGGAGGCAAAGCAGCTGATACTGCATCTTTATGCCACCTAGTGATGCTCTAGTGCCTGCATAAGGAAGCGTCGGGGCAGCTGTGCAGTGCTGATCCCCCTTTCTCCTTCCGTTGTTGCAATTTATCCCCTTTTAGCTTCTCCATTTCTCTTCACATACATACAGTGTGCTCTCTGGATGGAGTCTTGTAGATGTCTTTTGGTGAGGGGATCAGATACCATGTTGATGGTCTAAGTGTAAGAACCCAGACAGATTTGGTATGTTAGACAGATAATCCCTGGTTGGTTCACCCTTCAAATGCATGTGAGGAGAGCATTTCCAGAGCACAAGCAACAGGTAAATTTGAGAGTGTCACTCTCTAAATGTTAGTTAGTGTTGCCTCTGTATTGGTCCTGATTTAGAGCTTACACCTGTGTAAATGCAGAGTGATTGAAGCCAATGGTATTCATCTGCTACAAGTGAGACAGAATCAGACCTGTTGTCTACTGGAGGAGTTTATGGGTGGGATTTTCCAATGTCCCAAAGCGACTTGATTTTCAATGGGCTTTGTGCCCCATGTCACTTTGAGGCTTCGGAAAATCCGACTCTAAGTGTTGGATTTTTCTCTCTTCCTATCACCATGAAATGTCGGGGGGTGGGGAGAATCCTACCTAAAACAAATCAGATACATCAATTACACTTTATGTTCATTTCTCTGCTTCGGGAATTGTGGCCGACATTTAAACATATACCCTTCGGTAGTGATTCAGTCACTCAACAATCATCCATGAGCCAGCAGGAAGTAGCTACTATTGAGGTCAGTCAGAAGAACATTGCGATTACCCCTCTGAACCTTTGGAGTGTTCATCAGGATATGAATGTATCTAAGCAGGAACAGGTACTGTTTCCAAAACTAGATCTGTGCAGTGTTAAATTAACATGCCTAAGCCTGAAGCCTGAAATAACATTCGCTGGTGTTTAACTTTTAGTATTTTGCATTTTACATGCTCTTAATTAAAAGTCCAGGAAGTGTCTTGAAAGTATTGGGGAACTTAAAATAGCTGTGTTCTTCAAGCATTAAAGTACATCTGACCTTTTATAAATAACCTTTATAAATATAATGAGATTTACTGAAATATATTTACTGACTTTTCTTTCCACGGGGGGGCGGGGGAAAAAACACGGACTGCCTTAGCATAAAGCAAATTGGTGAAGAGAGTGCAGAGGTAGCTCTGGACACAAAACGTCTTGCTATATTTCTTAAAGGTTCTCCTGTAGTAACAGCAATTAGAGAGTTCAGCTGTAATTTCACCCCTCATTCATACAGGACCTTGTCTCACCTTAAACAGGAAATAGGGACTGAGTTAGTGGAGCTTGAATATAATAGAAGTCTGTGACTGTAGTGCAGTGCAACCATCAATATAAATCTGTCAGAGACACACTCAATGAGGAAGAAGAACTTCCATATACTACAGCCCCTACATTTTTTGATGCAGATACAGATTTATGGCACATGGGGAAGCAATAAGCCTTTGAGCCAACAAAGGCCTTGTAAATGTGCAGGGTTCTGGAGACTTACATTACAAGATACAGCTACAATTTTCTAATTGTGTTTCTAGCCAACTCCCTAAAGACAACAGAGCTTAGTCAGAATAAAACTGAGGGGTCTACCCAATAGCAGGTCTTGTGTCGTTTTAAGTTTTCATAACAGGGTGAACTGACAAAGGAGACCTAGAATTTTTCAGAACTAGTAAAACTACATTAAATCAGACTTGGTCTACAGCCTCTCTGCAGCATATTATGCTTCAAGATATGATGTTAAAACAAATAAAGAACCAGATTCTGATTCCCTTACTCACATTTGCTCCATGTGTGAGATCACTTGTATGATAAGGGACATGAGTAAACGTAACAGAATCTGGCCCCAAATGCATCAGTTGGGTAGCTTTTCTAACAAAATACTAACATTGACTACCAAAAAACAAAACAAAACAAAAAACAACCCATCTATAAGGCACTTAAGTCAAGTGCCTGAATTAAGACAATTACTCTTCTGAATTAAAGTATCTTTAGAGTGTTTTTACATAAAAGAAACTACAAATGAAAGCAGTTTTTAATAAATGAAAAAACAGCTCAGTGTCACTATTAATTAATTAAAAACAAATTTTCTAAGTTAGCCTAATAGAAGGCTTCCTACATGCAACCAGTAACTGATTAAGTGAGTGACTCAAGCAGTAAAATCACAGTTGGGCCTATTTTCTTCGTGCTGGAAGGCCAAGTTCAATATTTTTCCTATGAGGCATGCCTGTGCTATAAAAAGAATATGATGTTTGAATGTGAGTGTCTCTGCTTTCTCTGTGCTGGCACTAAAAGCCTTTCCTAGCCCTCCTGCCACATTTCAAGAGTACAGTATGAATCAGAATCATGTGGCTCACCTCCCTGCCAAATTCTTTTCTTCTGCTACCACTGTGAGTTCCTCTCTGATCTCTGCCAACAGTATCTGTTTCCCAGCCAAGACCATCAGCGTGAGTGTCAGTGGGGGAGACAGGGCTTTCTCTTTTATTCTTCCACTAGGAAACAAGTAGGCAGATTGTTATAAAACTGCAGTCACCAGACTGACTAAATAGATGGTGGTGTTTGGAAGCATAGGGTTAGAAAGAGAGAAAATAAGTAGGAGGCCAAAAATGAACAGAGAGACAGAAGAGAAGAAACACATGTGCGACTGAATGGACTCTGCAGCCCACACTTGGAGATGCAAGGTGGCTGTCTTTCCTTCCACACAAACCCAAATTATAAGCACACTCTTAATCCATCAAACCAAGAACGTATGATCAGCACAACACTGCTTTCAACCAGGCATATCTCTTAGACAACAAAGTTTCCTTTGCAACAGAGCAATGAGGATGTGTAATCTTATCACAGGCTACTTCCTGTAGCAGTAGCATCTGGGCCCCAAGCTATGGCAGAAAGGCAGATGGGAAGGAGGGTATTAGTTGACGAGGAAGCAGACTGGGTTTGAGGAAAGCTCGTGCAGAGATTGCACCACTGTATTGCTCAGACCAAGAATAAAGATGGTAACAACTGTAAAAGTGCTTTTAATCTACCATATCCACACTTGTAGGCCAATAAACCCAGGCTAGACAGAATGTAAGATCAATGCACAGCTCAATATAAGTCAGAGAAGTGCAGAAGCTGCAGCGAATGATTACACAGCTCACCTTATTGAGTGACAAAAATGTTTTTTGCCACCTCCCACAAGTTACCTTTACCACCCCTTTTTGAAAATCTAGCAATCTGGATGTCTATTACTCTTCCTAACCCTTCCCCATCAGAGCTGAGTTCCAGAGAGACCCAAGGGAACAGAAGGATCACCTGTGTTCCCTCTCAGTGTATACTAGCACTCAGAAGTGGGCTCACAGGCCATGGTGATGTGTGTGGTGTAAATACACAAGCAGACAGGGTGGAAGAGAATGAAGAGGGACAACTAATAGTGTAACTGACGTGGGCGAGGGGTCAGAATATATCAGGCAAGTGGCAGAAACTTTTCTGATTGGTATGATTCCCATGTATGAAAGTTCTTCCTCCATTTTACAGAACTGCCTGTCCATTTGCAAAAGACAAATGTGGGGATGGAGTGGTCTGACCAGGGCCAGCTCCAGCTTGTTCGCCGCCCCAAGCGGCGAAGAAAAAAAAAAGGGAACGAAGAAAAACCCGATTGAGCTGCCGCCGAACTGCCGCAGAAGAGGAAGAGAGGGACTGAAGGACCCACCACCGAATTGCTGATGCAGACCTGGACGTGCCGCCCCAATAATGGACGGAGTGCCGCACCTTTCTATTGGCCGCCCCAGGCACCTGCTTCCTTCGCTGGTGCCTGGAGCCGGCCCTGGGTCTGACAAGTCTAGCAAGCACAATTAGAAGACTAAGGCTTCATCTACAGAGTAGCCCGGGGTGTAATCTGCAGCTCGTGTAGACACACCCATGCTAGCTTTAATCTAGCTACCGCTCTTAAAATATCAGTGAGGATGCAGTGGTGCAGACTTCAGCATGGGATAGCAATGCCAGTATGCACCCAGAAGGATTGGGGGGCTTTTACATCTTGCACTGAACCCTATGCTACCATGGCCTCACTGCTACATTTAGCCACACTGTCCAGATTAAGCTGCAAATTATGTGCCTGGCTGCAGCATAAAGGTATTTTAACACTTCCTCTTCGAATAAAGCCTTTCCACCATAACAAGAATGACATTTGCAATGTGGCACCCCCACCTTCCCAAGTGCACGCTCCAGAAACCAAACCATATAAACCCAAACCCCAAACAGGGCATTTACTCCAAGAAGGGAGAAGAAGAAGAGGCTCCACGAAATCCACCATGGATGTTGCTGTTACTATCGATTCTGCGTGCAAGATGCTCAGACACTGCAGTGAGGAGTGGCAATATAAAATCCTAAAATAGATAACAGAATACGCAGAGTACATGAGAGCCACCTCAAATGGAGTCATGCACTGACTGTCACCGAGGCCCTGAAGCACTCAGGATGATATAAGCTCCTCTTGTAAAAACACAACAAATAGGGGGAAATCCACAAGCTACTTATTGCAGAGCTTCAGTGAATCCAGACAAAGGGTTCCAGTGTTCTGCTGGTGCGCTAGTATTATTTACCTGAACAAATATTATTGTAAATCCTCAAGAAAATATTTTCTTTATGTAGAAAGGAGTCGTGTTACTGCTTTGAGCTATTGACTAATGTAGCAAGATTGGAGGGTTAAACAGATCCCAGTTTCTAAGTGCTCCTACCAAGAACTCATTCAAACTCTCCTCTAATCTCTAATCTCTCTCCCTACCCAAAAACACCATTTTGGTTATTGCTTCAATATCTCAGACAGGCAAACTGCTGGGGGAGCTTTCCCCATCGTGTGTGGAGGTGTGAAAGGCTCACTAACATTGGGAGAGAGAGTGTGGTAGATCGCCCAAGAACCTCTGCTCATTGATAAACCCAACGCAAATGGGGGGAGCAGTTTTGCTGGTCCTGCTTCACTGCATGTGCTTCTATTATGAAGGGCAAAAAATAATCACTCTTAAAGGCTACCAGAACTTATAACGAACCTTACATGTGACTGAACTGGTTCTCACTTCCTGAAAAAATGTTCAGCATGGGTGTGTCTGGTCATTGCAATGTTTTGCCGGGAGAGAATCTGAACATGGATGGCTTTTAGTTGTCCTACAGTGCTCAAGGGTCAGGGTTAGAGTTAGGTAATAAAGCACCTGCTTTACATAAAATTATTCAGGGCAGAACTTTGGCGGGTGTAAATCAGCATCGCACCATCAACTTCAGTGGAGCTACACCAATTCATACCAGCCAATGGTCTGGCCCTTACCATTTAAATAGAATGGAGGCCGGAGCATTTGCAGTTTACCGTTTGCCATACAGAATATACAAGGCCTACAACATCTACTGTAATTCTAGACTTACATGACTCTCACAGATTTACTCATTGTCTATAAAAAGCAAGGAAGCAAAAGTACCCCAAAGGATATTAAATTCTAGACTCTCCATGCTCTTCGTGTAATGTTACCAAGCCTAGATACTGTACGCAGAGGTTGTAGACTTTCCAAAAGCAGATGCCCTAGGTTCAGAAGACATTAAAGCTGGGTGGATTAGGGAGGCTGGATCGCGTTGGAATATGAATCTAGCACACTGTAGTTATAGCTCAGAGTGTTGCTTGTAGGAAGAAGAGTAGCCCAATGATTAGGTTTTCCATTTTCAAAGTATTCCCAACTATGAGGAGACTGGGGGAGAGGGGAAGATTAAAAACTGCAACTAGGTTTCCATTTAAACAAAGGAATATTTCTTGTTTAAAATTAACTGCAGTAACTGAAAGATACAAGTTACTTCATAATAAATGTTTGCATTAATTAGAGCTAAAACTTACCAGAACAGCTAAGATTTTTTTCTAAATATATTTTATATTTATATTTCTACAAATATATTTACTTATTGTTTTTATTATCAGAACATATTTAGGGATTGAAAAGGCTGCAGAGTCCAGTGGATAAGTAATGAACTGGGAGTCAGAAGAACTGATTTCCATTCCCAACTTTGCCACTAACTCACTCTCTGCCTCAGTTTCCCCATCTACTAAATGGAATGTTGATAGCTCTTAAAGCTTGGCATAAAAGAGAGTATGTTTCAAAAATGCTGTGTAAGTGGCAAGTGTTAAAAGTATTATATTTCACTATTGGTTAAAACTGTTTCTCTAATCATCATCTCAGAAATACTGAGAAGAATAAATACCACTTAATACCTTGTTGCATATGAGTCAACAGTGTGCCCTTGTTGCATATAAGTCAACAGTGTGCCCTTGTTGCTGAGAAGGCCAACAGCATATTCGGCTGTATTAGTAGGAGCATTGCCAGCAGATCGAGGGAAGTGATTATTCCCCTCTATTCGGCACTGGCGAGGCCACATCTGGAGTAATGTGTCCAGTTTTGGGCCCCCCACTACAGAAAGGATGTGGACAAATTAGAGAGCGTTAGTTCAGCGGGGGCAACAAAAATGATTAGGGGGCTGGGGCACGTGACTTATGAGGAGAGGCTGAGGGAACTGGGGTTATTTAGTCTGCAGGAGAGAAGAGTGAGGGGAGATTTGATAGCAGCCTTCAACTACCTGAAGGGGGGTTCCAAAGAGGATGGAGCTCAGCTGTTCTCAGTGGTGGCAGATGACAGAACAAAAGTAATGGTCTCAAGTTGCAGTGAGGGAGGTCTAGGTTGGATATTAGGAAACACTATTTCACTAGGAGGTTGGTGAAGCACTGGAATGGGTTATCTAGGGCAGTGGTCTCCAAACTTTTTTGATCGTGCACCCCTATCAGTAAAAAATTTTTGAGCATGCACCCCCTGCCGCGCCGAAGCAAAAAAAAAAAACAAAAAACTCGGACTCCCGCCCGAACTGCCGAAGCAAAAAAAAAAAAAATGCTCCTCCTGCTGTGCACCCCCAAGGATCCTCTTGCGCACCCCACTTTGGAGACCACTGATCTAGGGAGGTAGTGGAATCTCCATCCTTAGAGGTTTTTAAGGCCCGGCTTGACAAAGCCCTGGCTGGGATGATTTAGTTGGTGTTGGTCCTGCTCTGAGCAGGGGGTTGGACTCGATGACCTTCTGAGATCCCTTCCAACCCTGATATTCTGTGATTCTATGAATTCAAAGGAGGGCAGGTCTTTTTAAAATATGGATTTTTCCATTTTAAATAATGATTATTAGGCTTCTCAAAACACATTACATTAATGTTAGTCTAGAATTCTTAGAAAGCTGAATAAATCACTCTTAGCACAGGCTGTTCCTTTACAGGATGCCAGCTGAAGAAGAGGAAGTTTTAATGCACAGAAGTATGTGCAGGCACCAATAAATTCTAGAAATAAAAGTGTCTGAGTCCACTGAAACCACACTGTTCCTGACAGAAATATTCCCCTCCATCACTCTTAATGGCAAGTTACTTTAGAAAATACTATGGTCTATATTTAGTTTTGAGATGCAAAAACTAGTAAGTAGCTCCCACTGGAGTCCACAGAAGGAAGCAGTGCAGAGAGTACGACATGGCCCTATGCGTGGGCACATCAGCAGTATTTCTGAAAGACTGGTTCAGAATCAGTGGTTAGATGAAAAGCCTAAAGATCATTTTTCAAGTTGGATACCTAGGCAAAATTCAGCCCTGGTGAATGTAGGCACAATACTACTGATGCTGGTGACAATGAGCCTGCTTCCACCAGGGCTGAATTTGGCCTAACAGAACTAACAATCACAAAATGCTAATTATGGGATCAAACCTCTGACCAGTATAAACTCCATTAAAATTGCCAGGACACATTTACAATTCTGAAACATCTTTAGGCTACTTCTATATTCATACCTTTTAAATAGCTAGGGTTTTTCTTACCTTTCCCTCTCTTCACCCAAATTTTTCAGTCCCCCTAAAGGTATTTCAGTTGTGGCTATAACTTGGACACAAGAAACGTTTAATGCATGCCCAGGCTGCACATGTAAGCTGATGACTCAGATTCTCTCGTTACATGCTGTTTATATGCAGCATTTACCATTTCCCGTACAGAGGAGAAACTGCAATTGATTTGTACTTTTCAGCTGTGCTAAAGTTCAAATCAACTGCATCAGTTTAGATCAAGTTCATTCACCTTTACCTAAACTTGACTAGAAGGTGGTTTGGGGGTTTTCTTTTTGGCTCTTTGGTCTAACAAAGTAACTATTCCAGTCTAAAGAAATGTACACACACTTTTGTTTTTGCCTCTAAGTAAATCAAAATCCTTTTTATGGAAGGTATTGCATGAAATGGCACTCAGAAGAGTACGGCAGAGCACCAAGATGTCACTGCAATATTATTCAGTGGCTTTATTTGTTAATGAACACAGCTGATTTGACCAGGTTGTTTTGTTTTGTTGCTGGATCCACTACAAAAGCAAACCATTGGCAATTCAGCTAGAAGTATATGAGAAGGGGCTTCCTCTCTCACCATACTGTTCCTGGCTGTTTGAGCATGAACAGAAAAGGTGGACTGATGCCAACTGGCAAAAACAGTAGAAATAGCAGTGCATGATTCTAGTACAAGCAGCAAAAAGCACAGGCACACAGCATCTTTCTTTCTTTCTTTCTTTCTTCCATTGACCAAGGTTGCTTTTGGCACACATCAGCACAAGGCTTTCCCATGCTTATTTTCCTCTGGTCAGAGCAGATAACTTTAATTATGTAGCAAGGCGAGGTAATACTGTACGTTCTCTGGCACCAGCGGTCAACTAGGGTGGTAAATGAATGGCAAGTGTACTGATCAGCTGTCAAGAGGCTCATAGATACTCCCCACCTTGACTTTCTAATGAAATTCCACATAAAGGGGCTTACTTGGGGACTTCCCAGGAGCTCTCCTCAGACCAATTCACATGCACTGCATGAACACATGGGAAAGGGCGTACAGCTAAAGGGAAGGAAAATGTGTAAACAGCAGTGACTCAGTAATCCCAGCACGTTTATGAAAGGCAGGTTCACTGGGATTAACATGCTTCCTTCATAAACAAATCTTCATTAACAACTATTCTGAGTGTGCGCATGTTTCTGTGTGTATGGAATAGGGCAGTGGATGAATCAAATTCTTTAGCAGTTTGCTTTCTTTCTATTTTTTTCCCCCTGCAGGACATCGTCTAAAAACAGCGCCAGACCCAACCTAGTCTTTCCACTACTTACCAGCCAGCACGTGGATTTGCTGGAGTGGGTTTTTTATTATTATTTTCACTATTAACTGAAAGATTGCTTCGTAATCTTTAAGATTTTTTAGCCAGCTTTTATGTTGTGACCTGCAAAAGCAGTGATCAATCCATGGATTTCACAGCATGAGGGCAGCAATCAGAAAGCCTCTCTCAAATCAGATGATGTCTTTCCTGAAAGGAAACTGACCTTTTCACCAAAAAGACAATCATACTTTTCCTGTAAATACATGGCTGCTTCTGCCAACTGTAATCTGGTCTCCAGACATTGTGGGGTAGGGGAGGTAGGGGAAAATGATCCAGGGGAAGTGTCCTTGCCGGGACTGGAGAAGCGGGAACTATGAAGAAATATGATCTATGAAGAAGCATTGTCACATGCTCTTGAAGGGTGGTGAATTCTGTTCCCTATTGGGCATGTCTACATTGTGATAAAAGACCCACCACATGGCCTAAGTCAGCTGACTTGGGCTCATGTGGCTCAGGCTGTTGGGCTACAAAATTGCAGTGTAGACATTTGGACGTGGATTGGAGCCTGGGCTCTGAGACCCTCACCTCTTGCAAGGTAGCTCCAGCCTGAGCCCAAATATCTACTCTGCAACTTCATAGCCCCACATCCTGAGCCCCATGAGCCCAAGTCAGCTGAACTGGGCTCTGAGATTCGGTGCTACGGATTTTTTATTGCAGTGTAGACTTAACCAATAATGAGATCCTACTGGCATCTTGCCAGAATCATTACAGCTGCACCTAGGGCCTGATCTAATGCCCCATGAATCTGATGGATCTTTCCCCTGACTTCAGAGGGCATTGGATCAGGTTCATAATTTGTAGGGCTGTCTATTAATTGCAGTTAACTCACGTGATTAACTAAAAAAAATTAATCGCAATTAAAAAAATTAATCATGATTAATCGCAGTTTTAATCGCGCCGTTAAACAATAAAATACTAATTGAAATTTATTAAATATTTTTGATGTTTTTCTAGATTTTCAAATATATTGTACAGTGATCACTTTATATTATTATTTTTATTACAAATATTTGCACTGTAAAAATGATAAACAAAAGAAATAGTATTTTTCAATTCACCTCATACAATACCATCTCTTTATCGTGAAAGAGCAACTTACAAATGTAGATTTTTTTTTGGTTACATAACTGCACTCAAAAACAAAACAATGTAAAACTTTAGAGTCTACAGGTCCACTCAGTCCTACTTCTTGTTCAGCCAATGACTAAGACAAACAAGTTTGTTTACATTTACAGGAGATAATGCTGGCCGCTTCTTATTTACAATGACACCTGAAAGTGAGAACAGGCATTTGCATGGCACTTTTGTAGCCAGCATTGCAAGGTATTTATGTGCCAGATATACTAAACATTCAAATGCCCCTTCTTGCTTCGGCCACCATTCCAGAGGACATGCTTCCATGCTGATGCTCATTAAAAAAATGCGTTAATTAAATTTGTGACTGAACTCCTTGGGGGAGAACAGTATGTCTCCTGCTCTGTTTTACCCGCATTTTGCCATATATTTCATGTTATGGCAGTCTCGTATGATGACCCAGTACATGCTGTTCATTTTAAGAACACTTTCACTGCAGATTTCACAAAACGCAAAGAAGGTACCAGTGTGAGTTTTCTAAAGATAGCTACAGCACCCAGCATTACAGCAAGGTTTAAGAATCTGAAGTGCCTTCCAAAATCTGAGCGGGACGAGGTGTGGAGCCTTTAGAAGTCTTAAAAAAGCAAAACTCAATGAGGAAACTACAGAACCCGAACTATCAAAAAAGAAAACCAACCTTCTGCTGGTGGCATCTGACTCAGATGATGAAAGTGAATATGTGTTGGTCTGCACTGCTTTGGATCGTTATTGAGCAGAACCCCTCATTAGCATGGACATGTCCTCTAGAATGGTGTTTGAAGCATGAAGGGTCATATGAATCTTTAACGTATCTGGCACGTAAATATCTTACGACGCAGGCTACAACAGTGCCATGAGAATGCCTGTTCTCACTTTCAGGTGACATTGTAAACAAGAAGCGGGCAGCATTATCTCCTGCAAATGCAAACAAACTTGGCTGTCTGAGTGATTGACTGAACAAGAAGTAGGACTGAGTGGACTTGCAGGCTCTAAAGTTTTACATTGTTTTATTTTTGAATGCAGTTATTTTTTGTACATAATTCCGCATTTGTAAGTTCAACTTTCATGATAAAGACATTGCACTACAGTACCTGTGTGAGGTGAATTGAAAAATAGTATTTCTTTTGTTTTTTTAAAGCACAAATATTTGTATTCAAAAATACATATTGTGTTCTGTGTTATAATTGAAATCAATACATTTGAAAATGTAGAAAACATCCAAAAATATTTAAATAAATGGTATTCTATTATTGTTTAACAGTGCGATTAATTTTTTTAATTGCGATTAATTTTTTGAATCGCTTGACAGCCTTAATAAATTCACATGTATTTTTCAAGCCAGAATAAAGGCACTCAGGCATAACATTTGCTTGCACTGTATCAGATGAATAGAGATGGCTTACTGTTTGGATTCACTAGTAATAAAATCCCATGGATGATCAACTTTGTCCTCACTGTACAGTTACAAAGAGAAGGCAGCTGTGAGATGTATTTTAGGATGTAGAGGGCTGCATTTAGCCCATAAGCATCCAGATATAAGGATTTAGGACTCAATCATTGGCTCTGTATTCAGGCAAACTGCCAATGAAGTCCATGAGGAACTCAGGATCAAGCCCTCAATTATATCATCAACTATGTATGCTGTGATTTTGGGCCTGATCCTTTGAGGTGCTCGGTGCCTGTTATGTGCTAAGGTTAGTGGACGATAAGGGAGCTCAATACATAGCAGGAGGTGCTCAGCACCTTGCCGTATCAGAACATGTCTTTCTGAAGAGACAGAAGAAACAGTTAACGTGGGAAATCTCTTCACCTCACCACTACAGGCCACATTTTACTACCAACTTTGATACACTGATTTCAGCAAGGAGTTCTGTATGCTGGAAGACTGATGGCAGAAAATTGCTCTGTGTAGAGGTTTGAATGGTGCAGCTTTAATAAAAAAGAGACAAACTCCTAGCAAACTCTCAGCAAGGCAAATAAATCCACAGATATGCAGGCTACACCTTTACTGTAATGCAAAAGTACTATAAAGCTCAACAGCTCCACAGAAATAGTTGCTTGCAGCATGCTTAACTGTTCCACTGCAATTGTAAAAATCCCCTGCCTTTTGTCTGTGGGGTTGGGTGGTGGAGAAGGGGTGAGAAGAGGTGGAGGGAATGTTGGTTTGTAAGAGATATGGAAGTGCCTGTGTTTCCCTATGGGAAGTGCCTATCATTATCTCCAGTGCTCTAAAGTCAGTGTCAAAGGTTTGTAAATGGGTTTTTAGAATGAGCAAGTGGAACCTCCCATCGTTAGCTGTCTACATTTTTTATAACCACTTGCATACTTTTGGTCAACCACTGTAAAATAAACAGTCCTTCCCAAATGTTTTTGTTTTCTTTGACAGCACAGCAATAATTCACTTGGAATGCTGTAGACTATAATAGCACTTTATTGCTGTTGTAAAGCTGCCTTTTTATTATTTATATTCATCAAGTTGTTTTTAAATAAAAAGGATACCAGACCTGCAGAAGTATAAAAAATTAGAGGATATACTGTGTGTGTGTGTCTGAGGGAGTGGAGAGGGCTCATGCTGGAGAGACTATTTTTAATATAGTTTTCACCTGTGATTTTTGCAGAGAAGCACAGATCACGTCTGTGCCTTTGAATGTGTCAGCAACACTTTATGCCACAGTGAGGTTAAGTTTAACAACTCCTGAAATCTAATCAATAAGATGCAAATGAAACCCATTCAATATTTACTCCTAGAAATAGAACAAACCACCCTACTGACTGATTGCCTGCCACACCCACCTGTGCAAAAAAAACAAAAACATTATGAAAGGACTTTATTGCATCTAACCAGAAGAAAATTCTTACACTTGCATATAAAAATATTACATGGCTGCAAATGCAATCAGGAAAGACTAATGCAGAAATCTGTGACCATCACTACAGTGCCTATCATGTAGTACCAGGGAGCTGAGTCCATGTGCCTGCAGATATTTGGGTCTTGCCAGTGTTGCTGTATTTATCTTTCTCATCCTCCTCTCTGAAGAATCTGTCTCCAGCCTGCACAACAAAGCTCCTAAATTGCACTGTATGACAAGCATGAATAAGTCTTATGTCAAGTTTGATCTTGAAGGCTTAGAGGTTATCAGTTCAGCCATCGTATCTGCATTCCTGACAACCAGCTGGAGACCAGAGAGGCCTAGCCTAGCTCAGAGCTTCTCCAGCAGAGAGCAGTGATACACTGTCAGTGAGCTCAATCCTGGAAAGCAGGGCAGTTTCCAAGCATGAGAAAAAGGCAAAGCTCAAAGCTGGCAGGCTCACCAATGTGTTTCGAGGAATGTCAGAGGAGCTGGTCTTGGAGAAACAGATATAATAAACAGGGGTCATCTTAAAATAAAACAACAGTTTAAAAAACAACCTGCAAAGGTGGTGCCTGATCATGCAGCTTTTATTCACAAACGTCAATGGGACCAGTTCTGTAAGGGCTGCAGCATGGGGCCTGTGATTCTTGCAGCATTATGTGTGGCAAGAGAGGAACAGGTGCAGGTGATGTTACATTTGCACTGTAAAAACTCAGCACCTAACACTACCATGGCAGGAAGTGCTCCAGATGCTTACAGTTGCTCATATGTGTGCCAAAAACATCCCTCTTTAAGGGAGCAGAAGAGAGTGTGGAGGCAGAAAATAGAATTTCTGTGTTATAGACTATTCTTCTTACTAACACAAGTTTTATAAGCTATGTATCGAGCCACCCGCTCACATGTATCCACAACTACTTCACCTTGTACTGCGGCTTTTTGGCCTGTTCTACAACCCCAGTTGCTTCTGCTCAGATCTTTCTTGCCTTTAATGAGGTCATAATGGAAATTGCTCCTTAAGACAAGATAAGTAGCAATGACAAGTGTTGACTGTTTAATTACAGCTGCCATCATTGTGAACTAAACATAAAACATAGGTACAGAATGTGCCTTAGCTGAATGCTGCTAACTCCTTCAAGTTGTGAGGACTAATCTGACCTTCCGGATAAAAGCCTTCCCATGAGTGCAGGGAATCCATACAACCCTATCACCAGTGCATTCTATGCTGATCACATTAACTATTTTGCATGTATATAGCAGGTTGCATCTGGCAACCTCAAAAAGATACATAAGTGTCATTATCCCTATTTTACAGATGAGGATACTGAGGCACAAGTGACTGGCCCAAGGTAACATAGCAGGCCGGTGATAGACTATGTCTACACAGGGATAAAAAACCCTGGTTGGCCTGGGTCAGCTGATGCAGACTCGCGGGGCTGAAAAATCCCTGTGTAGGTACTCAAGGTCGGGCTGGAGCCCGAGGTCTGGGACATTGCGAGGGTCTAAATGACGACTTTCAGCCCAGCAACCTCACCTCCGTGAGCCTGAGTCAGATGACCCGGGCCAGATGTGGCCCTTTTACCATAGGGTCTTGGACTAGAACCCAGGTCTCCTGACTCTTAGTCAACAACAATTTTTCAGAATGAGAAAGCTAAATATAATTCTGTTATATACAACTGTAACTACCCCCACAGTGCGTATCTTTAGCAGGGCTTGAACCCTAAGGCTACAGCACTTCCAGACAGACTCCGACCACTTGAGCTACAGGACTAACAAGGCTGATCAATAGCAGAAGAAGGCTTTTATCCCAGAGATGGTGAAGATGGAGGTTATGGGTGTGATTGGTGGGGGGGAATGAAGAAAGCCTGGCCCAGTCCCTCGCTCTTTCCATCCCCCATGGGAGGTGAAGGAGCTTCTGACCCATGTGGTGTTATATGGTGGGTCAGGGAGATGTGTGGGGAAGGAGGGGTAAGAGCCTGTTTATAGGGTCGGGAAGCACAGCCTGCTTCCCACCCTAGGTGGGGCCCCCGAAGGCACCGGCCACTAGAGCCATGTGCTAGGTCCAGGGGAAGAGCTCATCCTGGCCCTACCCCTCATTACACCTGCCAAGGCACCTCTAAGATGTTTCCAGTCCCAGTGTCTGCGGCTCCTGCAACTTTGTCATTGGAGCCACTCAAATATTGGGAAAACTATTAGGGACAGGATTTTACAGTGGCAAGAACTGGAAACCCTACTATTCTCTACCCTTTCACTCTTGGCTTTCCTTTGTCAGAATATCAGAAGTCAGATATGCTTTTCTATTTGAAGGGTGCATCTTGAGCCAATTCCCTTTTACTCAAACAATAACATAGTCTCTCTCTTCCTGTGAGGACCTCACCCATTTAATGTTAAATGCTGCCCTCAGACCTGTAGCACAGACCATTTTTCAGATAATTTGAGAGATAGCATCCTCTATATCAGAGGTTCCCAGAGGTGGGCCGCAACACAGTCCCAGATGCTCCGCTGGCATAAAATGAAAAGGAAATGTACATTGTTTATTTGCAATGTTATAGTTTATATGTATGCAATAATTAAAATTAATAATTTTCCTCAAGAAGTGTTAACAGTGAGGCCGCAGTGCCTATGCAGCTGCACAGGTGGGCCTCAGGGAAAAAAGTTGGGGAACCCCAGCTCTATATAGGAATGACCATGGGAGGGGAATCCAAGGATTTGTTGGGTCATGTTCTAGCCCTGCCACTAACTTAGTGGGTGGCCTTGAGCAAGTCACCTAACCTCTGTTTTTGCCATCTATAATATAGGGATAATAATGTTTCATCTTTGTCATCACTATTGTGAGACTAAAGTTTTACAGTGCTTTGAAACTGTTAAGTGTTACTTTTACTAATTATTATTAGTAGTAGTAGCAGTTTTACAGTAGTGCCTTGAAACCCCAGTCATGGATCAGAACCCCATTGTGCTAGGTGATATGCAAACCCAGAACAAAGCCTCTAAGTAGTAAAATGATACTCTCAATCTTTATTACTGTCTCCTAAAGGCTGAGTTCAAGGGCCAGCCGCAGCCCACGGGTTTATGCGATCTGCCTGAGTAATAGGTGAAGCATCCAGGGGTTACACACAACGGAAGAAAAAAGATCAATGTGGTACCTTTCCTAAAATGCACACACACAATTAGATGAACTTCAGGGGACTGGCTCAAATCTTAAGACACTTCAAGTTTAGCATTCCTTTTTGGTGATTGTGGTCTTTTTACGTGATGCTAGAATCTCTTCTGAGCAATTCTAGCTCGTGCGCTGAAACAATCCATTTCCCCTCACACACACTCCGCCCCACCACCGCCACCATCACCATGGGCCCTGCTTCTGGAGGACAGTAAATAAAGCTGCAACCAACACACCTAAAGTCAGTGCTTCCCTGCTATTGAAGAATGCAGGCTGATGCAAAGGGTGAAAAGCTTGGGAAAGTGCAGCCCTGCTGTTCCGTGTCAACATTCCACCCCCTCTGCCTTTCCCAAGGTCTCAGGCAGAAAATCCTTTTTTGTTCTTATCAGTTCAAACAAGAACAATGAATTCCTCAAGCCCGCAAGAATGTGACAAGGTGCCAACAAAGCCAACCAGGAAGGTGATGTATGGTCTATAGGCTGTAGCTCAAATAAATCACTTCACAACCCAGGGCTTGAAGGAGTGAATTCAAGCAGTTTAGAGCCTGTATTTTAAGTTCCCCGCTACAGATTTTCACCTGCAAACCATCCCAAATATAAACAGTTTGTGTGATGCTAGAAGGCTGCATGTCCTTTGCTTTCATTACAAGTAATAGCTATACAGTATGTAATTAAAGCTATATTACAGTAGTGCATCTGCACAGTTTCAGGGAAGGTTGAGTTGCAGTTTCCATTATAAACCCCTAGATTCAAGGGTTTACAACTGTCAGTAAAAACTGGCTCACAGAGCAAAACTTGGCGCATACAGCTGTCAGCTTGAGAGCAAATGATTTTTACCATATTTCAAAAATAATTGGTTTGGCTCTTTTTAAAATCATATGAATGCTTAAACAAATGAGAAGGTTACTAGGCCTGGATGCTACTTAGTATATATCTTCCATTTCTACAAAAGAACACTGGAAGGCTGGTTGTCTCATAGCCAGGTAGTTTGAAGAGGAAAAAGAAAAGAATAATGACCAAGATACTCAGTCCTGAAAAGGTGCCTCAGCAGGTAGATAATGCGAATTTGATCAGAATGCTTATTTTTCTTCTTTCACTTGGATAGGACACGTCCTAAATGAGACTTTACATGACAGTCTGAGTTGGAGTCTATGGAGAAATTAGAAGATATAATAGATCATCAATAAATCACGCTCATGATGGGGAGAGACACTGGTGCAAATCCATAGGACAGTAACTGGGCTAGGTGCTCGATAGAGATGCATTCTCCCCATAAGCCCATGGGGCAATGAGGCAGCCCTATGCTGCCCTAGGGTGAAATCCACGCCATACACATAATACTCAATTAGTCAAGGTTTATGTGAATGGCTGGGGATGTGAATTCCATCTCCTGAAGTCAGGCCAAGCAGGTGGGTGGCTGCACAACTTCCTCATGGCTGCTATTCCAGCTCCTGGGCTGGAGTAGTGGCTTCCGCCTCTGTGTTACATGAAGTATTGTGATTACAGGATCCTTGCAAATGTGGATCTCCAGTGCCTCCCCCTGCCCACTTCCACCATGGCTTCCACTCTGACCTATAGAGGGCTGGTGCTTAGGGGATGTATAGTTACATCACCAGCAACCCCTCAACACACTCCCTATACAGAGCTTAATTGGTGCCAGAGGACCTCCACACCATGAGTGACTTGTATCCCTTATGCACCATCTCAACTCTGCTGGGAAGAGGATACGCATAGAAACAAATTCTCAAGCACTGCTCCTGCTCCTTTCTCTGGCCCACCTAAGTCCCGCCCCCACCTGCTGTCTACGGAGCCCTGTAATACTCAGCGGATGCACAACCCCCATGCAGAAGAACCACAATGGTCCCACTGCCAGGGGATTGTCTGTGGCTACAGGAATGGGGACTGGATTTGCCCTGTTGCAAATGTTTCCAATTTGCAAGCTAGGGGGTGAGCAGAGAAGCACAATAAAAAAGCAAGGAGAATGCCCCCCAGATGGAGTTTCTCCCTTTCTTTTGACAATTGCAGCTCAATTCTAACTGCTTGTGTTAATCATTCATAACGTACCAGTAAATGTTCTGCAGAATATTTTGTAAAAATACTCTGTAACATGAGACCTCACTACAGCCCTGGGCTATTAAATCTTTGCTGTGTAGTGGGGAGAGACGGACATTTTTTGCTGAGAATTATATAGTGTGTGGATTAGCGAGGTTCCACTTAGTCGGCCATTTCCAAAAATGACTTCAGTGGGACATTTGCCTGAGTGAAGACTGCAGGAATTGGCTCTCCAAATTTAACCAATAGACTTGAATAAAAGAAGCTGAAGAAGAAAAAGCTGAAGAAGCTGTTTTGTTTCGCTGGGCACATGATACATTTGCCAAAAAAAAATGCCCTAAATACATATTTTACCCAACAGACCAGAACAGTCAAGTAAATAATTTATAAACATGTATTTATATGGTAGATCAGAATGGCTGCCTTGCAATTGCTGCACCTGACATCACCTACAACAGGTTTTTTAAAACCTTCCTGAAAGACTCCTGTGTAAAGGTTATTCTGGTACAGTCTCAAAGATGCTCTTCTGATATGCACCTTACCAACTACACTCACTGGCAAAGTACCTATGGGCCTGATCCTGGATAGGCTTATTTACAGGGGTAGTCCTGACATATACCATCATCAGTTATGTCAAAGTCAGTGGGATTACTCCTGTCTTGGAGGTTTATATTACAGTGGCACACAGAAACCCCAGTCAGAATCAGGGCTTCGCTGTGCTAGGGGCTGTATAAACATGTTCAAAGACACATGGTAAAATTTTCGGAGCACAAGTCTCATGTAGTGTCTTGCAATATTTGATGTATTTCTTAAAGCTCCAGCTCCTGGAGTCATGTGAATATGTGAGACTCTGTTTCTTTTTTTAATTGCTTTTTTTAAAGTAAGTTTCCAGCCCTCATGGTTGCTGCAAAAAGCTTGAAAACCTGAACTGAGTGCATCCAAAGGGTGTAAAAAAGAGAAGGCAAACATAAAAAATGTATTTTTAAAAAAACCCTCATGATTTTGAGCCAATCTCATGATTTTTGGGGCCTGATTCTGAGTGTTTGGTGTTGGCAATCCTGTGACATCCATGGGATTTGCGCGCCTGTCACTTAGATGCTTTTAGAAATCCCGTCCACAATCCCTACACCAAAGCTCTTACAGTGGAAGAGGAAAAGGATATGTGAAGGCAAGGGGGAGAGGAATACAATTAAACAGAAACCATCTGTATATATCTAGATACATTCGAATTTAATGTTAGTAATAAACACAAAGTAAAATGACCCCCATCTGCTCCACAGCCTGCCAAACCAGCTAAATACTTATCAAAGGAATTCAAAGAGCTTTCAGGTCAATAACATACATCTAATGTTGTTCCTTTAATTCACTTTATGTCTTTTAATTTTAATTAAGGTAAGAATGTATTAAAATGTATTTACAGTAAAAGTTTTGTTATCAGGTATGCTGGGGTAATGGGGAGTGCCAGTAAGTCAAAAATTCCAGTTAACTAAGAGGGAGGGAGTTTGGGTGCAGGAGGGGGCTCGGGGCAGGGGGTTGGGGCATGGGAGGGGGTGTGGGGTGCCAGATCCGGGTGGCGCTCACCTCGGGCAGCTCCCCACAAACGTCGACATGTCCCTGTTGCTCCTAGGCAGAGGCACGGCCAGGCAGCTCTGCGCACTGCCTCCACCCACAGGCACCGCCCCCACAGCTCCCATTGGCCACAGTCCCTGGAGAATGGGAGCTACGGAGCCAGCGCTCAGGGCGGAGCAGGGGAAACACACGGAGCCCCCACGGCCATTCCTCTGCCTAGAAGCAGCAGGGACATGTTGCCGCTTGCAGGGAGCCGCCCAAGGTGAGACTGCCTGGATCCGGCACCCCGAAAGCCCTCCTCTGCCCCAATCCCCTGCCCTGAGCCCCCTATTGCACCCAAACTCCCTCCAGGAGCCCGCACCCCCTCCCAAAATGTCAGTTTTTAGACCTTTCCCATTGGTATAGTGCTGGATAACACAGCTTTTACTGTATAATATAAAGGTTATGGCAGAAAGCTAAGAAAGCAAAGCAAATTCTAAATTAGCTCCATTCTTCTCTTTATTTGCTCTCTTTGGCACCATGCTTTCAATACAATAATGGAGTCCAGGATGGAGTGTGACAAGGCTACTGGTGCAATGAGTTAATGCATTTCACCTCAGGAGCCCCAGATATTGGCAGAAGACACAAGCAGAAATGATTTTTAGTATCATCCCACTCCCTTTGCACAGAACAACCAAGCACACATGCAATTTGGCACAACCTTCTCTGCTCAGGAAAGGCTTAGTATGACATGAGAGTGGATGTAGCAGGTCTGGGCTGGGATGCATTCACCAACCTGCCAGTATGTGCATATGCAGTCAGTAGACACAACCATGTCCAAGTAGCCTTACTCTCAGAGGTACCAAATAAATACATATTTTTCAGCATCAAAGAATGGTATGACAGACTTAATTACCAGTTTCCTAATCTGTATTTCAGCTTTAATCTATAAATCGGGCTGAAGAAAGGGGACTGTCTGATTGGCTAATAAGTTATAACTCAAACTACTGTCTAGTCGAATCCCCCATGGGCAAGGTCAAACATTTTGGTACTATTTTGGCATCCCTGCCCACCTACTTGACAAGTGAAAATGACAGACTAACAAGACTGATTTGAGTTAGGGCAGACAGACGGGGCCAAATTCTCTGCTGGTGTGAACTGGTGAAGCTTCACTGACTTCCTGTAAACTGTGCTAATTTACACCAGCAGAGAACTTGGCCCATGCTTCACACTGCTCTGCCGTGCATCCCAATCTTCCTCTGTTCTTCCAGTCCTGAGCATCTCTTGAACGAAACCTGTACTAGTTTTGTGATGTCCACAAAAAGGGGAACTCATTTTCATCTCTGACCTAAATGAGCCCTTTACTCTGGAGGAAAGAGTAATCAACTAGCCTCCCCACTGATCCAGTCCTGCATATTGTTGACTTGTACCTACAACTCCCACGAACTTGATGGCATTCAGCACCTTGAAAGAGGTACTCAGTACCACAAAAGATGACACCCTTGTGGAATTTATGAGTAGCAGAGCACATTAATTAATGTAACTGAAGAGTGTGCATTAGTGATTTAATTTAACACAATCCTAATATGATAATACACCTGATACACTACCCTTTACTCACTACTGTGTATTATATTAATATCACACTCATTTGTTTGTCCTTTGGGAACTCTCCCTACTGTAGATCATCTTACATCTCTTTTCAAATCTCATCTTAAAACAAATCTTTTCTCCCTGGCCTCTATATCTCTTAATTCCTCTCTGCTTGGATTTACAGCTAGCGGGCCAGATTCTCCACAAGGGTCGAGGAGTGAGTGCTCAGTGCAAGTCTGGAGGAGGCCTTGCTTCTTTTTGTGATCTCCTCATCCTGAAACTGTCAAGCACTGACCTAGTCCATGGTGCAAATTACAACTGCTGGTGCTCTGTCTTCTTCTGGGTGTCAAAAGTCCTCAGGGACTGTTACAGCAGCCGTGGATCAGACGGATGCAGAGGCACCCAACCACGTCCCCATCAGCAGGGAGTGTGTAGGATCCATTAGGGTGGTCCAGAGTGCCTAAGAATTTCCCTGGGCAAGGAGAATCCTCAAGTTCCTAGATCTGCAGCTCTATGTTTGCTTTGTACTGTTGGGATAGCACAAAGCAGCCGGAATGCTCTGGAGAATTGGGGCCAAGGTTTTACTTCAGCACCTTGCATGACCAAATTGTCAAAGGACCCCATGTACATCTTTCCAAACTTGTGCCTGCAATTTGGCATGCACAGCGCACAAATAAGAACTGCATGAGCAGATTGAAAAGCTGGATCTCTTCTCTACCCAATGTACACAAATCCAAAGGGGTGTCTACAAAAGAGTTGCAGACACTAAATGACAGGGACTAGTTCAGAGCCTCATTATGGACATTTGTCATAAGTTAAATAAATATCAATCAATATGCAAGTATCATGAAAATAAATGGAAATGAGACAAGGCCTAATCAACAAACAGGATTAAAATAACTAAACTGGAAAGTAGATAAATGGTTAATTTTTTTTTAGATAATAATGATAGCAGGCAAGGCTTACAAACCAAGTTACAGTGGCCAAGAATAATGGCATTTAACAGAACTGAAAAGGAAGAAACAATGTCTAGGTACAAGGGCATCTGGGGAGAGTATGTGTGTGTGTATATAACAAGACGTACTAATCACCCGCCTGATCATTTTGCTTTTATATTGTGTCCCTTTTACCCACCCTTTGTCTGTGCTTTGTCTTTTTGATCGTAAGCACTTCTGGGGATGGCCTCTGCCTGCAGAGGACATAGCACATTTTGGGAACTACTGTAATATAAACAGCAAATACTGCTGGCTTGGATTGTGTCCCCCTTCCCACCCTCCAGAGCCACACATGTAGGCTATTTTTTCCATGTAATGTGGCTTTCCTCCAAAAGGGGGGTCTGCCACCATCTCTCCTCTGGATCCTGAAGTGGGCTTTCCGCAGGTTTGTGACATGGCAGGAGGCAGAGAATGGATAAGCTGGGTACAGGAATAGGCAGAACAGGTGTGTCGGGGGGGGGGGGGAATGGGACATGGTGTGTCATCTTGTCCTCCCTCCAAAGCTGCTGAGATTTCTCAGAGAAGACAATACAGCCATGGACTGATTTGACTGAGTTCTGAGTATTCCAAAACCATGTCCTGGTCATGCACAGTACAGGTTTTTTGTTTGCTTTTGAACTAAGCTTCTTAAATTTGCACTACGGAATGATGCAGTACGTATGCAGGCACCGCTGGATTAGTTTTTCGGTGACGTGAACTGCTCCAAATTGGTCCTGATGACATTCCAATTGTTCTGGGAAACCCAGGGTCTGGCAAAAGACACCTTTGTCTTGCTACTACTAAACTGTCCTCTTAGCCAAAGAGACTGTAACCAGAGCCAAAAGGTAGGAGGTCCTGACTTCTCTTCTTATGTCTTTCACCAACTGGACCTAAAACAAGGGTGGAATTTCAGTTCTCTCACTTAATTTACTGGCCTGGTGAAAATAGAAGCTTTATTGTCACAGCCTTTAGCATTGTCTCTGTATTGAGCACGGGGTATTCACATGTTCACTAGGTTTTTTTGCATTCACCTTGGTACCTTTGGTTCTTTGTGAAGTAAAATAATGATGTCTAGGTTTAAACTACTTCTGATCTACCTCAGCATGAGACTTGCAGGCAATACCTTATTTAGCAATATTTTCCTGACCTGAACTAACCCTCTTTAAACATATTTTTAAAAGATTACTCCTTTGTAACTGTTACTCTATCTTTGATAGGAATCCCAACAAGGGATTAGATTAAACTGCAGTATCCTAAAGCACCTGAGAACACAGATGTGCTGTTTAAAAACATTGTGTAAATTGCTCTTAAGGTGCAATAGGTGAGAAGGGAGGAAGTATGAGCTAGTGGATAAGGAATGGGTCTGCTAGATCTATATTCTCTTCTTGGCTGTGCAGCAGATTTCCTGTGCTACCTTGACCAAGTCAATGACCCTTGGTTTCTTGGGCTCTAAGATGGGGATAATATTTCAGAGGGGTTTTGTCCAGCTTAGGTCTCTAATATTTTTGAGATGCTGATACTAAAGTGATAAGCGAATAATACATTTGATGATTTATTTAGTCCCTCAAGGTCCATCCCATATTACAGGCTAAATTTACAGGGCAAAGATTCACTGCTGATTTATGCAGACTTCCATTGTCATAATCCAGAGTTCATGGGGTTCCTGGGAGCAGAAAGTCTGACAAGACGGAGGATGTAGCTGTACAGGGGTGCCACAAAGGACCAGTGCATGTCTAAAATTGTGCATTACTAGCCTGGGAAAACTATAGCTGTTTGGGACATGCTCTAATCCAGCATTTCCTCACTGACAGCACTGACAGCAGAACATCCCCTGTGGAAACCAAAGTTGCTCTTGCCCTCCATGTAACCCCTATGGAAGAGCAGAGGTGGAAACCTCATCTGCTCTCCTCTGGATGTGAACCTGCCCCTTTATCTGGGACACCTCTCTGAGCTAGCTGAGGGGAATCTATATCTGATTTAAATCTTTCTAACTTTAAATTGGTCGTGCAAAATTCACTCTGGTGTAAATCCATTGACTCAATGAACTTGTATCCAAGATGAGTTTTGCCCACTGTTTTAAAAGTTTGGGGGGCATATTATTTCCTGCCTAAGCTCATGTTACCATGGTCCAACTTGGGACAAGCTATTGGGGTGAATTTGAGTGAGTTAGAATTAACCCCAACACCACCCTAACAGTAAGCTCTCATGTACACAATTCTTCCAAACTGGCCAATACATAGATAGACATGTTGTAACTGTGCATTTTCCATTGCTGAAGACAGGCAAATGGAAGTGTTAAAATGAAGACTGGTCCATTTACAACACACCAAGAATTACACATGGAGACACAAACAATTGCAGTTTCACTGCACAGCAGGCAGCCTGCCCATTTTTTAACCTTGACTTAAGGCATCTCAGTAGAGATACTGCAGTTAAAGTTGAAGCGTCATTTCTATTCTGAGGGTCAAATATCCCCATGGCTGTGCATGTCACTCGCTTCTCATTTATGGTTTATTGTGTAAGTCAGTGATGCCATATGGCACTGTAAAAAAGAAGAAAAGAGCTGACGCAACAGGACATCTTTGCCGCACTGTGACTTTACTACAGTCGTGTACAAATGCAATGTAATGTATTTCAAAAGTAAGCTATAAGTATGTATTTTTATATGACATATTTGGGGATCAGACATCTCAGGGATTGGTAATGAGATATAGAGGCTTTTGCCTTGAGGTCATGAGTTCAACTATAGACCAGGTTGCTAGTGACCTAAAGTTGTTACAGCCTGACAGCTGCTCGATGGCTTATGTGAAATGAGTTGGTGGTCTCAAATCCTAGTGAAGAGAATTCCCCATCTCAAGTTCCACCCTTTGGGGGATTTAAGTTGAGAGGACAAAATGAAGCCTAACCTACTCTCTCACCCTTTAAGTGGTCCCTCAGTGGGTTGAGGAACGTTGTTGGGATCGTGTGAGGAAATCTGCAGTGCTCCTGCATATACTCTCCTTTTTCTCTGTATGCAGAATGTTCTTTTCTTCAGGCTGTCTACCCAGCATCTTCCACTAACACTGTAGTCCCACAAAGACATTATATTTTATACAAATTGTCACTACTATGAGTCACTGCTCTAGATCACTGGCTTTTCAGGTGAATCAAATATTTGAGTCCTCCTTGGCCTAACCAAACCTAACAAGAACTAGAACTGTGGCAATAAGTGTTTTGTGATGAACAAATTTAAAGGCCCTGAGGGGTTGTTGTTGTTGTTTTTGGGGGGGGAGGGGAAAGAGAGGGGGAGGTTAAAGGGGCCTGAATTCAGCCAACGATTTTCTGGCCAAAATCTTGCTCCCAGAAATAACTACAAGTGCAATTTCACAGGTGCATTTTCTAGCTCTTAGAGGTCTAATTGCTTAATTTGTAGGTGCAACTAGGTCATTAGAATTCTAAGTGCTATAAACAGCAACCACAATTATTTCCTGAAGCAAAACTGAAGGAACAAAAATTAAGGTCACTTTTCAAAACCAGGCTCAAAATGTGTTTTGAATTGTACATGAAAACAATTCTATCCTATTACCCGCAGCACTAAAATACAGTTAGAGGTGTCATGCCTATAGCGGCACAGGCAGGGGACATAATTGTTATATATTAGCTGCATGTTAGTGAAGCTGTAAATGTTACAGTGTAACACGTACTCTATTATACTAGGATCCTTCAACAGTTCTCTTACTTATTATAAGTGGATTATCAAACTTGGCCAACTGTTGGGCAAATGCATCAGAGTGTGTATGTGTGTGTGTGTAAGCAAAGGGAGACCTTTTCACTTTCTGTTTAAGTCTGTGAGATAGAGTAGATATTGGGGCAAATATTGCTGTGAGATACGTTCCTGCAACCCTGGGATCTCAATGGGGTTGTATGCGTGTGTTTAACTCAAAGCAGAAATTGGTCTATTGTCCTCGGGTATCTCATTTTCTGTGGATTAAATGAATGAAATGCAAATAATTCACAAGATAAATATATGAGTATGAATCACCCTTATACACAATACCTGGGCTGTAATTTTGTTATATCTTCATTCTGACAGTAGATAGCATATTGACTTACCCTCCCACCAACATTGTTTAAAATGTGATATGGAGGGTGGAGACTGCCTGGAAATCCAGGGAGTGGCTTTTTTGTCCAGCTCCTGTAGTTTTCATTGTTTCTGCCTTTAGGCTTATGGTTTTCTGGTAGCTTAACCCAGCTAACAGCTTAACTGTTTTCAACAGCAGATGCAGCACAGGGGAAATCCTCAGCTGGTGTAAACTGTCAGAGCTCGCAGGACCTGTGAGAATTCACACCAGCTGCAGATCTGGACCAAAACTCCTCTCCAACTTCACTCATGCAGAGCTTAGCTTCAGCCCTGCAGAGCTTCACAGTTCCATGGGATGGAAGCTCCCAATTATCTAAACTCCTTAACGGCTTCAGCTATGTCTATAAAATCTGTTTTTCCATCTGTATATAAAGTATTCTTTGCCTGCCGTTGCCTCCTATAATACCAAATTATAAAAGCAAAGCTGAGAAGTCAGCACTCTTCAGTGGAAATGCAAAGCCCTCCTCAATTACCATTTCTTTAGCACAAAGCTCCATCTGTGAAATGCTGGAGCTAGTAAACTGAAAAAAATGACTCGATATAGAATACTTAATTGTCATTAGATGTGAAAGGTATCTCTCCTAAACTTCCTGACCTGGAATGTTAAATGGAACATATGGCACAAGTGGGTGGAGAGCCTGGCTGTGAAAATATAGATAGAGTGCTCTTTCCAGAAAGCCTATGTAAAGGAACTTAGTGATCAAATGAAGTTTAGAACTCTGAGAACACCAGATATGGTCAAAGAATGTTAGAGTTTTAGGAATTCCTGATTAATTATAGAAACCCTCACTTGCCTGCATTTATGGGTGATCTGGTACCCACTATAGTAAAATTGATTATGAAGGATGAACCCATCTAATGAAAGGGCAAAGAAACAAAAAGAAACTGGAAAATAATACCTGGAATCTTAATGATATTTGGTTTCCTAGCTGACATGAAGGGATAGAAGTATGTTACAATGTTGAGTAACTAACATTGGAATGCTATCTAAATATTCCTAGAGTGATACTAGAGTGTAGAGTTTGCTGGGTGATGATGATTTAACCAGCTCTGTGTTATTTCCCCTCCACCCCCTTAACTGTGGACTCTAATAGCAGAAATATTCTGCTTGGTAGGATTTATATAAGAGGTTCCCCACCCTGCTACACCAACATTCTAGTCAGAGGCTGGGTCTCCTTAATTTTGGAAACACTCACCAACATGCAATGCCTATGAACTTTTACACTTGCTTTTCTAGCCGTGTGTTTTGGAGACATGAGCCTGATCCAGAGCCCCAGGGAACCTTTCCCTTGACTGCAGTGAGCTTTGGATCAGGCCCCACCTTCACAATCTACAAAGTATGGACTTTTCATTCAGGACTGCTCAGCACGACTTTCCAGAAACAACAACTCTTCTTAAACAGCAGCCAGTGTGACTGACCCTCACTAAGATAAAAATTGACTCGCCCTGATCTTGGTCTATTTTTAAAGATTTCTGTTTTCATTTTAGACATTTTGGAGGTTCCTATGTGGTGTTGTCCTTTTCTTCCTATTTCTAGAAAGAACTGCTGTCCTGCTGAGAATGGAACACTATAATTAAACTTTTAGCCATGTAGATGATACTGTATAATTGGAATAATGATGTTACAGGGCAGGGGTGGGCAAACTACGGCCCGGGGGCTGCATCCGGCCCTGCAGATGTTTTAATCTGGCCCTCGAACTCCCGATGGCGGGGTGGGGTCCAGGGCTTGCACTGCTCTGCACGTGCCGTGGCTCTGTGTGGCTCCCAGAAGCAGCGGCATGTTCCCCCTCTGGCTCCTATGTGTAGGGGCAGCCAGAGGGCTTCACACACTGCCCCTGCCCCAAGCACCGCCCCCACAGCTCCCATTGGCCGGGAACTGTGAGCATTCATGGCCTGCCATACAATTTCCATACCCAGATGTGGAACTCAGGCCAAAAAGTTTGCCCACTCCTGCTACAGGACCTGCTCCATTCCCCTCTGAAGCCAATGGGAGTTTTTCCACTGATATCTGTCAGTGTTGCATTGGGCCCATCAGTTAAACTGAGATTGGGTTTGCACTCAAACTCTCTCTTTTTCCAATCTCTGCTATGATTTTACCCCCACATGCTTCTCTAATGTTAATATTATCATAGAATCACACAAGTTTGAATTGGACAGACGATCTAGTCCATCTGCAAGCTAATACAGGATTGTTCCTCACAGTATGTCTATGAGTGCTTTGTCTATTTACTGAAAAATATTGTAAATCAACTTGCTAATAAATTTTGTGAAGTATAGCTTGCTCTCTTGCGTTTGCTGTACTTTCTTACCCTTCCTGTCTTCACTCCACTTTTCCTTTCTTTTCTGTGGTATAACAGATTATGGCATGTCTTTTCCCATTTTGTCCTCAGTGTCTGTTTTCTTTTTCTTCTCTTTACATCCACCTTCTATATCTTTCTTTTTCCTCCTATAATGTGTTCTAAACCTCTATGTTTTACCTCTCTATTTTGTGTCTTCTTCCTTCACTCATCAAAATCTCTCCCAGTTGGTACCATACTTCTCTTTTCTGATTTATCCCCACATTTTCTTTCTCTCCCACTTACAGCCTCACATATTTCCTCATTCACCCCTCAGTGACAGAGTCAACAGAGGACTAAATCTACTAGTCAACAACCTGTAAGAAAGATCCACATACGTCCCCCCAAAATCTAGGAACAATACCCAGGTGAAAAGCCAAAACTCCTCTAGCTGCAGGGAAAAAGAAAAGGGTGCTGGGATTTGGGATTCCTACTGGAGTAGTGTCTCTGTACCTTGTTTGGTGACTCCATCTTTCATACCAGCCTCTGATGAGTTGACTCCCTCCCCTTCCATGCTGCTAAAAGAGAGAAAGAACATTCTCTCTCTTTGTTTGCTGCTCTAAAGCCTCCTGTTTGCTACCACTATGAGATAGTCTCTGCTACTCTACCTCTCCTCCAGCTTCTATTTTTGAGCTCTCCTCCAAGTGAATAGCTACAACTTCTCAGTTTCACCATTTTCAACAGGATTCTAAATAGCGGGAATGGAAACTGACAAGACCCTTGGCAAAGCTCTGAGCACCAGTAGAGGCACAGGAACTGCCTATCTGCAGACTCAGACAAACAGCACCATATTGATTTACATTCAATTCACATTTTGAAGGTAACCTCTACAGACTAGAGACTTATTTTTTTCCACTGAATACTTAGATTCTGTAAAAGTTAATGGCACTTGCCAGGGAAAGCTTCCTATTCATCACATATGAATGGGGGAGTGGATTTTTCAAGGCCTGGACGACAGCATAAGTCTCCTGGGTATCATGGCATCTGCAGTGTTACATAATGATGAATATTCAGCTGTTCTTGGCACTTTCTCATTTACGAGAGAATTTCCAGGGCGGGGAGGAGAATTGTAAACATTTAATTTTATTTTTGTGCTTACTGCTGCCCACAGCTTGGTTAGTAGGGTGTCAGCAAATATAGCTAAGCTTATCTCAAATTTCATTTTAACTTAGTGGTTGTCCCTTAAGTGATTCAAGCAGTAGGGTTTCCAGTACATCCCTTGGGAGACTGTTCCATGATCTAATATATCTTGCTCTTTGGAAATATTCCTGATAGTCAAACTAAATTTTCCTTTGTTCATTTTTTCCCTATTTCCCAATTTTATCTTTTTTTTCTTTATCGTATCCTTTTGTTCATTTTGCTGCTATATGTGTCCCAAACACTCTACATCTGCTAATGTCCTTTATAATATCAAGCTGTAAATATTTAGGGCTAAATTCTGCGCACTGATTCTCACAGGTCCTTATGGAAAAAATCCTATAGAATTTAATAGAAAAAAATAAATGCTCCATAGATTTTTTAAAACAAAAATTTACCTACAGTATTTTAATACAGAATTATATCCTTGCTATAGAATTATATAGGACGCCCCAAAATTCCTATATAAAGGATATTTTTTTTCTATTAAATGGATTTTAGAGAAATTTCTATAGAACCAAATTAAACTTCTTTATAACCCTATTAACTGGTAAAGGATTTTTCTATCAGACTTGATTCACAGATCTGATATTCTGCTCATTTGACATGTGCAAAATTCCCACTAGGGGAGCAGAATACCAAAAAGCACAGAGAAGAAATATTATTCTACTTGGAGACCAGCGTTTTGTTTATTGTTATTTTAAAAATTCCACTTCATAATTCACTCCTCTTGGTGCATATATTATTATTACTATGTTGTTTTTTATATAAATGAAACCAAAGGAAACTACATGCCAAAAACTACATTAATAAATGTAAAGGATGAGATTTTAATCCCACAAAACTCAGGTAATTGAGCATTATGATTTCTACCTGACCTGAATATGCAATAAACAAACAGATCAGAGGCATGCTTTGGAGTTTGAAAGGAAAAAAATGCTTTTCATTTAAAGACAGAAAAAAAAGAGTTAATCTAATTTGCTTCCTTTACTTAATTTTTTTTTTGCAAACTGGCCTAAGAGACAGAGACAAACATATTAAAATTAAAATTCTGGACTTTAGCTCAGCAAACAGATCTTATTGCTCAGCACAGTAAACTGCATTCCAGTACTAAAGAAAAAAATCATTTACAGCAATAGTCAAACTAAAATTTTATTCTAGCATTTTCCAACTGTCTGAAAATCTCAAATGACCAACACAGAAGCCAATGTTAAACTTTTATTACATCATCCCGATAATTTATATGTGGTCTGGTTATTAAAGACAAACCTTAAATTACCACCTACCTGCAAAATTATATTTTGTAAGAACTATACCTTAAAGTTTAAACAGATCTATCTCTTAATTCATTTGTAAAACCCTGATCAACTCCTATTAAAGTCAATGAAAGCCTTCCCTTCAGTTTTAATGAGAGTTGGATCAGGTTTAAGAGATTAACATAGTTTTGCTTATCAAATGTTAGTTTGATAAACTAAACTTTAATTGCATTACTTTAAAGAGTCATGTTAGTTGATTCAGTAATTGACCAGTTACTCATTTAAAAGTACTTCCTTGGTTTTGGGTACTAGAATAAGGTTGCCAACTTTCTAATCGCACAAAACCGAACACCCTTGCCCTGCCCCACCCCTTCCCTGAGGCCCTGCCCCTTCTCTGAGGCCCCGCCCCTACTCACTCCATTTCCCATCCCTCCGTTGCTAGCTCTCCCCATCCTCACTCACTTTCACTGGGCTGGGGGAGGGGATTGGGATGCGGGTGGGGGCTCTGCCTAGGGGTGCGGGCTCCAGGGTGGGGCTGAGGATGAGAGGTTTGGGGTTTAGGAGGGGGCTCAGGGCTAGGGCAGAGGGGTTTGGAGTGCAGGAGGGAGTGCAGGATGCAGGCTCCGGGGAGGGGGCTCAGGGCTGGGGCAGGGGGTTGGGGTGCGGGCTCTGGGAGGGAGTTAGGGTGCGGGAGGAGGTTCCAACCTGGGGCCGGGGGTTGGGGTGCGGGAGGGGGTTCAGGCTCCAGCCAGGCGGCATTACCTGAGGCGGCTCCTGGTCGGCGGCACATGAGGGCTAAAGCAGGCTCCCTGCCCGCCCTGGCTCTGCACAGCTCCCGGAAGTGGCCAGCATGTCCGGCTCCTAGGCCAAGGGGTGGCTAGGCTGCTCTGCACGGTGTGCGCTACCCATACCGACAGGCACCACCCCCACAGCTCCCATTGGCCAGGAACTGCAGCCAATGGGAGCTGCGGAGCTGGCGCTCGGGGTTGGGGCAGTGTGCGGAGCTTCCCTGATCGCACCTGCGCCTACTAGGGGCTGCAGGGACATGCCGGCTGCTTCCAGGAGCCGCGCAGAGCCAGGGAGTCTGCCTTAGCCCCGCTGCGCCGCTGACTGGACTTTTAGCAGCCCAGTCAGCGGTGACGGAGCCACCAGGGTCCCTTTTCGACTGGGCGTTCCGGTCGAAAACCGGGTGCCTGGCAACCCTATACTAGAAACTGATGCATTCAGCAGATATTCTTGCAAGTGTACTTGTCACAGGGTGTCTGGCTCCTTTAAGGGAAGATGGTGCCAGCCACACCTGTGCCATAATTAATTAAATGCTTCCCAACCTGAGGGGGTGTGACAACCAAGGGCCAGGTGATAGATTAATAGACATGTGGGCCTTAAAAAGGACTGAAAGAGCTCAGTCTGGGGGGTTGGAACCATGGGGAATGGGCAGGCACCTGTGGAAGGCCCTGAGTCAGGGGCTGAGGTGGTCAGAGACTCCAGGGGAACCAGCCAAGGACCCACTGCTCTATACCAGAATGGGCTGGAACCACAGGGAGTGGACAGTCTCCTGTGTGAGGCTCTGAGCCAGGGTCTGCAGAGGAAAGTGTACTTCAGGGGAACCAGCCTGGGGTCAGTGCTCTAACCCACAGCAGAGAAAGAGACTCTCCAGCCAAGTCACAAAACAAGAAGTCCAAACCAAACTAGAAGGTTCTTCTGCCCTTTGGGGCTTCTTTTCAGCCCACCCCTATGGGTCCTGTTCCAAGGCCCTTCTAGTTTGTTTGGACTTCTTGTTTTGTGACTTGGCTGGAGGGCTAAGCCACATCTCCAGCACTGACTTGTGTGTGGAGAGCTGAGGAGGCCCACCCCTGGAAGGAAACTAAGACAGTGTGGGGGAAAAATTAGGCTAGCCCTAATGGTTTAGGCCTTTGCTTGCTTGGCCTGGGCCCGCCTTGTGGCTGGCAGGCCCAAAGCCTGAACCAAGCTAAGAGTTGTGTTCCATAACCGCTGTGATAAAGGGAGAAGTTGGGACGGGGGGAGGCAATGGAAAGCCCCTAAAGCGGGAACAATCTGCAATAGGTGCCTGATGCTTTTAAAATACATTAACCGCTTGTGTAAAACAATAATGTAACCTATAAGTGTAAAGCAATTATAAATGTAACTCATGCCATCCCCTATACCTATTGTGTAACTACCCCATTATGTTACTGTACCCCGTGAAGGGCATTGTGTAACAGCACCCCATAAAAGGCAAAGTTGCAGCAAGATGCTGGAAAGTACCGATGAGACCTTAACTCAATTACATCCATACACGGCAAGGTTGCAAAAGGGTGCTGGAAAGTACCAAAAAGACCCCAACTCTTAACCTGTGTTAATTCCAAATAAGGTCATTATTACTCAAGTATGTGTAATTTGTTTGTGGTTTTAAGCTTTAAAAGCTACTGTATGCTTTGCTTCGGGGGAGCAGTTCCGATAACTGCTGCCCCCATCGTGTTGGTGTGTAATCAATAAACGGGCCTCAGGCTGAGTCTTTGATCAAAATAATGCATGGGTGACTTTTTCCACACCAGGGAGTGCCAGCAGTGCCATGTTTGGCCAGTAGGGGTTGCTACAGGAAGGTCATACCCATACTGTACAATTTCATGGTGATGTAAGTTGATGCCTTTAGAATAATAAGATATCAATTTCCAGGGGGAAAAAAACCAAAACCAACTACAACAAAAACTTGAGGCAGCAGTTAACACTAGCCTTCTTAGAAAATTTCTTATAAGCATATTACATTTTTAAAAACTTCCACAACTTTTTAAATCTGGGTAACTTAACTTAAAAACATATCAAATATTGGAAAGTATGGAAATATTCAATAAAGGGGATCTGAACAACCTTAACTCTGCTCACCAGCAGTCTTCCAACCTTCATAGCTATTTTGTAAAGTGGTATTATTTATTGCCATCTTCCTGAATGAAATTTTGTGAAGCATTTTCCTAAATACTTTATGAATCCAGAGCCTATGTCAGTAAACACCTTACTTTTGGAAAAAAAACGTTGTACTTGAACAGTCTGCATGTAAAACATGCCACAGTAAATAAGGATGATAAAGCACTGGTTCTTTATCATCCTTTGAAGTGTGACTCTTTGCCAATTCATTAAGCTTTACTCTTACCCTGTAAATGCCATAAATTAAATATTTAGGCCTTAGAATTTTCTATCTGTAGATGCAGTAGCTCTGTGACTGACATGTACATAATGAGTGACAAATGAAGTGGGGGGTGTATCTGGTTTTTGAAACAGTGGGGGGTCTGTATGGTTTAAACGAAAGGCATTATACTGGACGATGATATAAACACTGGTGCAGTTTGATATAGATGACAGTATGGTGCATGTTTAAGATTAAGACTGGAGATGGTGGAAAGTTGGGTGAGAATCCATACTTTAAAAGAATTGGTTCCATTTTTTGTAAACATTTCATTTTCATTAACATATGCCTAACAACTCTAATTAAGAGCAAGGTATTTTAGTAACATGTATTCTTTATTGATAGGAGTCAATGCTTAAATGTACCTGTGAATTCTTTGTGGAAAAGGTTGTCTTCAGTACTGGTTGTTCTGAGGGAAGCAACATGGGCAGAGAAAAAGTTCTTTGGACAACCTTGACTAAGCATTTTCATACTTGCCAGCTTTTTTTTCTTTAAAGTATAATTTTTAATGTTGGATTTCCCAAGTTTTAAAATATTAGTTAGTATTTTATAGAAGGCTGGTGATTCAGTTATAATCTGCTCAACCATAACTATGGTTTAACCAAGATTTTTGCTCGGGAATTTCCTTAGGTATTTAAATATATTTAAGAATTGCTCACCCCTGGTCTACACTGGGGGGGAGGGGGATCGACCTAAGATACGCAACTTCAGCTACGAGAATAGCATAGCTGAAGTCGACGTATTTAGGTCTACTTACCGCAGCGTGTGCACGGCGCTGAGTCGACTGCTGCCGCTCCCCCGTTGACTCCGCTTGCGCCTCTTGTGGCAGTGGAGTACTGGAGTCGACGGGAGAGCGCTTGGGGATCGATTTTATCGCGTCTACACTAGACGCGATAAATCGATCCCGGATAGATCAATCACTACCCGCCAATCTGGTGGGTAATGTAGACGTACCCTCAGTTATGGGTGTCTGAGGTCCTCATGAGTCACAAGCCATTCAGAGATGGACTCATTATTTCCCAGAAAGCATCCCATCTCCCCTGAGACATTCTCCTTCCCATTCCCCATATTGGACATTATCACTCACGCTCTCCCCATCTGCTCAGATCTGACCTAATTGCCTTGCATGTGGTTCCCTACATGCTACTCCTCCATCATAATCAGCTCCCTGCATCTGGACTATACAGAATTTCTAAAGTCTGCAGCAGGTAATGAAGACATTAATCAGGCCATATATACATCATAGAAAGACCCCGGACCACGAGCATTTTGTAAAATGAACATGGGCATTATAATGCACACATCAGGCTTTATTGTGTAATTGAAAACTATAGTCAATATCTAAACAATTTAATACCAACATGCCTTCAAACTAATCACTGGCACTGCTACTTCATCGAGCAACAGAATAAAACACCTGTTTTGGAGAAAAATAACCAAAAAATGAAACCAATCTCAACTTTCTGAGCTCCCAAATCTCTCAGTTAATGTGTCTGATTGTCCCAAGATCTGGTATCGAAACTTTCCAGTACACCAGTTTGATTCTTGGCAAAGACAGAGGGCTGGTCCGAATTAAAATCGACATAACCTAGATTGATTCTCAGATTTATGAGCTCACAGCTGCAGGAGACCACTGCTCTGCTATAGTTCAGGTTGCAAAGGAGGTGTGGGTATGAAGAATTCCAGTGAACACCACTCATTACTTTCTTCTGGCATTAAAATGTCTCACATTGTTACTCATGTAATCATTCCAAGTATAGTTACTGAGAAACTGAGACTAAAATAACCACCCACCTCATGCCTAAAAAATACCTCTATGTGCACAAAGGTGACTGACTTTTCAGTATGTCTCAACCAGATTCTAGGGTGTCTCACAGGCAGAGTATGTGCCAAAAAATGTACCAAATATTTCCTTATTTATTCATCTACTAATGGGTATAGATTACCTGATAAATACCAGGTGGTTTCTGCCTCTTCCTCCTCTTGTTTTAGTTACTTTGGACATCCAAACTGGATTGCAGACCAAACGTATCATTGCTATTTTAGAAGGTTCCCCCCATGCTGAATAATTTTCTGGGCTTATTACTTGCCCATGGCTCCTGATGAAGACTGTGTTGGCCACTAGGGTAAATGTTTCTGGGAACAAAGTTCTCTCAGGCTGGGATAGTAATGAGGCAAAACTAAAGAAGCAAGGAGGCGGCCACATCCCATTGGACTGGGCACAGGGAAGAAGAGTGACACAGTGGAAAGAGGGGACCTTAATAATTACACCTCTACCTCGATATAACGCGACCCGATATAACACGAATTCTGATATAACACGGTAAAGCAGTGCTCGGGGTGGGCGGGGCTGCGCACTCTGGCGGATTAAAGCAAGTTCAATATAATGCGGTTTCACCTATAACGCGGTAAGATTTTTTTGGCTCCCGAGGACAGCGTTATATCGAGGTAGAGGTGTATACTCTGATTTCTTTGTTTCATAGACTCTAGGACTTCATACCGGCTCTCAAAATTGAATATGCCACCTCCATTTATCCCCATACAACCTAATCTACATTTTCAAGCAGCTTTACTGCCCAATACCTTCAAAGTATGTCTACACAGCAGCTGGGAGCATGCCTCCCAGCCCAGGCGGACAAATGTGCTAGGTCTGCTTTAGCTAGCATGCCAAAGATTGCAGTGTGGACGTTGTGGCATGGGGTAGCCATCCAAGTACAGATCTGGGGGGTGGGCAGGCTTGTACTCGGCTGACTAACCCATTCTGTCCCCTGTGCCGCAATGGCCACACTGCTATTTTGAGTGTGCTATAGCGTGTCCGTCTACCCAAACTGGGAAGCACTCTCCCAGGCTGGGGGACACACTCTCAGATACAGTGTAGACATACCCTTAGAAACCGGATCAGTGCTTGAATTGTGAAAGTAAGCCAAATGTTCAAACGGTGTAAGTATTGTTTCTACAGAGCTTAAAGCTAAAAGATAATTCAGGCAATCTACCTGACAAGTGTACAGGGCACTGATCCTCTGTAAATGGCCTGCACATAATACAACTGAAATGGCATCACTCATAAAAAGTGCATGCCTATTTTCCCTCTTCAGTTCATAAAGCAACCTCAGTACAGGGCATTTCCTCAGGATGGGTGACCAGCTGGGAAGATCAGTTGAAAGTCAATGATTCCTCCTAGCAAGTCCTACTGCACAGGAAATGCCCTGTGCTTCAATTTTTATTACTTAAATACCATTTGTGAGAATTCTTTCTTCTGTTTCAAGAGGTGCAAACAAAATTGTGTTACAAAACCCAGTGTGTATAAGTCACTTAACAGGCCACTATGAGGTAGAAGATGCAATAATTAAAACTACAGGAAATAAAGAGACACTACCCAAACTCTGCCAAGAGGAAGGAAATTTGGAAATCATTTAAGGTTGAGAAACTTTGGCATAGAACAGACACTTCCTCTGTCTTTCTCAAAAAAAAGGGAATGGGCACAAGATAGTGTATGATGGGTGGGTATACCTTAGGCATGCAGACTCTGTTGAGCAGCGTAAGATTGTCATTCACTAACCAAAATAAGTAATTAATTAACCACAATTATATTTAAGCTTACACTGAGATTTGAATTTGACAGATGCTGAAGAGCAAGTGTAGACAGATTAGCTTTCTAATGGGGCATGCTGGCCCTTTAAGGGAAGTCTCCCAAAGTATGCTACCCCTTGCCAGGGGATTTTCTGTAAACACAGACCTCGGGAAAAAAAGAGGCAGCCACTGAGAGAGAGGAAGTGGTCCCAGGGTGGCAGTTTATGGTTTGAGGTGAACCAAGGCTATTAACTCTGTGTAGGGCCTGGAACTGAAGCCCTGATGTGTGGGCAGGGAGAGGCTTCCCTTTCTCATAGCCAGCCAGAGAGAGAATCATAAGTAGTATAGTCCCAGGACTGCTATGATTCATGGGTCTTCCCAATGGAGCATGCTGGGAACAGTGAATGGAGATGGAGCTGCTGCCAGCGACACGGAGAACTTTGTTTGTTTGGATTGGCCTGCCAGATCTCTGGAGAATGTCTGGAACCCCTGCAAAAATGCCTGAGAGGAAGAAAGCCTGGGGGGAGATCGGTTTATTTGTTTTGAAATTTATCATAAGTCTTCTAGTTTGTTTGTTTGGACTTGCCTGCCAGATCTTCACGACCATCAGGAACCTCAGCAAGCCTGGCTAGGAGGCAGAAACACCAGGGAGGGGGTTGATTTGTTTGTTTTGAGCTCTCTTACAGATCTTCAGTTTCTTGGTTTGGACTTTGCCACCTCTGGGTTCTCCAGAGAAAGAAACATTGGCCAGGGGCCATATTGTTGTGCATGGTTGTTGGGGTTTCTTTGTTTTTTGTTTTTGTTTTTTTGTTTTTTTGTTTTTTGTTTTTTTTTGGTTTGGTTTTGGTTTGTTTAAGTCATGGGCATGACCTTCTGTCCTCACATGGAAATGATCTTATGGAAAGAAATAGTAAAATATATATATATATATATTTTAATCATGGGTAAACAACAGTCACATCATCCATTTGGTTACTGTGGGCCCATTGCTTCAGCCCCTGTTCACATGAGTGGTCCCAATGGGTCGTATGCATTTGGGGTGGAGGGTGGCATCAGTTAAGAAAGTTAACTACACCTCTACCCAGATATAACGCGACCCGATATAACACGAATTCGGATATAACGTGGTAAAGCAGTGCTCCGGGGGGGCGGGACTGCAAACTCTGGTGGATCAAAGTAAGTTCAATATAACGCGGTTTCACCTATAACGCGGTAAGATTTTTTGGCTCCCAAGGATAGCGTTATATCGGGGTAGAGGTGTACCTGCAACACACACACACACACACAAAGAATTTGGTCCTATCAAAGTATGGCAAAACTGTTCTATAGTGGTAGTCTGAGAAGTGACTATATACCACACACTGAACAAAAAGCACAGAAGTTTTAGGGTGTTATCAGCCACAGAAAAACCCCTCCTCCCATAAACTACACTTGGATCACACTTGCAACCCACTTTTGGGGGAATCTATGGAATATCCTTCTCTTGATGTCCACAATTTTTTGACAATGTTGAGGCACACTAACCAATCAACTGAACTTCTAAAAAGAATAATAAACCTCATCAATTCTGGATGTGGACTGAGAAAATTTATAAAACAAAGGCAGGGATCCAGGAAAGAATCTTATCAAGGCCATTGATTCTAAATCTCTTAAAGTAAATCAAAGGATTGGAATTTGTATCAATTAAATCTTTGAGGATATATTTATATGTAAAACCTGCCAAGAGCGACCACTCATGGGAATTCGCAAAATTGGTTGCTTGTAAGAGATGGCCTCTCTTCAAAGGTACAGTACAGCATTGCCAGCCTTACTTCAGTGCTGCTGCTGGTGGGGGGTGCTGCCTTCAGAGCTGGGCGCCTGTCCAGCAGCCACCGCTGTCCAGCAGCCCAGCTCTGAAGGCAGTAAGAAAATGTGGTCATAGGCCACAGATGACAGGTGGTCGCTCTTCTCAGTTTCTTCACAGTTAAATTATACAGTGAAAAATTTCATGGCCTCTGCATGTAGTTGCTCATGACAGGTGGTCTCTCTTCAGAGGTGGTCTCTAAAGCAGGTTCTACTGTATGTTGGAGCTTTAGTGTAACTCTTCAGAATACACGGGACTGCATAGTTACAACTCAGCTGTTCCAAGGAGAGCTCAGTTGCTTCATGGAAACATATTTACCAACTACACTCTACAATTGGTACAAATCCCAGGTAGTTCATTTATTATTATTATTTGTATTACAGTAATGCCTAGAGTCTCCATCCAAGATCAAGGCCCCATTGTGTTATGCACAGTAGAACTGTGTAGTGAGAGACAGTCCCTGTCCTGAAGAGCTTATACTCTATAAGTATTTAATTAAGACAGACAAAGAGAGAGAGGAGAAACAGAGGCGAAGTGACATGCCCAAGATTACGCAACAGGTTGGTTGCAGAGCTGGGAACAGACCCCAGGTCTCCTGCCTCCTAATAGGGTGACCAGATGTCCCAATTTTATAGGGACAGTCCCGATTTTGGGGTCTTTTTCTTGTATAGGCTCCTATTACCCCCCACCCCCTTGTCTTGATTTTTCACACTTGCTGTCTGGTCACCCTACCTCCTAATACAGTGTCCTGACCACTAGACAACATGGTTCATCCTTTTTCTTTCTGTCATGTAAAGCAGTTACATTGTTTCAATTCCTTAAGGTTCCTCCCTGTCCACCCCTAACAAAAGGCAGAAAGTTACTGAAATATTTCATCCATTAAGTTATGTATTGCCTTATTGATAGAAGAGGTACAGCACACACCGGTGGTGGAACAAGCTTCCCAGCTCTGCCCTGCCACTGAGCATGACTTGGAGAGACTACCTCTGGGGGTGCATCCACACTGGAGAATTTAGTAACCCATATTACAATAGCAGCCAGCGATGGTATAGCTGCATTTTTAGTAAGCTGATAGTCAAGTTGAAGCTCAGGCATTTTTACTACTATTCAAAGTAGGTTTTCATAATATAATTGTAAAAATTACAGCACCTCTAGCAATGGTGCAGTTGCACCATCGGCAATAGTCTCTGTATCGAGGATAGTTCAGCAAATCATACTAATGGAGTTTTTTTTAATGGTATGAACACCTGTCTTCTAGGCACTGAACTGAAACCACTAAATTATTTCTTTCAGATTGCCTCAGATGGTAACAATTTTTGTTCACTATTGATCGAAGCCAAATTCAAATCAATGACGTACTGTAGAATGTAAAGGACCGATACCTTATTAGTAGTTACCCAAATCATTCCGTCTCCCCTGATTATGTATTATTTTACCAAAAACAATACATCTGCTAATATATCATTGAAAAGCAACAGGAACTCATGAAAATGTGTTGAGGGGTCGGGGGGAGTCCTGTATTGTCTTATGGAAAATAGTAAGTTTTTATTTTCTAGAAACACAAACTTCCTGGAAAGTTATTTGTATTTATGATTTAGATTGTACTAGTGCCCAAAATGTGCTCAAGCACTTCCCAAACACATAGGAAAAATGTAATCCTGGCTTCTAATCTAAAAAGTTCCAGCTACTTTTCAATGAACTATAACAAGGCACTCTACTGCTATAATGAAAGACCAGTTTCTAAATCTACTTACAGCTATCTTGAATGCAGATTGTGACTTCCTTGTGATTTTTTAATGATTTATAACTTTGATGTTTAAAATTGCATTGTCTTGAAACTCAGCACTCAAGTTGTCAGAATGAAACTTGTTTCCGACAAACACATGGCAGCTTTAAATGGCAACTTCAGGCATTTCCAAGAGATACTTGTGTCAAAAATTAGTTTCTGGGGGATTCATAAAATTTGTTTTTATTGCCTTCAGCTAAAACAATGTTATGACCTCATGGGAAATTTTGAAAAGCATTTTATTTGAGACAGCTCTTGATAATCTACCTCATATGTTTTCTTTTCTTTTTTTCCTCCACTTTATTGTTTAATAGGGGCATTTGCCTGAAAACCTGTTTCTTAAGAGTTCATCTGCTCATTCTGCACCTGAAGTCATAATACTTTGTTTGCAACATCACAGTCTGTTGCTGTGTAAATGATTGTGATGTCACAAACAGAGGATTAGTGATGCTGTACCTAGGAAATAAACAAGTTGAGCAGATGAACACTTAGATCCTGTTTTCCTACAAATGTTCCCAGCAATAATAAATAAATAAATAATAATAATAATAAATTAATTAGTAATAAAGGAAGCAAAAATTTCCCCAAAACCTGTTGAACAGCATAAAGTAATGCAAGTGCTGTTCCTAGATCAGCGACTGAAAACTTTCCTTCATGATGGCTGGTCCAAAACTAGTGCTTGGAACAGTTTATGAAAGTACTTATAATGAGCTGATAAAATGCTTCTAGCCATGGCAGGACATAGGCCCTTCAAATATCATTAAGATTATCATTGTGCTTCTTTTCTGCCCTCCAGGGGTAGGAATGTAGCACAAAATATTTTGTGGCTTGCACAGGGCTATTGTTCTTTACTCAGGAAAATATGTACAGTATAACACTGAAGCATAAGATGGCAACTCGAGAAATCAAACTCACTGCATGGTACCAGAACAAATGGGTGGGAGTACTTGAAGGCTGAGTTTGGTTCTCTTTTCTGTGTCATTGGGTGATAGAATCGTGAACATTTGCCACCAAATCCTCTCAATGTTGTGGTAGATGAGAGAACAACAACCAGGATGAGAGTATCTGGGTTCTACAAAGGTGCTCATGTTCATGCAATATAATAACTAAGTCCAGGAGTCCTGATCCCAGTCCCCCATGTCTTCCTAGTAAACACACTCCCCACAAAGACGGGAATAGGATTTGTGTAGACTGCCCCCACATGCATTTGTGGGTTCTGGGTAGCAAGCGGCAGCAGAAGAACAAGAACAATAAAAGGCATTTGGTGTTTCTCTGCCTGTTCCCACCAGATGCACATATCTTTGCTCTCAAAACCTCTGTACCTTGCCTCTGCCTCACACCTTATCCATTGCCCCAAACACTTCCCCTCCAAACACTCAGAGGCACTACTTAGCTGCTGCAGATATGAATAAACCACTCTGTCCTGCAACCCACCTTGCTTCTTGTAGGACAAGCAGTGAGGCTCTTGGAAAGGTTTGTTTTAGTCCCCCCCAGCTCTGCACTCTAAAAGCACAAACAAAAGGAGACATTGAAGCCCAGATCTAGAAAGGTATTTAGGCTCCTAACTTCCATTGATTTCAATGAAAGTTAGGAGCCTAAATACCTTTGTGGACTTGGGCCTTATTGCCTTTTATCTTTGTTTGTTTGTCTTAGGAAAAGAGTATCAGATTCTCTACACAAGGGATAAGAGGGTTGTGGAATTTGCTTTTTAGTGTGTGTTAGTTTAGTTCAAACCAACTGCACTTAAGAGAAACAAATAAGAGCATCAGTCTACTCTCGGAATGTGGATGGTAGACATGAAGCTGGCATAGCAATCCTAATGTTGAATGAAGCAAAACAGGCACTGACTGAGTGGGAATCAGTCAATGAAAGAATTTTTAGAGCTGGCTTTCAGACTAGATTCTTTCAACTAACAGTCACACAGTGCTATGTACCAGCCAACGAAAAGCCAGATGAGGAAAAAGATGCTTTTACAATTTGTTACATGATATGTTAATGAAGGTCCCAAAAGATGATATCATAGTAATTATGTGTGATTTTAACACAAAATGCTGGAAGTAACCAGGATGGGTTGGATAAAGTTATGGGAAGTGTGGCAGGGGTTTGGACACGCACCAAAATAGTGAACGATTAGTAGAAATTTGCAATATGAACAACCAAATGATATGTGTAACAATATTTCCTCATCAAGAAATCCAGAAAGTGACATGGAATTTCCTAGATGGTACTACAAAGAACCAAAGAGATCACTTCTGCATTTCAAGAATGTTTCGGAGCTCACTGGCGGATGTACATACATACAGGGAAGCAGGTGTGGATAGTGACCATCAGGGCCGGCTCCAGGCACCAGCTGAGCAAGCTGGTGCTTGGGGCGGCACATTGTTCGAGGCGGCATTCTGCCCAATCCTAGGGCAGCACGGCCGCTTTTTTTTTTTT